>NC_085004.1:8528430-8538430 GCF_963854185.1 Sardina pilchardus
ACGCTCCCACTGTTCTCTGTTATGAGCGGGTCCAATAGAACGCCCCACCGGCCTTGAAGAAGCGCAATCCGCTTCGGCCAGCAAAGCTGTCTGTCAGTGTCCAATGGTCTGGGTCCCCTTACAGCGCTACATTTAGGTGTCCCAATATAATACAGCACTACAGTTAGGGGTACCATACAGCGCTACATTTAGGGGTACCATACAGCGCTACATTTAGGGGTCCCAATACAGTGCTACATTTAGGGGTCCCAATACAGCACTACAGTTAGGGGTTCCCATACAGCGCTACAGTTAGGGGTCCCAGTACAGCACTACATTTAGAGGTACCATACAGCGCTACATTTAGGGGTACCATACAGCGCTACATTTAGGGGTCCCAATACAGCGCTACAGTTAGGGGTCCCAATACAGCGCTACAGTTAGGGGTCCCAATACAGCACTACATTTAGAGGTACCATACAGCGCTACATTTAGGGGTACCATACAGCGCTACATTTAGGGGTCCCAATACAGTGCTACATTTAGGGGTACCATACAGCGCTACATTTAGGGATCCCAATACAGTGCTACATTTAGGGATCCCAATACAGCGCTACATTTAGGGGTCCCAATACAGCGCTACATTTAGGGGTCCCACTACTGCGCTACATTTAAGGGTACCACTACAACGCTACATTTAGGGGTCCCAACACAATACAGCGCTACATTTAGGGGTCCCAATACAATACCAGTGTTGGTCAAGTTACTTGGAAAAAGTAATTAGTTACTGATTACTGATTACTTGTCCAAGAAAGTAATCCCGTTACTTTACTGATTACTGTTTCCCAAAAGTAATTAGTTACTTTACAATTACTTTACTTAGTTACTTTTCAAAAACACACTAAGGCTACACAACCTGAATATGCTGTAAAGCAATACACCTTTCAGCCTAATTTTATTCTTTTTGCATATTCCATCATATAAAATAGAATCAAATGCAGTGTTGTGCATAAACGAGTTCTGTGAACTATGAACTGCATGCAACACATTTGTAAATAAAGAACGTGAATTCGTTCAGATTATGTGAGAGCGTCACTGCTGAGTTTCAATTAAACGTTGCGCAGTTAAAGGGATAGTTCGGGTTTTAAGACACGATGTTATATGGGTTCCCCGTCAGCAACGTTGTGCAGCCGGTTTTTGATGCTGAAGAAAGTAGTCCGGCAAGTTTCTGGGGTCACGAAAGTAAAGTGTTTTTCTTCTCAAAACCATATGCGTTCAAAAGAGTGATATATTTGCACCACAAAAACGTTGTCCAGGAAAAATTCAAACCTCGTTATCACTTACTTATTTTTCGCGATTCCTATCACTGCGCGCTACTGACAGCTGGACAACGTTTTTGTGGTGCAAATATCACTCTGTTGAACGCATATGGTTTTGAGAAGAAAAACACTTTACTTTCGTGACCCCAGAAACTTGCTGAAGAAAATAGTCCGGCATCAAAAACGATCAAAAACCGGCTGGATCTCGGCTCACAGGACGCTGTCGGGGGGTAAGTCAGTGCTGATGCACAACGTTGCTGACAGGGAACCCATATAACTTCGTGTCTTAAAACCCGAACTATCCCTTTAAGCTGCATGTCACGCTCCAATCTTTCATCGATGCTGCGGATGTAACAGAATACATGCTGCATTGTTGCAACAATATTCGGAACGGGTGCGCTGTCGTTGGTAAAATAAAAACAGTAAGTCCTGTGACAGCGGCCGCATTCTGCGCCACCCCTCACTCAAACATACATAGATTCTGTAGCCTATAATTAACCGAAGAGTCGGACCTCCGTCTGGCAAACCTCATAGGCTACCGCAGGGGTTATGTCTGAAAGCGACTACAGAGAACGCAGATGATACAGGCTCTATTATTTACGGACATTTTGCTCATTAGCCACGTTTACATGGACCGTTTTTTGTCATTCCGATTAAACTATTCCGATTGAACATTTTTGCGCCGTCTGTTTACATGGGCTACATTCTATTCCGATCAGACGTCTGTAAGCGCTTTAGAATCTTTGATCGGAATAGCCGTTGTTTGCTATTTTTCATTGGGAAGATATTACGGTCAATCCGATTGACCGTATACATGAGCGTTCATTCGGAATAGGAATGGACTACACCACCTCTTCTATTCCGATCACAATTCTGATCGGATCAGGATTTTCATTCCGATTGAGGTGTTTATATGACGATTTTTATTCCGATTGAGCTGTTTCTTCCGTTTCTAATCGGAATAGAAGTGTCCATGTAAACGGGGCTATTGTCTCGCAAAGATTGTGACGGTACAAACTTAATTATGTCCACCGAAAACAAGTTCGAACGTCAACGACCCCAATTTCGAATTTGAAAAGACATTTGAGTTGAAGCATCAGTCCAGAGTGAAAGCATAAGTCATCGAATGAAATGAAAGTAGAAAGAACAATAAAAGTGAAGTAAAGATAAGCAAAAGAAGTCCAAGTCCCGAACTATGGGAAAAGTTTAGGAAAACCCCAACTCACGTAGGCTATTAAATGCAGCATGGTCATGCTCTCTCCCGCACTCTGTTGTCTCGTCTGTTGTTTACATCTCTCGCAATGCGTTGGGCATTATACTGATTGTCACCAGACAGTCTCACAAAGCAATTAAAATCGCAGTTTAGTAACGCAGTAACGCAGCCTAAAGTAATGGTAATCTAATTACTGGTTTTGCTATTGTAATCCCTTACTTTACTCGTTACTTGAAAAAAGTAATTGGATTACAGTAACGCGTTACTTCTAACGCGTTACTGCCCATCACTGTACAATACAGTGCTACATTTAGGGGTCCCAATACAGCACTACTTTTAAGGGTACCACTACAGTGCTACATTTAGGGGTCCCCTTACAGCACTGTGTGTGTGTGTGTGTATATTGCAGAAGCTCCATTGTTTGTATAGTCAGTGTATCATCACAATGAGCTTGATGGTGTGTGAGTGAATGTGTGTGTGTGTGTGTGTGTGTGTGTGTATGAGAGAGAGAGTGCAATGAGGACACAGCCGTAACAGCTCCCCCCAGTGTGTCCCCTGAAGACGCTGAGCTCTCAGTACAGTGATGTCCTGAGCAGCTGCAGCAGTGCTCTGCTGGCCACTGTGTCCAGTAATGAACCATGTAAATGGGACACAGAGAAATGGCCATTTCATCAGGCCAGTCAGAGCGGCAAGGGCCCTTTACTCAGATTTACATCTCTCAAGGGCACTCCACCTGATCGCTGTGTGTGTGTGTGTGTGTTTGTGTGTATGTGTGTGGGTCCGTGTCTGTGTTTATAAATTGCACAAGGTAGCCAAACACAGCGACAAAACTGTCACGTTTTCTTATTTCTCGGCGATCCGAGTGGATTTAAGGGAGATAAGGCAGCGAGCGCTATAGACTGCGCTGGAGCGTCTGCCGTGGCCGGTAATGGACTCCTGGCTGCCCGTGCCAAAATATGGGGAGGCATGCGAGGCTTCTCCCAGATTAGTGCCACAGGCTTGTTCCTGTGGCATTAACCAAGTATCTTAGCAACAGGATCACACACCAGAGCCCCGTCTCTCCTCCCCCTGTGCAGACGCATGTAATAATCAGAGAAGCGCCTCGTTTTGTCATTTTTTTCCATTTTTCGACACCCTCTTCTCTCTCATTTCCTCCGCTCCCCCCCTCCCCCTCCCCCCTCACCCCCTACTCCT
The DNA here is from genome assembly GCF_963854185.1 of Sardina pilchardus. Taxonomy (NCBI): domain Eukaryota; kingdom Metazoa; phylum Chordata; class Actinopteri; order Clupeiformes; family Clupeidae; genus Sardina; species Sardina pilchardus. The sequence continues at coordinate 8,532,136 of NC_085004.1, forward strand.
CCGCCCGCTCCTGCTCCTCCACCTATAGCATTACGGATACATGTTCTGGCTTCCATTTCTCTGTCTTAATAACATGTACAAGATTTGCTCTGTGTCACAAGTGGCCAGCGCGGAATGTGCTGGAAGCCGAGGCAGGGGCCATGTCGCGGGCGCTTGATTGACAGCAGTCTTACTTAGCGGCGTTAAGCCGCCCTGCTTAGTTGATATCTTTGAACTGAGGGGAAATGTGGAGCGCCGGCGGAATCCGTAATATTGTGCCGGCGCTCTGAGTCAAATAGAATGCAAATTACTTCTACAATTGAAATGTCATCTTAGACACGTGCTGCGGCGACGGCTCGCCAGCCCAGTCATTTGGAGTCATTTCATTGATTCAGAGTTCCACTAATCCGCCCTTCATTTTCTGTCTCACCTCTGAGGTTAGCAGACGGACTGGGGAAGGTGTGTGTGTGTGTGTGTGTGTGTGTGTGTGTGTGTGCATGTGTGTGTGTGTGTGTGTGTGTGTGTGTGAGAGAGAGAGAGAGAGAGAGAGAGAGAGAGAGAGAGGGAGACGACATTTGGGTTTCAGTGAGGACGAGTGGTGGCCATCTTGTACTCTCTTGATGAGGATGTGGCACTGAATGGGGTTGGACTGTGACCTGTGTGATGTACAGGTTCATCCTTTCACATGGTTGGTGTGAAAGTGTTTGTGTTTGTGTGTGTGTGTGTGTGTGAAGGCAACAACATGGATTAAGTCCATGTCAACACATTTTTGTGTTGCTTGTTGATGGGTTTAAGTAACCTGACTCTCGCCAGATCCTTGTAGTTCGCCGAGCTTCACACAAGGATCTGGGACTTCTAGATAGGAGACGTATTTCTGAAGGCGGGGCCTTGTAAAACATCCTTGCATGTGATTTGATAAACCACTTGTCCGTTATCTTGAATGACGTGCTAGGCTACTTCAAGCTCTTGCCAAACCCGGTCGGAAGAAAAGTGAAAACATCCTTGCCACCAATAAATGTCTTCAAAACCATTCTTTGTTCATCTTTTAAAGAATGAATACTCAATAGATTTGACAAAACGGTTGAAATAGCAGAATCAATGTCAGCACAAAACTCCTCGCTGCGTGCCGCCATTGTTGTTTGAATCAAACACTCGCTTCGGCGCTCCTGATTGCTTCATAATTTTTTATGTTCTCTGGTGGAGCATGGCAGAAACACAAGGGTCTGGCGAGAGTCAGGCTAGGGTTTAAGGGCACTGTTTTTTTATGGAAGGATATTGTTTGGTTCCGAGCTGCATGTAAAGGTGCCATGTGTAGGTATATATGCAAAGATATCGTGGAATGATTGTGTCTGTGTGTGTGTGTGTGTGTGTGTAAAACCATTTCCACTTAACCACTGGCCCCTTTTGCATTGATTTCCTGCAGGGTGGCGACCCAGAGGGGGATAATTCGTTTTGACGTGCCGTTAGTTCATCTGACCTGGAGATGTAATTACAGGACGTGAGCGGCTATCACCCCCAACTGTGCTGAGACGCCGCCCAGGTCCAGTCCTGGTCAGGCCAGGATAGTGTCCGAGGAACAGTCAAATTCAGCCAGCAGGGGTGGACATTTGTGGCAAATGTCTTCATTCTGCACAGTTTTTTGTGTACACGTTACATGTTAACAGTAATCCTTCATCATCCAGCTCCACTGTATGTTCGCAGAGAATAACCTCCTCCAACCGTTCGCAAATGTTCACAGTCATTTGTGGAGACCTCGTTAAATGTGTTGTATATGTTTTGATCACCCTGACCACGGAGCTGACCTGCCTCTGACCTGGGATGAAGCCTCTCGTAGTGCACTGGCTCTGGACCAGACAGCATTTTGGAATCAGTGAACATCAGCAACAAGGAGAAAGCACATCAACAACAACAACAACAACAGTGACAACAACATCATCATCATCAACAACAACAACAACAACATAACAAAATCATAAACAACAAGGAGAAAGCACATCAAGAACAACAGCAACAATGATGACAACAACAACAACAACAACAACAACATCAACAACAAGGAGAAAGCACATCAATAACAACAACAATGACAACAACAACAACAATAACATCAACCACAAGGAGAAAACACATCAAGAACATTAACTAATGACAACAACAATCATCAACAACATCAAAAACACCAACAACACCAACACTTGCTTGGATCTGACAGGAAATACAAATGCTTATTGCAATTGTGTGCGTTTCTCAGATGGTTGTTCCAGGGATAGTCCAACCTTTCTGGGGGCTTTAGCGGTGTTATCCAAAGCGGACAGACCTCTCCAAGCAACTTTTGTTGCCCCCAAGAGGCGCGAGACAAAGACACACACTAATCCTGTACTCGCTTCTCTGTTCAAACACACACCATCTGCACACACTAGAGCCTGGAACAGACGTCTGTCACTGTCTATCTTCATCTCTCTCGAAAAAAAAACACACACACACACACACACACACACCGACGTCTGCCACTGCTCCACATGCGAGAAGTGTGACCGGTCCTGCCCAGCTCATAACATGAGTGAGAGCGGCACCCTTGCTGTGTTTTATAGACTTCCAGAGAAGAAGGCTACGGCCGGGCCGCCGCTAAGCTGGCAGATTAGCCTCAATGCTGTGGTCTGCGCCGGATTCCCCAGCCAATGATGATTGAGTTAGGCCTTCTCAAACGTCGTCCACCACTTTAAACAGAAATATGTCTCTGTAAACTGATAGACAATTTTCTCTAAAAATCACACACATGGCCTCTATCAGCCTGCAAATCCCCCGCTTGATCAGAGTCTGCAAATATGCAGCGTGGTATGATATGAATTTCACAACGCCGGTATCAGGCCTGCACAGATAGTAATGGGCTCCAGACTGGGTGCGGCTCAGAGCTGGCGCGGATCTGGTGCGGATGTGGCGGCTGCTCGGCGACTCCTTTTGTAACGGACCACCCCTACTGAGTGTGAGCCCACATTCTGCCATCATTTCAAGAGTTGATGGAATGAAGAGCCTCTTCTCTGATTAGGAAGGAACGGAGCAGACACGGGCGCAGACCAATCGATGTTTGTGACAATCCAGCACCTCTGTGTGCTGAGCAGCATCTGTCTATGACTGTGTGTGTGTGTGTGTGTGTGTGTGTGTGTGTTATGAGAGACGTGTGTGATGTGGATTAAGGGGACGCTACTTTCTTTGCTCTTTAGCTGGATGCGATTTGTCTGGCTTCATTGTCTTCCTCTCCGAGACGCCCGTGTGCCATGAAACAGCACCATGTTTTAGGAGCGCTCTAGGAACACGCCGTTAGTTGTATTATTTATGAAGTGATCATTTCAATCAGGTCAATATGGAATACGTCTGGAGATGACCACACCCAAATAAAGCGGTGCCCCTCGGTCGCATAATGTGGCCCTGGGTAAGCCCTCTGGAGGTTCCCTAAGGCCTTCTCTCCATCATTTCAAGCAATGTATGCTGCTTTTCATGTATAACTTTGTGTTATTGGTTTTATAAAAGGCTTGAAACTGACCCAGAGGGCCTCTTAAGGCTGCAGACCAGCCTGGTCGAGGGAGATTTATGAATGTAGTATGGAGAGCAGACTCCACTTATAGCCACATGCGTGCACACACACACGCACACACACACACACACACACACACAGAGAGAGAGAGAGACACAGACACAGAGACAAACATGCATGGGGGGGGCACTTATGTCCCTCCTGCCTTATTGTGTTCATCCCACTGATGCATGGCCCATCAATTCCTCCTCCATCTCACTTCTCGCGCCCCCAGGATTCCTGAGAAGGGTCGATGTCCGTCTCACACTGGGGGTCTATGTTCTTACCCCCCCGCCCCCCTTCCCCACCAGGCCGACTCAATTGCCTCTCTCAGGGGAGCACTCCCAGACCCTTCCTCTGGGGCTACCCCCACCCCCGGGCTAATTTATAAGAGAGATAAAATGCTTTGTTGAGTTGTGCTGTTGTTGCTGCTCACTAGATGCTCTCTCTCTCTCTCCCTGCTCTCTCTCTGTCCCCCTGCTCTCTCTATCTCTCTCTCTCCCTGTCCCCCTGCTCTCTCTCTCTTTCTCTCTCTCTCTCTCTCTCTCTCTCTCTCTCTCTCTCTCTCTCTCTCTCTCTCTCTCTCTCTCTCTCTCTCCCTCTCCGCGTGCCACAGTGGTCCAGGACAGGGCTCCCCAGGCTGGGCAGGGCTTTGTCCATGCATGGGGTACCTGCACATGGCACCAGCTCCACAGCCATTCCCTGTTCTCCTGGAGGAGGCCTTTGTCCAGGGACAGACCTGGCAAAAAGCCATTTAGAGCTGTAATGGTGTCTGGGGTGCAGTGTGTGTGTGTGTGTGTGTGTGTGTGTGTGTGTGTGTGTGTGTGTGTGTGTGTGTGTGTGTGTGTGTGTGTGTGTGTGTGTGTGTGTGTGTGTGTGTGTGTGTGTGTGTGTGTGTGTGTGTCTGCGTGCATGCCTTTGGGTGCTGTAATGGTTTCTGGGGTACAGTGTGTGTGTATGTGTGTGTGTGCCTTTGGGTGCTGTAATGGTTTCTGGGGTACAGTGTGTGTGTGTGTGTGTGTGTGTGTGTGTGCCTGTGGGTGCTGTAATGGTTTCTGGGGTACAGTGTGTGTGTGTGCCTTTGGGTGCTGTTTGCCACGCGTTTTAATATTTCTGTTTTTCAGCTGTGAGATGTGTGAGCGTGCAGATGTGTGTCGGCGCACTTTTGGCCGGCGGTTTGATTTGTGCCGGCCGCCTCTCCACTGCGGTCTGCTGCTTTGGACGGCCTGTTGTGGAAAAATGCTGCGCATCGACCTGCATTTGCGTCACCACCACCACCGAAAAAAAAGAGAAGATGGCGTTTTCCCCGCGCGTCAGCTCACTTCCACTCACCCGGCGTCCGACAACAACCACGTCAAACGTCCTCCTCTCCTCTCCTCTCCGCTCCCCTCCCCTGCACACACGTTTACAGGCATGTTCATGCAACACTGCAACTGGGAGCCATGCCAGACCAACCGACAGGCCGACAGACAGACAGACAAGCGTTCATGTTCACAACTCATCCTGATCAAATGCAGCCTGAAGACCCCTGGCATTCCGACACCCCCTCCACAGTCCACACACACACACACACACACACACACACACACACCCCTCCCCTGCCGGAGGGTCTGCCCAAAGGAGCCATGAATGAATCATGGATATTAATTGATGTTTAAAACTAATTCCATATGTTTGAGTGTAACCCTAGCCCATGGGCTGAGTTTAATGTCGTGATCAGAGCGATCCAGCAGACATAAATTTGCCCAGCTCCATGTCATGTAACATAATCTCCCAGTCCAAGCGCTGTGCTCTTACACTGCTTCCATAATTGCCATAGTTTCCATACAGTAGTTGAGTTTTTGCCTGTAAACTTCCATGTTGATTATTTTACTGGAGACAAGACTGCATAATGTCAGTATTTTTTGGATGTAGAGGATTTTAAGGGGTATGCTTAGTCTGATTTAAACAGGCAGGCATCAAATAGATGTCTCCTAATTATACACAACTTTTAAAGAGGATACAGTGTCTGATTTCACTAAAGTCAACTGCAGTAAACAAACAAACCTATAATGATCCTTGGCCATCTCCTTTACAACCTATCTCCTAGTTCCTATCTTGTTACCATGGCATCCATCCCATAGTGAGCAGTCACTTCTTATTGGCTGGTGCTGGGTTGAGTGTGCCCCATTCTGGAGAACACCTCACTGAACTGGATCCGGTTCGGAGCCTCCTCTGCTGGACCGGTCGTCTCTCTGATTCGGCCGCTCCTACAGCACGTTCATCAGGCCATCATCTCAACAAGGCTTACCGGTTTATTTATCTGATTTATTCAGGCATGTAGCACACAGCCTTTATCTAACCATACTTACTAACACCAGTTGCAGGCGCCAGTCTCTCTGGAGCAATGCCTTGCTCAAGGGGCACAACAGTGCCAGGTGTGAATGGAACCTCCAAACTTAGCCACTACACTGACCCCACTGACTTTATTGATCCCCGAGGGGAAATTCAGTGACACTACCGCCACCATTACCAGACGGTAGCATATCAAGCTACAACATTAGCTGATACACTAGCACTGCCATTACAGGTACAGTAGTAGTGAGTAGTCAGTGTACAACCAGGCAGCGGCGCTTCAGTCAGCATGTTTACATGCACCGTTTAGCTGAGCTACTGTTATAGCTCAGCTAGGTGATTAGACTGGACTACTTGTGTATGAACTATGTATTACTATACTGCACTATGTATGACATAAGGTGCACCTTG
>NC_085004.1:8540930-8553430 GCF_963854185.1 Sardina pilchardus
CGGCCGTGGCTGTGCTGTGGTGACCCGTCCCTCCCCTCCTCTCTATCTGGTGGAGGGATGTTCACCAGCCGTGTGTGTGTGCGTTTATGTATGTGTGTGTGTGTGTGCGTGTGCATGTGCATGCATGTATGTGTGTGTGTGTGTGTACAGTCTGTGTGTGTGTGCTTGTACATGTGTATGTGTGCGTGTGCATGTGCATGCATGTATGTGTGTGTGTGTGTGTGTTCATGTGTGTGTTCATGTGTGTGTGTTCATGTGTATGTGTGTGTGTGTGTGTGCAGTATGTGTGTGTGTGCGTGTTCAAGTGTGTGTGTGTGTATGTGTGTGTGTGTGTGTGTGTGCGTGTATGTGTGTGTGTGTGTGTGTTCATGTCTATGTGTGTGTAGGGGGTGACCCTCCCGCTCCCCCTGATGTCTTTTCCAGTGCGGCCCAGTGCAGGACAGAGAGATACAGGCACCTCCCCTCTCGTGAGCTCCGTGTTTGAGTTGGCTCGCCTCCTCACGCGCCTCCCTCCCTCCCCACCTCCCTCACCTCCTCCCTCACCTCCCCCATGGGGGAAACCAAACAGAACAAAGCACTTAATAGAGAGAGAGAGGGAGAGAGAGAGGGAGGGAGAGAGAGAGGGAGAGAGAGAGAGAGAGGGTTTGGAGAGTGTGTGTCTTGGGCCGCGTGGGCCCTGGTGAGTGTGTGTCGGGGACTGTGGAGAGTGTGGAGAGTGTGAATGATGCGTTTTAAAGGCTGCTTACGGAGGAAACTTCATAAAGACAGATTCCCCACGGGCTCCTCCTGAAGTGAGACGCGCCGCTGCACACACACACACACACACACACACACACACAGCGCAGCTCAGCACTACATACACAGAGCCACACACACGCACACACACACAACACAGCTCAGCACTACACACACAGAGCCACATACACACACACATGCACACACACACACACACACACACACACACACACTGCTCGGCGCGGCGCGGTGGCCTGCTGCCTCAAATGGCCCTTCAGTGCCATGGGCTTTATGGGAGGGACGGCCACGCCGGCTGGATTTACCGTGGAGAGACAGATCAACTATTTGTGTGAAAGTTGCTGTTTTATGGGGGCCCAGCCAAAGCCGAGGGGAGAGCGTGTGTGTGTGTGTGTGTGTGTGTGTGTGTGTGTGTCTGTGTGTGTGTGTGAGAGAGAGAGAGTGGACGGGTGTCAGATCTCCTGGACACGCTGGCAGTAACGAGGGGAGGACAGCTGTGAGTTCAGATTAAAGATTTTTCATTCCCGTTTCCCAGAGTCCTCGGCGCCTCCGCCGCCTGACTGTCGGACGCAAGTGGCCGTCCTACTGGGACCGCCCGACCCAGCAGCTGCAGCGAGACCGCCGGAGGAGGGGGGGATAGAGAGAGAGAGAAAAGAGAGAGAGAGAGAGAGAGACATTTACAGGGGCAATATGAGAGAGAGAGAGAGAGAGAGAGAGAGAGAGAGAGAGTGAATGAGTGGGGGAGGGAGGGAGGGAGGGAGGGACAGAGAGAAAGCGATAGAGGAAAGAGAGGAGTGAGGGGTAGGGGAGGGAGAGATGGAGAGAGAGAGCATGGATGATGTGAGGCCAATGAAAGGAGGAGAAAAAGTTACAGCCCATCATGTCTGCTGGCAACTAACAACTATAGAAAGTATAAAAGAGAGAGAGAGAGAGAGAGAGAGAGAGAGAGAGAGAGAGAGAGAGAGGTTAGTGGGGGTTGAGGAGGAGAGGAGGATTGCATGATTCAATGTAAAAGAGAGGAAAATAGAAGACGGGAGGGAGAGACCAGAGGGAGAGAAGGATGGAGAAGAGTGGGCAACAGCCCCACAGCTAATCAGGACTCTTGTGCTGAGGAGAAGCCTTTCATCAAAATGGCTGCCACAGCACCGTTCTACCTACACATCGATGAGTGTTAGCACACGGCTAACATGCTAAACCCTGGAGCCCAGTGCACACACATCCATCATACACACACAGATACTGTCCAGGGGACGAACAACGCATTCCCTCAGGCAGAGTGGAAAGAAAATAACAAGAGCTGTGGAATAGAAACATTGTGCATCATAAATAAGGCATTCCTGTCTTGAAACAAGATTTTTTGGCATGGGCTATTAATGCAATATTTATCTCTGTAACTCAATTCCCAAGTGTGGTTCATCGAGCAACAGTTTGGTGCATCTATCAGAGTAGCGCTCACAGCCAGGAAACCCCAACGGGCATTCTTCACCGAGCGCCTCTGTCTCCCCATCTCCAGCAACCCCCCCCCCCAACACACACACACATACACACACACACACAAGCACACATACACACACACTCACAAGCACACACACACACACACACACACACACACACACACACACACACACACACACACACACACACACACACACACACACACACACACACACACACAACACACACACACACACACATGTGCCTCTGCAGGCTCAGGGAAAGCAATCCTACAACCGAATAAGCGTCAGTGATTCATCAGTTTAGCGTTTCATCACCAGGGTGAGCGGTGCAGTGGGGGCTAGAGCCGCGTGTCCTGGACCGCCGGGGCGCCTCCAACAGCGCTGATACTGCTGCCCCATCTGTCTGAGTTACACTCCGCACCAGGAATGCTAGCCAAGCAAAGTCTGATTTAGATATTTGATTTCATGGAAAAAATAAGATAATGGTGAAATGATTGAAAAGAAAACAACATAAAAGCAACAACATTTCTGAATTTCTCTCTTTAGTAAATACTGTACATCGCTTTCAGTGTGTACTGTACGTCAGCATTACTGTGTATCCCCATTCATTTAAGTAGGAACACATTCAGCTGCAGAACTGCAGTGTGCTCTATTGCTAACTGTTCACAATGTGGGGAAAAGTTTGTGTGTGCTGTTTTGTCAATTGTATTTTGATTGAAAATAATAATAACAAAACAAACAGCCTAGTTTGCAAAATTGTGTTTAAGCAATTGGTCAAAACTGTAACACAAAATCACACACCCAAACTGAGAAATATCCTGTACAGTATCCTGCCAAATGAAGCACAGCAACCAAAACTACTTAATATAGCATTCTCAAAATCAAACCTTTGCACCAAATGGTGCATACTTCATTCATATTACCAACTACACAATGTTGAGCATAATGACAAGTAGCCTACTCTCATCTTTAGTATGCTTCATAATACTGGAATAGTAGAGATTGTACAGTCATTTTGAATGTGAGTCTTTTGCAATGACAAACAAATTACTTTATGTCAGATTGTTGTGTCTAATGCAGAGAATTATGCTCAGTTCATTTTGAATTTCAAAATGTGTGTAAAGCAGATAATGTGTTTAGACTTTTGGAGACTTGAAAGGAGGTCCCCCCCACACACACACACACACAAACAAACAAATATAAGAAACAAATGTTTCTTTTTTTCAATAGCAATTTCTCCAGTAATTGTTTTTTTTTTTTATTTTCTGTTTGGTTTTGTTTGGTTTTGTTTTGCAGCTACATTTTTATTTGTTTGAGTAATTTCACTTTGAATCTATTTTTCCTTATTTATCTAAGAATGTTTGATTTTTTGTAATAACTTTTGCATTGTAATGAAAAAAAATATGTCAGCTAAATACTGTAACCTCGTGTGTGTGTGTGTGTGTGTGTGTGTGTGTGTGTGTGTGTGTGTGTGTGCGTGTGCGTGTGCGTGTCCGTGTGCAGGTGTTTGTGTGTGTGCAGGTGTATGTGTGCCTCCATGTTTGTGACATGTTGTGCACTCCCCAGCAGAATCCACCATCTCCTACCCTGCCAGTGCACCTGGTCAGTTAGTGATAGTGCATGTGTGTGTGTGTTTGTGTGTGAGTGTTTGTGTGTGTGTGTGTGTGTGTGTGTGTGTGTGTATGTGTGTGTGTGTGTGTGTGTGTGCATGCGTGCACCTGGTCAGTTAGTGATAGTACATGTGTGTGTGTGTGTGCATGTGCATGTTTGTGTGTGTCGGTGCACCTGGTCAGTTAGTGATATTGTCTAAATGTCATCAGCGGCCATTTGGATGCACTGTGTGTGTGTCAGCTCCAGTGTGCTGTGGTCCTCCCAGAGGATCTGAAGTGGCTGCGCGCACACACACACACACACACATATATATACGCGTGCTCTAGCCGACGTACCTCTCTCTGTGTCCCATGCACTGACCTTTCCATCACACTGGCTGACGTGACGGCTAATGGTGGCCAGTGCTCTTAATTAGCGCAGTGATCCCGCCGGCACATCACAACACCGCTTAATCAATAGAGAATGGCAGCTGGAATACCTAGGTGAATACAGAACAGAGGGGATTGTTTTGTCTGCATGTATTTGTGTGTGTGTGTGTGTGTGTGTGTGTGTGTGTGTGTGTGTGTGTATCTTTCTATGGGATGAGCCTGTCATGTTATGGTATCTGGAGTCTGAGTTCTTGACAAGCAAACAGAAAAGTATGGCTTGGAATAGAATATAAAAAAATGTATTGGAATAGAATATAGAAAAGTATTCAAAAGTTTAAAAAAGAGGGACATGTAGACTATGCAAAGGCATGTCCCCTACTTAAACTACACCCATGATAAAGTTTTTGTTATCTTTAGCTGAATTGGAGCATAACGTCTGTGTGTGTGTGTGTGTGTGTGTGTGTGTGTGTGTGTGTGTGTGTGTGTGTGTGTGTGTGTGTGTGTGTGTGTGTGTGTGTGTGTGTGTGAACAATTCCCAGGTTAATGAAATCCAGTGGTGTGCAGTCATTTTCCCAAGCCTGACTAAGGTGACTGCCCTCTGTTGACTATAAACATTCTCTCTCTCTCTCTCTCTCTCTCTCTCTCTCTCTCTCTCTCTCTCGCTCTCTCGCTCATTCACTCTCTTGCTCTCTCTCCCTTGAACCAGGTAAATTGTGCAGGTGTGTGTGTGCGTGTGTGTGTGAGTTTGTTTTGTTTACTGTAGGGGGGTGGCTGATTTTGGAGGCAGGATATTGATGACTGGTGACTCCTTTGTAGGAGGGGGTTTCCCACAAACCCCCCCTCCTCCGCACAAAGGATCCCAGCGTTGCACCCTGGGAAGTGGCTCTGGTTTGCCCTGTCACGCTCTCTTCCTGTTAAAACACACACACACACACACACACACACACACAAACACACATGCACACACACCCATCAGAGCACTTGGGCTTTTGGCACTAGAGGATCCTTTACCTGACAGTGATGAGTGGGTCTCCAAGGCGACACATCAACAGGCCTGACACAACTTAGTAACTTTCAGACTCTCTGCAGCAATGCCTCGGACCTTAGGTATGATGCCAACTATGTGTGTGTGTTTGTGTGTTTGTGTGTAAGAAGAGAACGAGCTAGTGGTGTGTTTTTGTTGCTTCTGAGGTCCCGTGTGTTTGCGGGGGCGCACAAAATACCTCTTAATATCTCCGCCTTCAGACGCTAGCTGTAGGGGCCATAGCCATGAGAAGCAGAGTTTAACGTTTTCCCAAAGCTTTGTTGGAGGCCCCCAAACCCCAGTCTAGACATGCAGTTGGAGGAAGAAAAAGGCCCGAGAAATGAGCGGATTAGCCGAGCAGGAAAGCGTAAGCCGGGCGCTACTTTGTTGGGCTTAGCCTGCATGTCAGTGTCAATGGCGCCTGAAAGGCGGCTGAAGCCAGGCTGATATTTAGAGGTTTACGTCAGGCGGTGGGGCGTAATTACCTGCGTTCCACCGCTGGGCAGGTATGGAGGGTGTGTCCAGGACGCTTCCTGTGTGGAGGAGAGGCAGACAAAGAGACCACCAGGAGAGCGGCCCGGGTGAGCCGTGAGTCAGAGCCACTGTCATAACACAGCCATGAAGAGCTCTGTGCTGTCATGCTAGGGCTGCGCTAACTGCACCAGCCATGAGGAGGTCTGTGCGGTTATGATAGGACTGCGCTAACTGCACCAGCCATGAGGAGGTCTGTGTGGTTATGATAGGGCTGCGCTAACTGCACCACTCCTCCACGCCACAAGAGTAGCTGATGAGCTAGCAGGAGTATCTCAAAGATATTTGAAGGGCACAGCGTCACTTCTCTTATCAAGACCCTTGAACTGGACGGACAGACTTGTGCAAACTTGCCCTTTTAACTCAACTGATTAACATCTCACTCGTACAGCATGGAAATTTATAATAAGATTTGAGTCTGATAACCAAAAGTCCTTTGTCTGTCCCTAATCATGACTCAGCATTTTTGCGCTCTTCTCTGGCAGCATGTCAAAGGGTTTTGGGAGTGACTTTGAGTCCCGGCTGAAGGAGGTATTTATTAATACATCATTTGTAATGACATGACAGCCCGGAGCTTTGCATTTATCTTATGCAAACAAAATATATAATAGTTTCCTACAAGTTTATATAGGCGTCATATCCAAATGCATTGTATGGTACTGCATGCTTATGTAACAGCCCTGACTATGCAGATCTGTGCTTTAGGATGTTACGGCAAACACCAACAGAAAAATCTAAAAGAATAGTTACGTGATAACAGCATAACATCGGTTACCAGTAAGGTGTTAGCGCGTGTGATTTAGTTATAAATGTAAGGTGTTTGTGTGTGTGATTTAGGTTGTAAATGTAAGGTGTTTGTGCATGATTTAAGTTGGTTGTAAATGTAAGGTGTTAGTGTGTGTGACTTACAGTAGGTAGGTTGTAAATGTAAGGTGTTTGTGCATGTGATGTAGCTAGGTTGTAAATGTAAGGTGTTAGTGTATGTGATTTAAGTAGGTTGTAAATGTAAGGTGTTTGTGTGTGTGATTTAGGTAGTTTGTGATTGCTGTAAGGTATTTGTGCGATTTACTGTAGTAGGTAGTTTGTAATTGATGGTAAGGTGTTTGTGCGTGTGATGTATAGTATGCCCACCGGTGTCAGATGGCACAGATGGCACAGTTCTGGGCGTGTGATGTATGTAGTGTGCCCACTGGTGTCAGATGGCACAGTTCTGGGCGTGTTCTGCTCGCTCGCGTGACTGGAGCAGGAGGGCATCCACTGGGCAGAGAGGACCTCGGGGGAGCGGTCATCCCCTGCACACCCGGCTCAAGGAGTGTGGGAGCGCGCCTGGTGCCGCCACGGGGAGAGGCCTCGCTGGTGAACCGGCGTGGTAACCCTTTACCGTCCCCGAGCCAAACCCCCCGAAATAGTTTGTTTTTCCTGCCTGGGCCCGATTAGCAAAGGCAACAATCTGCATGCATGCAACATTTTGAAACTTTCTTAACCTTAAGAACATAAGAGAAGCCTCCGCGCCGCCATGGCGCAGGGTCAGAGAGAAGGCGCTGTTTGGAGAAGCACATTAAATGTTAGTTTACCCCGTCCAGTTATTTTTAAGCCTTTATTGACCACAGATGTGGGCCGGCAGCCTCGGTCACAGAGACGTCGGGAGATTACTTTCACTTTATCACATTATCACTACGACATGAGAGCCTCGGCACCTTCATGCCGCGGAGGGGGAAAAAAGAAAGAGAAAGAAAATAACAAATGTCTGAAATGAAAGAAAATGGAGGGATGCAGAAAGAGCGGAGGGAGAGGAGAGAGATGGAGGGATGCACAGAGAGCAGAGGAGAAGGAGAGAGACGGATGTGACGTGAAGGACTCAGAGGAGGTAAAGAACACAGAGGGGGTGGGGGGGGTTTGGGGGATCATCTCTGTTTGTTATTCTCGGTGTCATCAAACAAATGAAATTTCCGTGTTTTATCTGCCGTTTCGGGGAACATCCCTGGAGTTATTTCTGTCCTGCACACACCAGGAGCAACGTGAGGGAAACTGGTTCACAGCAAAAACCGGAAAATTCTCACAGAACATTCCAGCAAACTTCATAACGAACAAGCCACACAATAGATAGACTACAGCATTACGGATATCACTAATTGGCAAACTTCATAACAAATAAGCCACACAATAGATAGCCTACAGCAGATATCACCAATAGGCAAACTTCATAACGAATAAGCCACACAATAGATAGCCTACAGAAGATATCACCAATAGGCAAACTTCATAACAAATAAGCCACACAATAGATAGACGACAGCATTACGGATATCACCAATAGGCACACTTCATAACGAATAAGCCACACAATAGATAAACTGTACTGTGTTACGTATATGACCAATAAGCAAACTTCGTAATGAATAAGCCACACAATAGATAGATTGTGCTTTGTTATGTATATCACCAATGGGCCCCCCGATAGCCATGCTGGTACCCCCCCACCAGAGCTGCTTCCCCCAGCCCTGCATCTGTCTTGGTGGCCCAGCTCTGACCCAGCGGACCCTCCCTGGCCGTGGTGGTCCTCCATTCATCATGGGTTTGTGGTTGCGGGAGGCAGGAGCGGCCAGGCTGGACTGGACTGGCTCGGGGTGGGTGCTGGATGCTGGAGAGGCAGTGAGGCGCGCGCTGGCGTGCCGCTGGGTCGGGTCACTGAGCCCTCTGCCGGGCCGGTCCACATCAAACGCAGGGCACATCTGGAGCCGGGCGTCTGCACACGGGCAGGTGGAGCTGCCAGAAACGGCTTCATTTCTCTAATGGGAAGGGGATGGAGGCAGTCGGGAGGGGTGGGGTTCAAGGGTTGGTGTGTGTGTGTGTGTGTGTGTGAGTGTGAGTGTATGTGTGTGTGTGTGTGTGTGGGGTCGAAATGATGAATATGAACCCTTATGAAATGATGACGACTTGCTTCTTTCTGAGGAGTGTTTGTAAATTAGTGCATCACATTCATCACACCATGACAACATCATGACAACCCCCCCACACACACACACACACACACACACACACACACACTCTCAACCCTTCCTCCCTGTGGTTGCGTTGCCTTCATCGCCATAGGATTGAGTCCCACAATCTGGTTTTAATAAACCAGCGACATACAGCTTAATAACTTCTTAATGGAAAAGAAGGTAGGTCCTTTATCTGATGTTATTATCTTATCTTTTATATTTCATTATTCATAAAGGCAAAAGCAATAGATTGTTTAAAAAGTTAGAACACCCTTAATTTGTTTTCTTGCCACAGTTTTCCCTAGTCTCCCATATCTCATTCCCATTTCACAGACAAGTGCATTTGTATGTTTTATACAGCAACTGTTAACAACAGGCAGGGACACAGGAGTTACGGACTGAGAATGCAAAGAGAGAGCAAAGTATATGTACATACTGTATATTTGCCAAACTTTTACTCAAAGATCATATACTGTAGTTCATCTGCAGCAGTCCACTGTGTTGTTTTGGCCCATTTAATCGATCTATCTATCTATCTTTGCCCCTCGCATTGCTTATAGCTTTCTGCTGCATAATCGCCCCGTCTCCACATCAATCTTCATGTCTAATGGACAGTGCATGGTCTATCAGCCCTCTTCCCGATTACATACAAATGTAAAGAATGTAAAGAATTTTGTATGGCAGAAATACAAATACATACACATGTACCATCCCTGCATATATATTCCTAAATCCCAATCGTCTCTCTGATTTGATGTTGGCACGCACGCACGCACGCACGCATGCACACACACACACACACACACACAGAGCTGCATGGGAGGGAAGAGTTAAAAATACATTACATTTGTTTAATGGGGGGAAAATGCTTATATCTGATGATGGAAATAGATATTTTATTTGTTACTTTTGTTACGTGTAGTTAATGACATGTAGGATGAAATTGATCTTTATTTGAAAATGTTAAAAATAAATTAAAATAAAAATGATTAAAATTAATAACTTCTTTATCAATCTTATTTATGGTGTAATTTCTCAAAATAATCTCTTTTTTTCTCTCTCTTGCAATCCTGTGTAAAAAGAGCAATGTTTCAGAGACAGGTTTGAAACGCAATTCAAATGAAATGTTACGTGAATTCAAAACTAGTTTGCACAGATACGGATAAGAACTTACACACAAAAAATGTACTACACAGTTAAGTACCCACCACCAAACAAGTACTACACAGATAAGTACCACCACCAAACAAGTGCTACACAGATAAGTACCACCACCAAACAAGTGCTACACAGTTAAGTACCCACCACCAAACAAGTGCTACACAGATAAGTACCACGACCAAACAAGTACTACACAGATAAGTACCTAGCACTAACCATGTGCTACACAGATAAGTACCTAGCACTAACCATGTACTACACAGGTAAGTAGCACTAACCATGTACTACACAGGTAAGTACCCACCACCAAACAAGTACTACGCCTGGCTGCCATAAAAGCTGCGTGAGCAATTCAGCCGAGAAGAATGGGGGTGAATTAGCCCCCGTGTGGATGGTTTGCCATACAGTGTTTACCATGATCCAGTACCCTGTGTGAACATGTGACGCCCGTACGTCTTCAAGTCAGTGTTTAGTCTGATCCAGCACCGTGCTGTGTGAACATGTGACGCCCGTACTGTACGTCTTCAAGTCAGCTGTGTCAAGTGCCTGCCATCTCAGAAAGTGCAGTGATGCCAAAGACACGCCTCGGCTCCGCTGGTCCCTGTGATAGGAACAGGAGAAGAGCAGAGAGGGAGGAGGAGACACCACACTCTGCATCTCTGGGAATATTGATTGGTCTACGCCTGAACATGACATCATCATGGGGTACCATGTGCAGTCATTCAAAATAAGTTCTTTTTTATGTTCTTCGCAGAAAATAAGCCAAGGCCAATGAGTTTGAGTTATAATATAAATAATAAATGGCATCTTTTTTTCTTTTAGGAAACATTGAAAACAGGTCCCACAGATCCAAACACCTTAAGGATTAAAATACACTGGGAATATACACACCCAGGGGCCCTGCAGGCCTACGTCGAGAAAATGTCCCTTGTGTGTGTGTGTGTGTGTGTGTGTGTGTGTGTGTGTGTGTGTGTGTGTGTGTGTGTGTGTGTGTGTGTGTGTGTGTGTGTGTGTGTGTGTGTGTGTGTATTCACACCAAATTGGCTTACCATACCTTCTCAACGATGCACAGTATCCCATATAGCTGCATGCCATCAAGCTATTCACAATTTTCTATTAAAAGGGATATCACCATTTGGGGATTTAACCTCATTTTCCACCTCCCCTCAAGCCAAACAATTGATATTTACCTTTTCCCGTTCATCCAGCCATTCTGTGAGTCTGGTGATATAACTTTTAGCTCCAGCCTAGCATAAATCATTGAATCGCTTTAGACCATTGGCATCTACCCTGCTAGCATCACGCTTAAAAGTGATTTCTGGTAATTTTTCCATTTAAAACGTGTCTCTTCTCAAGTTAGAAAGTGCAATAAGACAAACTGAAAATGAAACCTGCTGATTTCTAGGCTCATGGGAATGTAATATTCACAGGAAACATTGCACAACTCTAACTGACCTTTTGAGTTTACTTTTGAGATAACTGGGAAATGATCGATACATTCATGTTATTGCAAAATCACAACCGGGAACCCACCAAATTCATCATCATCATCATCATCATCATCATCATCATCATCATCATTGTGACAACACAAGATCCTCCATATCCCCCTTTAAAAGGGAGCATGATGATAGATGACAGATACAAACCTGACTGCTAAGCAAATCTAAACATTGCTCTCTGACTGAACTGATAAGGTAAGATATGGTTGTGTTTTAACACACTTTTGTGTATTTTACTCAATTCCACTAGCCTGGGGTGCGTTTCTCAAAAGCATAGTTGCTAACTAACATTCTCGATGTCAGGTTCCTACGTCACAGCCCTCCGCCATATCGAAATGGGGGAAAAGAAATTGTCTCTGCCATAGGAACCCATTCAATGTACTGTCAAAAGGTATTAGTTAAACTTTTAATTAACATGTCATTTTTATACTTTGAGTCATTATCTGGATATATACACAAATCGAACGCACATCAATGTCAGGCTCATGGCCGCAGCCATATGAAATGTGGGAAAACAACGCATCTACGCCATGCGGCGCCATAGGAACCCATTCATGTTTTAATGAAGTTCCACCGGTCTTCAGGTACCTCGTACGGGCATCTCGTATAATCCAACCCGACCAAATTCGATTTGTGTATATATAAGGCCTTAGTCTCTCCAGATAATGACTCAAAGTATAAAAATGACATGTTAATTAAAAGTTTGACTAATACCTTTTGATGCTGGCAGACACGCCCCCAGAGAATAGTGCAGTAGGTGACCTTGAGATCTATGTGAAAACGTACATTTCAGGGCCTTGATTTCTTTTCTCTGAAACCATTTGAGAGCTTCCTTAGCTGTATGCTTTGGACCGTGGTCCTGCTGGAAGATCGATCCATGTCTCATCCTCATCATCCTGATGAATGACAACATACTCCTGCAAAATGTCCTGCAACTGTATGAAGTCTGCCTGCCCTATGAGATGAAAAACAGCCACACACCTTGATGCCTCCAAACCTCACTGCTGGTATGGTAGTTTTAGGGTGATGTACAGAACCGTTTCTCCTCTCCTCCAAACATTGTGTTTAGCTCGCTGTATAAGTGTAGGTAGAGCATGTACACTTGTAAT
>NC_085004.1:8573430-8583430 GCF_963854185.1 Sardina pilchardus
CACACACACACACACACACACACACACACACACACACAGCACACACACACACACACACACATACACACACACACACACACACACAGGGCTGACACTGGAACCAGATGTCCTGTTTTTCGCCACTGGCACAACTTTCAAGATGACAGGCTTTTCCACCCCTCTCCCCTACCACCTCCCTCCTCTCTCTCTTGCACACACACACACACACACACACACACACACAGCAGGCCCCGGAGAGTGCTGTGATCCATGGCTGCCTGAGTTTGAGACTAATAGGCGTTGTGATGTGACAGCGGCCGGTCGTCGGGGGAAATCGAGCGGCTCGGCGTGTCGATAGCGCTTGGCGCGCGGGGAGCGTCCAGCCGAGGATTGTGGGATAGCCGCTGGGACAGACGGGGCCTGGTTTACATTCACAGACAGTATGTGGTCAGCAAGTACGCCTTTTTTCCCTCCTCTTTTTCCTCTCTTTCTTCTCCCCTCCCTCCTCCTCCTCTCCTCCTCCTCCTCTCCTCTCCTCCTCTCCTGCCTTTTTATTGTCCCCATTGATCTGCGCCCTGTTCTCCCCACTGGAGCTAATTTACTTGTTAACATAAATTTGTCAGGAGCACCAGGGAGGGGTGTGTGTGTGTGTGTGTGTGTGTGTGTGTGTGTCACAGGAGGGGTGTGTGTGTGTGTGGGGGGGGGGGGGGGTGGTTGCTGGTGTCCATCACAACCCCACTACACCCCTCCAGACACACACACACACACACATGCTACCCCACCCGTGAAGCTTTTCATCTCCATGTCAGCTTGAATGGTCACTTTGGAGCAATTGTCTCTCTTTCTCTCTGTCTCTACCCCCCCCCCCCCCAAACACACACACACCCTCTCTCTGCCCCCCCCCCCCCCCCCCCCTCCATCTCTGTCACTTTCTCTCTGTCTGCCCCCTCCTCTCCAGCCTAATACACCATGGCGATTTATTAAACAGCTGCTTGTTAAGCTGTCATTTAATCAATAGTGTTGCCTGCACCGCTGCGCTCTGGAATTAAACACAAGTTAAACACAAACCAGCCATAATGACCTTTTTATGGGTCCGGCCCAGCCCATGAAATTAGCACCCAGGATCAGACATTTACACCCGTAAGCCAGCTTAAGTCATTAAAGACACCCGAATATCACTTTAAATGACAACACATTCTCTCGCTCTTTCTCTCTCTCTCTCCATGCTCTTTTTCTCCTGTTCTGTCTATTCATCTCCTCTCTTCATCCCACCCTTCCTTTCTTCTTCCTCTTCCTCTTCTTCTTCTTCTTCTTCCTCCTCTTCCTCTTCCTCTTCTTCTTCTTCTTCTTCTTCTTCTTCTTCTTCTTCTTCTTCTTCTTCTCTGCTGTTCTCTCTGTTCCTCTCCTCCCCACTGGCGTCCTCTGTGTTGGCGCGTGCACCACCGCAGTCTCATACTCAACAGCAGACCGCGCGGCATAAATCAGCCAAATCACCATGATCACAGTAGCAGTGATGAGGATGATAATGATATGGGAGGCTGAGGAGAAGCCAAATCACCATGATCACAGTAACCAGTGATGAGGATAATAATATGGGAGGCTGAGGAGAAGCTTGAACAAAGAGTTTATATTAAATTCCTCCGCTGATTTGATCCCTGTCGTTGGTTTGGGTGGGTGCAGGGAGTCTAGCGAGCATACTGTTATTATTATTATTACATTTGCAACTAGCTGCTGCTCCGAGTTCAGACTCTGGTAGGGCTTAGCCTGTGTCTTCAGCTTATATGCATCATGGTTATTTGTAGGCACCTAATAACTAAGCAAGTGAGGACTCATTTTATGAGATCTTAAGCCCAGGAAAGCCACAGGGAGGCCCTCGACGGATTCTGTACGACTACGAGGAGGAGCAGACCGCGGAGGTAATGAATTAGCTTGACGTGACATTTCTTTGTTTCGTGGAAAATTGCTGCATGTCGCGCCAATGTGGAAACATAATTTACAAGATCCATACAGGTGATCTCCCTCCATCTCCTCCTGCTGAGGCTGAGTGACCTCCACATCGGAGCTACTACTGCTACTGCTACTGCTACTGCTACTACTGCTACTGCCACTACCAGAGAACGCGTGTTGCTTTCCTTAAAAGCCCAAGACTCAATTAAACACTTTGCATTTGCACATGTGTGTGTGTGTGTGTGTGTGTGTGTGTGTGTGTGTGTGTGTGTGTGTGTTTATACTGTGTTTGAAACTGAGGCTACAGAGGAAAATGTTGTATTACTGTTTACAAACTAAAAAAAAACAATAATACTTTAAAAATAATCAAAAAGAGTCAGAAGTTCTAGCGCTTGTTTAATTGAACTGTTATAACTGCTCTGTGTGAGTTAGTGAGTATGTGATTGTGATACGATCAGTAATATAGTTATTATATGACTGTGATATATACGATCAGTAATATAGTTATTATATGACTGTGATATATAGGATCAGTGATATAGTTATTATATGACTGTGATATACTTACTATAGAATGTGACGTAAAATGATGCATTTAACATTACAGATCATTTGAGCCTCTGATACTATTGGAGCCATGACTGCAATAACACAGACATCTGATTGTCTGTGTTGATTCTGTGTGTGTGTCTGTGTGTGTGTGTGTGTGTGTGTGTGTGTGTGTGTGTGTGTGTGTGTGTGTGTGTGTGTGTGTGTGTGTGTTTGTGTGTGTGTGTGTGTGTGTGTGTGTGTGTGTGTGTGTGTGTGTGTGTGTGTGTGTGTGTGTGTGTGTGCGTGTGTGTGGATTATTGACATGCCGGCCAGACAATGAGTGATGCTGGGATGGGGACAGACCCCTGACCAGCTCGAGGTTTAGAATTTCCCAGAATGCCAGTGCGTGTGTGTGTGTGTGTGTGTGTGTGTGTGTGTGTGTGTGTGTGTGTGTGTGTGTGTGAGTGCATATGTGTATATGTGTGTGTGTGTGTGTGTGTGTGTGTGTGTGTGTGTCTGTCTGTGTCTGTGTCTGTGTAAGGGTGTGTGTGTGTGTGTGTGTGCAAAGGGGAGAGGACACCCACAGATGGTGGTGACAGCCCGGGATGACATCACCAGCAACTGGCGAGAGATACCATAGAAACGTAAATAATATTTTTGTGGACGTTTGACATAAATCATATCAGAGGCACACACACACACACATACACACACACACACACACACACACACACACACACACACACACACACACGTTTGACATAAATCATATCAGAGGCAGGGGGACTCTGGCTTAAGCTGGTACTTCAGCACGTCTTTGGCAATTCCAACACGCTGTAGGACTCCCACCAACGCAATGCTACCAGCTCACCACACACACACACACACACACACACACACACACACACACACACACACACACACACGCTGGCTGCCGCTATATATACCAGCATGACAGTCTGCGTTGAGCCTGCTCATGCTAATCTTACAATAATAACTTCAAAATAAAAGCAGGAAAACATTTCCGAAATTCTGGGAAGGAGCTCGTCAACTGTGCTTGTAATTCGCTCTTAAGCTAACTCTTAAGCCCATGTCAAAACCCTGCTAGTCCCACGTCAAGTATATTTGGAGTAATGGTTCTCTGTCAACACACTACATGACATAAATATATATGGCACATAAGCCAATATATAATGCAGGTATGGCAAACACACAACATGACATAAATAGATATGGCACATATGCCAATATTTAATGCAGGTATGGCAAAAATGGCATTTTCAATAAATAAGCAAGTAATGGTCAGCAGCACACAGCAGTTTTACTTTATATAATAGTATTGGTGATCATTTTAAGATAGCATTTAGTTTAATTATTTACATTGTGTGCAACTGCTTTTTAAATAGTAATGGTCATCATTTTAAGAGAGTATTTAGTTATCTATATTCTATACAATTGCTATAATAGCAAGGGTGGTCATTTTAAGATAGTATTTAGTTTAGTTATTTATATTCTGTACAATTGCTGTATATAATAGCAAGGGTGGTTATTTTAAGATAGTATTTAGTGTAGTTATTTATATTCTGTACAATTGCTGTATATAATAGCAAGGGTGGTCATTTTAAGATAGTATTTAGTTTAGTTATTTATATTCTGTACAATTGCTCTTATTGTGGCTGAGGCAGAATGACCAGCAGCACAGAGTAGCTAGATTAGCCACTGAGGCGGTAGCCACTGACGACTGACCAATCACACACACACACACACGCCTTCAGGGAGGGTCATACACTCTGACTAGGACTCGACCTCAACCTGACCATAACCCCAACCCAACCCTGACCTTTGACCTTCAACTTAACCTTAACACTCCCTGGACCCAGACTTTCACCCCACCTCAACCTACCACCCCCCGACTCACACACATACACACACACACACACACACACACACACACACACACACACACACACACACACACACACACACAGGCTCTTGTCCCTATTGGTCTTGCCTGCAGGGCACATCTGCTTTGCGATGAGTGCAGAAATAAAAGAAGTGAAACCCGACACTCACACACACACACACACACAGCATTGAGTGAAGGCCCATCAGCAGCCTCCAGCATTCTGTGCCCGAGTGTGTTTGAGTGCGTGTGTATGAGGGAGAGTTTGTAGTGTGTGTGCGAAAGAAAGAGAGAGAGAGTTTGTAAAGTGTGTGAAAGAGTTTTGTCTCTGTTTCTGTGTTTTTTAAAGCAGTGTGTGTGTGCATACGTGCATGGGTAGTTTGTGTGTGCATATGAAAGAGTTTTTAAAGCACCACAGTGTGTGTGTGTGTGTGTGTGTCTGTGTGTGTGTGTGTGTGTGTGTGTGTGTGTGTGTGCGTGCCTTCATTTCTGCCTCTGTGTGTCCACTAGAGTGTGTGTGTGTGTCTGTTTGCTCATCTATAACACTGTGTACAGTAGATGAGTGAAGCTGATTACTGGAGTATAATCAGTGATGTCGTGTACTGACATTAGCGGATGTCCCTCTGCCCGACGCCAAAGTGTGGTGACCATGGCAACCTGTTATATTATTATTACTAGATATTTCTGATTTATAGTGTTCCATTTGCGAGTCCTTCCATCGCGCGCTCCGTGAGAGTAAAGGCTTGCTGATCTCCCCTCCCAGAGGCCACAGGCTTCTCTCCGGCTTCTCCCAAACTCGGCGGATCAACGCTGCCCAACACCGTTTTAAAGCCGCTCCTCAGCCCGCCATATCAACGGACTGCTCTCAGCACTTAATCGGACTTCTAGGAGCCAGACAACGCCGCAACTCGGGGAAAGTTTTTGGACTTTTTGGAATTTTTCGCCAACAAATCCGTCGTGAGTGGTGTTTTGCAGAGCAGCAAAACAAGGACAGTTTCCAGAGTGGCTGTGGGATAAAGCGACAGTAACACCTGTAACAGCTCAGGGGATGTAGGGGTCACACACACACACACACACACACACACACACACTGCAGGCTAAGACAGAGGATGCAGCTTCGCTCAAGACTTGCCAGAGATCAGCATAAACTCCATCCATGACCATCAAGAGACAAGAATAGATGCCCACTTCCTCACACACATGTACGTGTATACACACACACACACACACACACACACACACACACACACACAGATACACACACACACACGGCTTATCTAGCCCTCTGATACCTGTGCCCTGCACTGGCTTCCCTCTGACTGTTTCTTGTTTCCCTGATTCTACCCCATGATCTTTCTCTCTCTCTCTCGCTCTCTCTCACACACACTATCTCTCTCTCCTCGCTCTCTTTTATCTCTTTCTCTCTATCACTTTCTCTCTCTCTCTTCTCTCTTTCAAACACACTCTCTTCTCTCTCTCCCTCTCTCCCCCTGTCTCTCTCTCCCCATGTCTTTCACTCCTCCTCCAATTCCTCTCCTGTCTTTTTTGTCCTTTTCTTCACCCTCTTTTCATTGCCCCCTACCCCCTCCTCCACATCCACACTCTTTCCCTCGCTCCATTCCTCTGTTCTTCTCTCTCTCTCCTTCCCTCGCTCCTCTCTTCATCTGTTTCTCTCTCTCTCTCTCTTGCTCCCTCTCTCTGTTTCCCGTGACTTTCATGCTTGGCTTTGTCTTTTATCCCGGGCCCTCGCTAGAGTCCCCTCGCGGCGGTGGCTTTACTGACTCGGCCAACTAAATCTCCTGCCCCCCCTCCCCTAGCGCACACACACACACACACACGCACACACACACACACACATGAATATATACTCTCACACACAGCCCTGATCGCTACAGATCTCCATGCCCAGGCAATACACACTCACACACACACACACACACACACACACACGTAAGTTATATGGATACGCACACACACACTCTTGCTACGCTCTTATACTCTGGGTGGTCAGTGTGTCCGATCCCACCAAACTCCACAGAAGAAGATGTCCAAAATGATGTACGAAAAACATTAACAACTCTGTGCCACACACACACACACACACACAAAAGCCAAATACTGCTGCATTAGATGCGCATCCAGCCAAATCCCTGTGTTCCAATCTCGACATTTATATTGCGTTTGACAGTTGTTGGGCGATGACGGTGGTGTGCTCCCGCGAGTGGCTCTCAGCCTCTGCTTTCAACCGGGAAGTAATGAAAGGAAAACACAGCACAATTCCGGCGTAATTAAATCAAGCATGGCGGCGGCGTAAGGAGCGCCATTGTCACGCTACGAACAAATGGCTCCCCAGAACTCTTTCCAGAACTCACTGCCTCCAAGACAGCCACATTTGACGTTTCTTGATATTCTTTGTCTGGAGATATAAATGTTCTTGAGAAGTTGATCCCAGAGGAAATTCATAATGGCAAGTGATGAGCCATTTCTTACTGTCTTCAGTTCAACATAGACTCACACAGCAGGTAGAATTGGTGAAGTAATCATTTTAATATGAAATTAATAGAATGTTTTACCACCAGTATTTGTGTCTGTCTGCTGATGTCTGCAGCTAATACACCAACAAATGTTCCTCACATCAATCAGTTGAGTCCAGTCAGTAGCGTTGTGCAGCCTCCTTATCTCTGGAAACTTCTCTACACTTCTGGAAGGTTCCCTATACTGTACCTCTGGAAGTTTCCCTACACCTCTGGAAGGTTCCCTACACCTCTGGAAGTTTCCCTACACCTTTGGAAGGTTCCCTACACCTCTGGAAGGATCGCTACACCTCTGGAAGGATCTCTAAACCTCTGGAAGGTTCCGTACACCTCTGGAAGGTTCCCTACACCTCTAGAAGGTTCTCTACACCTCGTTCAAGCACATATCACCAGAACTATGGCGACGGGTCATTTAGACCATTCAAAAAAGTTGCATTGACTCTGTTTACAAAAAAAAAAAAAAATTAATCTGGTCTAATACAATTTAAAATGTGATTCAGCAGTTCTAGTCATGAAATGATCGGTGCTCGCTAGACTCTTTTTAGTGACTGATTAAATAGAAAGCAACTGTATAAGTATAACACGCTTGTCTTCAGAATGAGCTGTTTGTTACAACAAGCCAGCTAATATTAGCAACTACCTTGAGGCTACTACTTATTACTGACAGGATCACACCCACACATCCTTCTCAGGCAGATCAGTGACTATTATTTCAGTGTTTTTAAAAACATGCTCTCCTTGAGACTGTGGATGGTACTGTAATAAAGATAAATGTATGAGAAATGTATTTATTTAATACAGTATACTTACAGAACCCACCTGGCCAGGGCCAGCTAGCGCCAGCTTACATGCTTCACATTGCAGTGGCCGAAGTACCTATCAAAGGTATTTCACATCATTGTTAATCAAATAAATATGAAATACCAATAAATACAATTAATAATTGAATGGCAATACATTGATAAAGTAATAATAATGATAATAATAATAATAATAATAATAATAATAATAATAATAATGATAATAATAATAATAATGATAATTATAATAATAATGAAGTAGAATAGTATATTAATAGTATAGTATAGAATAGTATATTATAGTTTATAGTACACAGAGAGACTGTGTGTGTGTGATATCAATGTCACTCACAAACTAAATTAATAATTATGTGAATGAATGATGAAATGCCATGGCTATTGTGGGTCACATTATCCAGGCTTTAATTAGTTGGCTACTTATGGATGGGTGACATTATATGCCATGTGTATATTGTATTACTTTATTAATGTAACTGTTATATTGCAACACACTGCATTAGTCTCATAAAGACAGGGAAATCAGAGAAAGAGTGAGAGAAGGATGTTTTTTTACTGTGAGGAGGCAAACGTTTCAGTTGTAATTAACTTTTTCAATTGCAATTTCAATTTAATTTTATTTGTAGAGTACCAAAACATTATACATGTCTCATGGCGCTTTACAGAGTATTAAACATTCAGATAGAGCAAATGAGTAACAAGGGCGAGGAAGAACTCGCTAGAGTTGCAGACACAAATAGGAACAATAACAACAAAACAACATGTAGTCATCTCCTATTCACATGTCCTACCGGTAATGGCTGGGCATAGACCGTGAGAGTGAACTCACATTCCTCTGTCTGGAAGTGCTTTACTCAAGCTGATAAGAACCTCTGCTAACCATGTCAAAGGTCATCTCAGAAGGATGTTGTGTGTCAGCTGTCTTTTACGACCCTAAACAAAAGACCAACACACATACAAACACATATAGAAACACACACACACACACACACACACACACACACACACACACACACACAAACAGACACACACACACACACACATGCCGAAACTGACAATCGCACTACTCAAGTCTTTTCATTTTTATTTAAATGTTAAGGTGCCCTTATTTTCACACGTGCAGCTTATCTCGTCGTCTGTAATCTGTAATCTGCTTGAGAGAGCTTGAATGTGGCATGTGATAATTCCTGTGTGAATTCACATTCTTAAGGAGATATGAAACATGACACAAAACAAGCTATGGCTGTTTCTTTTAATATTTATGAATGTCTGGTCATCTTTGATCTCTTGTGAGTCCCTCTTAAGTCCAGATAAAGTCCACATATCAGGAGGAGGAGTCAAGAGATTGCATAATGTCCAAAGACACAAAAGACAGCCAGGCCTGAAAGTGGACTACGTAAGGGATAATCAACGACGCGCCGTGCGTTTATAGGAAAATAATGCACGTTCGAAGTGGTAATAAGGACCCGACGCCGCAGGCGGAGGGGACTTTACACTTCGATAAGTGCATTATTTTCCTATAAACGCACAGGGCGCGGAGTTGATTATCCCGCTTATACCACTGCTACTATCATTTTCGTTTATATTGCCGCTGTCTTAGATACAACATTGCTGTTTTTACCGTTACATTCACATTGGCGAATTAATATTCAAGTGTAATAAGCCCAAAAGAAGGGAACTACTTCATAGCCGTGCGGTATATAGAAAAATAATGCACGTTCCAAATAGCGCATCACAATAGGAAATTTGACCAAGCAGTGGTATAATGACGTATAAAATAATGAGGACTATGCATCAGATTATGCTGAAGGTGATGAAGACTACTGACGTATAAAATAATGAAGACTATGCATCAGATTATGCTGAAGGTGATGAAGACTACCGACGTATAAAATAATGAAGACTATGCATCAGGTTATGCTGAAGGTGATGAAGACTACTGACGTATAAAATAATGAAGACTATGCATCAGATTATGCTGAAGGTGATGAAGACTACTGACGTATAAAATAATGAAGGCTATGCATCAGGTTATGCTGAAGGTGATAAAGACTACTGACGCATAAAATAATGAAGACTATGCATCAGGTTATGCTGAAGGTGATGAAGACTACTCGGCAGCAGACCACATACAATGACAACATATGATGATCAAGTCAGTGTATATGTGTGTGTATGATCAAGTCAAGGTTTATTACCGTTTCCACAGATTAACTCCCATGCAAGAGTGTTTTTTTTTTTTTGTTTTTTTTTTTCATTTACTAGCACATGCTTATCTGGCTATATGG
>NC_085004.1:8590930-8603430 GCF_963854185.1 Sardina pilchardus
TCAAATATATTAATCCAGTTAAAGGTGAGTGACTTTGATGCACTGTAGGCTAGACTGAGGGGTTACACTAGTCTGGTTAGCACCATACTAAGCTCAATCTTTTAAGATTGAACATTAATATGGGTAGTCTGCGCTTTATTTCTACTGCACAAGAGGCGTGATCAATGGGCTTCATTCAAATGACTCTAGTCCTTCAACCAATCAGACCCAATCTGGTACATCTTTTGGATAAGCTAGTTTGTGATTCGACCCAAAGGTTGTGGACAGGAAGCAGGGGAGATGGATGTGCAGGTTTCCAGCCTAAGCTGCTGGGCGAAATCCAAATTTGCCGGCAGGTCAGGCAGGGTTCCCCCAGCCTAAGGTTACACGCAACAGGTTCTTGAATCGATATTGTCACCAGTGGTTTTCAGTCTATGACTATTAATTGTACATCAATATAAATTAATAAAGTTCTTAATAGTGTTTCAATAATATTTTAGTTAACAGTGGGATTAATGTATTCATTATTCTACATGTAGAACTACAAATAAGCACAACCTTGTATTGTAGCAATTTATTGGCACAATTACGTTTTCTGCGATTATTTGCAGTGCTGAGTGAGTTGTATCCAATGGATAGTCTGCTGCCCTTGTGTCTCTAATAATGTTGTGTCTGCAGGTCGTGGTATCTTCACTTCAGCTGTTTTCAATCAAGGAGACTTTGTGGTGGAGTATAGAGGGGAGCTCATTGATGCAGCTGAAGCTGAACATAGGCGTAAACTGTACCACAGTGCATGTTCAATCTTCATGTTTGACTTCATATGGAAGCGGAAGACATGGTGGTAGGTTCAGAATGACTAATATGTTTAGATTTCTATAGTGAGAAGTCAGGATTTCTGAAGTGAAGACCTCATGTTGCAATTAACTGTGCGTTGAACAGCTACTGTAATAGTTGTATTGGATGTTGCCATTAGTGTAGTGGCTTACAAATTAAAGTACAATTAAAATTAATTTGTCACTATAAACGTCTGTTTAGTGCATGAATTTTGTTAATTTGCAGTATTGATGGAGCACTTGAAGATGGATCATTTGGACGACTGGTAAACGATGAGCACAAGTCACCAAATTGCAGAATGAAGTTGATTGAAGCAGGAGGGAAGCCACATATGTGCCTTTTTGCACTGAAGGAAATTGCGTCCGGAACTGAAATCACCTATGACTATGGTGGGAAGGAATGGCCCTGGCGCAAAAAGGTGGGTCATTTTGATTTCTTTCCCCCCTATGAATTGGAGTCAATATAGCCTATATTTTGACATCTTGATAACAATTAAATCATCTCTGTCTTAAAAGCCACTGTGTGTTAAGCTGTGTCAGTTTCATGATGCCACTGAAATTACACAATACCCATCACTAGCTAGTGCCAACAATTATAACCAAGAAATAGAAGTCTCTTCTTGGTGATATTCAGTCTGGTTTTCGGTCAATCTTGTAATCTTGAATTTGCATAACTCGCCCAGGTGATGCCAGCTAGTTTATCTGTTTACGTTGTCCTGTATGTTTTGTAGGTTCCCCTTACTGTTACAAGCACTGCTGCTCAAGAGTCTATTAAAGACAGTTTCCAAGACCAAATCATGGCATCCACAGTCTTTATTGAAGGTCAGTGGCTGTTTGACTTAATGTTTTATCTAGTTGTCAATGGTGTGCTGCAGATGAGGGAGAAACATTTATGCCACTTATTGGCATCTTAACTGAGATGGTTTTACTTAGTTATGGTGGACATATAAACCTATTGTTTCCCAGTGAACCATGTGAACCAGTGATGGTGTGGTTGCTTATAGAGTGAAGCACAACCCCACCCTCCCTGGCCTTCCTCATATTTTTTTCTGTATTCTACAGAGACCAGAGAGAGACCAGAAGTCCAGTCCTGCAATATGACACCAGGCAGTTCAGCTTGTGAGGTTAGGTTGAATACAGTTGTCTTTCAAAGCAATAAGTTCTATCAGAGACGGTTTATAAAGCGAGACGAGTCATATGAGGGTCAATCCTGGTGTCCCTGTGACGTAGTGCCACTCCCATTTAGGAGGCAAACGGGAGAAATAAACCTTATCTCGGATTATGACCATTCCCTTAGCCCTACATTCAGCAATGCAAGTAACGAACCCATATTCTACAAGGCACACGTCTTTAACATTCCCACATTGAAATCGTATTTTCCAGCGTGATAAATACATAGAAAAATAACTTTGTTCACAACCTGTCCCTCCTGACCTGACCTGTCTCCGCTAATTGCGCAGGCCACCTGTTATCAACGGCACACTGCTTCTGCTGCTTCTACACTGGTCTACTCGTCACTGATCACGCCCAGATAGGAGGCGGAAGTGGGCACCATTTCATTCCATTGAAAACCCCCTTTATGATTCATCTTCCTTACTATACGATCTTTGGTTCTATTGTTTTACAATGGCTAAGGAAATAAGTTGGAAAGTAGTATTATATGAATGAGAGCACAGTAAAATATAGTGAATTATTTGTAAATAACAATTCTTCCACAAAATATATTTTCTCTAGCTGAATTGTTAGCAAGTAATTCATAAATGCAGACAGCATAGCTTTTCTAATGGTGTACTAATATAGAACAAAATGCAGCCAGAGATGTGTTATTGTGGGAATTTTACAAGATGATGCTGAATGACAATACATTTAATTTAATTGAATATTTGTGTAAAACTCACATATGCATTTTTATGTTTAACTTGTTTAGACACAGCTCAGTGGTGCAAGCTTCCCTTCTGGCCAACACTCCATTGCAGAGCTTGGTGACGATGCCCATGACTTGGAAGCCAATGTTTTCTCTTCAGACTTATACAGAGGTGAGTCCTTGCTTGAATTAGCAATGTTTGGTAAATACTGGGGTCTTGCAAAGTTCTGCGCCTTCATATTCTGTGTTCTCTTCAACAGATGCCGAATTGAGAGCAGAGTGTCAGTCATTTATTCCCACACCAGACAGCCCTGCACATGAGGTTAGTTTGAATTCAGCTGTTTATTTTGGGATGTATGAATGTTTGTAGTTTTGTAAGGGACATTTTTATCAATGAATTACGAATCTGAAATCTTTGTCGGGACAGATAGTCGTCACTTAACACTGTTACCCTGGCTACATCATTTTAAGTGTCATGAACTTAAAGGAACACTTCACCATTTTTTCATATTAAACTACGTTATTCCCTTGATTAAGACGAGTTGATGCATACCTCTCACGTTTCAATGCGTGCACTCACTGGCCTTGGCACGCGGCGCAACTTTGATAGCACTTAGCTTGCCCAGTTCATTCATTAGGATCCAAACAGAGATGAAGTTAGAAGCGACCAAACACCTCCATGTTTTCCCTATTAAAATGCAGTTACACGAGTAGTCACATGACCAAGTATGGTGAGACAAAATAAAACGTGGTGCATTTCTAAGCAGGTAAGAGGGGTAACTATATTGTGTGGTGCAGTAATATCCTCACTCTTGCACTTCCAGTTTCACTTTGAAGTGAGGATATTACTGGGCCGAGTCTAAGGTCCCTATTGTTATTCCGCCACACAATATAGTTATCCCTTTTGCCTGCTTAGAAATGCACCACGTTTAATTTTGTCTCACTATACTTGGTCGTGTGACTACCCGTGTAACTGTATTTTAATAGGGAAAGTGAGAGGTATGCATCAACTCGTCTTAGTTAAGGGAATAGCGTAGTTTTATGAAAAAACGGTGAAGTGTTCTTTTAAAGGTTTGAGTGAGGGTGTCCTTTTAATGTGTAATGGACTGTACCAGTTTATGCCTGTTCATCTTTGTATATTGCCGTCCTTTTTTTAGGTGCACTGTGTCAGGGGCCAGTGTAGCACTTCGACTGCAAACGAGGGGATTGGAGAAGTTAGTGTCCAGCCGCAGGAGGTGTCACCCCCTGTGTTCTCAACAGACTTTGCCAGTGGTCAGTTATAGTTTTGAATAAATGTTGTTAACTTCTGGCAATGCATGTCATGCTTGCTAAAGATCTGCAGCATGCAAAACATGTGGCAATATCAGGCCATTTTTAGTGAGGGATGTGAGTCGGGAATGTTATGGCTATATGTGGTTTTATGACTTGAGGAAAGTTAAGCACTGAATCTCCCTGTGTTCTCTTGTACAGAGACCAAATCGATATTGGAATGCCAATCATCCAGATCCACACCAAACGACTCTGCATGTGAGGTGAGTTTGAATTTATCTGTGCTTTGAAATTGACCAATGATTGAAGTACTGTGATGTTCCATGGAACACAATTTTCAATGTTTTAGTAAGCTTCTTGAAGCTACAGTAGAAATGCAGTCTATTCAGTACGGATGGTCTTTACTAACCATGGTGTCCCCCTAACACTGGTGTTTTTCTGAGTGTGCCATACACTGGGAGTTCAATAGTGGGAATGTCTTCTATTCAGTATGGATGGTCTTTGCTAACCATGGTGTCCCCCTAACACTGGTGTTTTTCTGAGTGTGCTATACACTGGGAGTTCAATAGTGGCAATGTCTTCTATTCAGTATGGATGGTCTTTACTAACCATGGTGTCCTCCTAACACTGGTGCTTTTCTGAGTGTGCCATACACTGGGAGTTCAATAGTGGAAATGCCTTCTATTCAGTATGGATGGTCTTTACTAACCATGGTGTCCTCCTAACACTGGTGCTTTTCTGAGTGTGCCATACACTGGGAGTTCAATAGTGGAAATGCCTTCTATTCAGTATGGATGGTCTTTACTAACCATGGTGTCCTCCTAACACTGGTGCTTTTCTGAGTGTGCCATACACTGGGAGTTCAATAGTGGAAATGCCTTCTATTCAGTATGGATGGTCTTTACTAACCATGGTGTCCTCCTAACACTGGTGTTTTTCTGAGTGTGCCATACACTGGGGGTGCCTCTCATTTGGCTTATATACGTCCTCCCTTCCGCCTTGATCCTCATTGATCTACATAAAGAATGATGGGGCGGCAACAATGGGATAGTCTATCCGGTTTTAGTTATAGATCAGTGGGAACGCCCCTCGAGCATCAAGGATCGAGGAGAGATGTTGAGAGGCACCCTGGGAGTTCAATAGTGGAAGTCTGAGTGTTTGTCCTTCAGACTGTTAATGACATCCACAATGTCCTTGCATACCATGAGTTTGTCTGTGTAACAAACACATGCACATATTTTTACCCTTTTTCACAAAATTACTTTAGTTTATTAGAATTGTTTTTACTTTTGTTGCTTTACTTAAATATATTTCTTAAATATCTTAAATAGTTCATTAACATATTTCCTTGCTGTTTGCGGTTATGTAGTGCTGTGGCTAGGAAGAAGAGAATAATCTGTTTCATTGCACCTATCAGTTAGTTACTCACTGTTTCGCTAGTGGCCTGTATTGTGTAAACACAGGGCACAGGTTCAGAAACCAGTTTCAGTTTTTTTTTTTTAAAACGTCAGAGTTTCAAGTATAAGCATATATGTTTCTTGTGTGTGTGTGATGAGTGACATCCCAACAGTTAGCCAAACAACAGGAAGTCAGGAATTGAATAGATATGTTTCACTATAATATCTCAAAAAGTAACTTATTTCCCCCTTTTTATCTCTCCTGATGGATTTGTAGAAAATGTTGTGTGAAAGTAACAGCCAATTTTTTTTATTTGTTTTTTAATTCATTATATAATTTGTATGTGTAAATGTTAACATTTATTTCATGTTTCACAACATTTTTGCCACAGTGTACAATTCATCAGCTGGTTTTTGAAATGGTGAGAATTGACGAATGCTGGATATGCCATTCACCTTTGACATCTATCAGATGGTGCGGTCTAAGATGCAAACGTAAGTGTGTTTTTCATCTTCTCCCAATTAATGCATTTCTCAGTATGCCATAAATAGTTTAATTTCATGCCATGAGTCCGTTCCAGTCTCACAACTATAAAGCATAAAACCATGTTGATTGAATGTTTTATCATTTCAAACCATTGGGGTTGAGAACACTGGAGTGGCAGATACAATGACGTACCAAGTAAGGGAGTTTGCAAGCGGAGGCACGTGGCAGAGAACAGTGAGCATACGTGCAAACTAGTCACCTTTTGGCAAAATGTACCGTTTTGGAATAAAAATAGGCCATTTGCGTAGGCTGGGTAAACCCTGACCTGCCGGCAATTTGGATTTCGCCCTGCAGCTCAGGCTGGAAACCTGCACATCTATCTCTCCTGCTTCCTGTCCACATCTTCTGGATCCAGTCACAAACTAGCTTATCCAAAAGGCACACTCAGATCGTTGATCTTTACACTTTTGGATAGTCCTTCAACCAATCAGTCATCTGAACTATGCCCATTGACCACGCCTCTTATGCAGTAGAAATGCAGTGCAGACTCCCCAGACTAATGTTCAATCTTAAAAGATTGAGTTTAGTATGGTGATAGCCAAACTAGCTACAACCTTAAATGCACGCAAATGTATCGCTCTTTCATCCAGTACGCTGCAGCTCGGCGACATGCATTTTTCATGGACTTGGTTTGATGCGCTGTGTGAACATGGAGCAATGTTTATCCTCCTTTGCCAACATTTTTAAAGATTAGCTTGGCAGAAATGCATAATACACCAACTTTTCATTATGTCTCAGTGAGTGTCAACACAAGCAAAATGCCCTCAAGTCCGTTATGTAATTACACATATGCTCATAAACTTTGAAGATGAAGTTAAACCTTCATCGAACATGTAAATTTCTTAGAATATCTATATACTCGAAATGCCTGTCCAATATAGCCTGGCTTGCGCCTACCACTTCTCAAATGAGACGTGGTCTGGCAACCAGAAGTACATTTTCTCGTATTTGAAAAAATGCCCAGTTCCGTTCATTGGGCGCTACGGATGTCTATCAAATGTGCATAGCTCATCATCGTCTTGCTTTACCCCCTCTTCTGTGATTGGTCCCCTATCTCAGGTGAAAATTAGGGCAGTAGCTTCCAGACTGTCTAAGCAGAGTCAATCAAATCACCGCGCAAGGCAGGATGGGAACACTCAGGCCATGTCCAATAAGCATCTACAAGTGTTTTTTCTAACATTTTCTAAATTTGTGCCGTCCAATAAGTCACTGGGCCTATCTTTACGCATCTGAGTTGATAATAGATCGAGTGGGCTTTTCAAGTCGCCTTTGAATTTAGAATGTAGTTGTCATGATGAACAAAAACTTTAGGCCTAATAAATCCAGACCTAATTCAATAGATCCACCAAGCAATTGGCAATCCAAATGCTTCTAGTTGTCTCCACAGCTTTTAAATTACTTTACTTTTATTCCCACAAGCCTTCTTAGTTAATGTAGGATAAACATTTCAGCATTTCTGTTCTTCCATTCTGCCAGAAGTCTTTGGGCCAAGAATGCATTTTGAAACATAGCCTATATGGCAGGGGTATTCAATTAAAATTCAAAGAGGTCCAGTTACTAAAATGTCCTCCCGGCAAAGGTCCGAATCTTAAATTGTCACTGAAAATAGTGTAGGCTACCCTGAAGTTAATAAAATCAATAACGCATGTACATTTCTAGGCCTATTTAATTTATTGTTACATTTCAAGTGTTTTCAAAGTAATATGCTTGTAACATACCAAAAAGTCTTAACTTGAATGGTACTTGAATGCAAAACAATACTGTAGTCTTTACTAGGCCTACATTTCAAGAAAGACAGACAACAGACACTGAATTTATTCTGAATAGAATAAATATAAAGTGCAAAATAACTTTGAGCAGCCTGAACTTAGGGCCTATTTCAAGCAGCCTAGGCCTAATGTAAAACATTCCGAATCTTTTGAATAAAATAAAAGTGGATCTTTAAGAAAAGAAAAAAAGACCTTTGCATACTGCGTTCTAGTATCCTCTGCTAATAGTTCAGATGTTCTTGTATCTTGTTGTTGAAGCGGACAATGGGATCTGTAAAGTTTCTGCAGCCGCATTAAGCACTCATTCACAGCTGCTGTCCCATCGCTAAATGCTCTCTTGTGTTGCATCAAAATCCACGCAATCTTTAACGAACACTAATTTGCCTGTACATGCATGCGTGATCACACGAGTAGACCTGTCATAGTGTGCTTTCAATTTGATAATTATTATCCTACCTCCGCCAAGGAAAGTAATGTTTTCATCGGGGTTCGCGTTTGTTTGTCTG
Organism: Sardina pilchardus; assembly: GCF_963854185.1. Taxonomy (NCBI): domain Eukaryota; kingdom Metazoa; phylum Chordata; class Actinopteri; order Clupeiformes; family Clupeidae; genus Sardina; species Sardina pilchardus. Next base: position 8,599,095 of record NC_085004.1, read on the forward strand.
TTTGTTAGCTCTCGGAGTGCTTCTCAAGTTTTACTTGCCCTCACTGCGGACTTCTGCGTGTACCTTTCCTCTAACGACGCGTGTTTGATCTCAGTGACGCACGCTAACGTCGCCACAGTTTCACAGCGCATATTCACAGCAGCACGAACGTATTGGTCCGTCCGTCCATTCATCTTTAAAAGTTCGGTTTTCACCATCATTTTTGAGCAAGCCATTTTCTCTCATCTCCTCTCTCTCCCGCTAGGCCTATTCTCTGTTGCTGAAAGGTAAACAATCAAGTTGATTGGCTTGGCTACGGACGATGCTCTTTGATAATATTAGGCCGACAATTTCAACGGGTCCGGACAGCAGCGTCACTGGGTCCGGACCCGGACCGCGGTCCGCCATTTGGTGATGCCTGCTATATGGCCTCATACCTTGCACATTACACGTTACAAAAATAATCGGTCTTTGATCAGGTCAGGCTACTAATGTATCTGTTTTACAGTAACAATGCTTTATATTCAGGATCTCAAGTATCTTAATTGTTAGGACGATGCCATATGATCAATCTAATGTGTGATGTGTGGGATCACTACATGCATTTTTAACTTTGAATGAGTAATGTACATGCTCTGCCACTCCAGTGAATTCTACCTTAATGGTGGAAACCTGTGTCCTTTTTGTCTAAGTTGAATTTTAAAACTGTGCATTTGTACTAAATAGTTCATTTTGTTCACATTTCTTGATTTTATATGTTTCAAAAGTGTGAAGCTGTTTGCATTTAATAAGAAAATGAGTATGTGATTAGTCAGCATGGGAAACTGCTCAATTGTTGTCTAACACTGTGGTTTGCCTAATTTTGTCTATGAAGAATGCTGTGGTGTGTGGCATAGAAACTGCCTCCAGAAATCCTCAGAAGACTGGGATATAGATGTAAGTGTACATTGACGTATATATCGATATAATGAGTTGTTTTTTTAAATTCATTCATTTCATTCCATTCATTTCATTCTACTTTACAGGATGATGTAACATTAGCATCTGATGATGAGTACATCCCAGAGTCTGTATCGGATTCAGAAAGCTCAGGGACAGAGTTGAGTGTTGAGTTGCCTGAAACATCCAAAACGTCCCATACCACTAACATGCCTGATTTAGACGATACTTTTGCTGAACAAGAACACATGAATACACAGGATATCTGTAAGAATTTCCTGGTAGATGTAGAAACTATCGGTGATCTCCTAAGTGACCCCAAACCAGAACCAGAAAGCTCAGAGTCAAACATGCAGAAAACAGGAGATGTGAGTACCGAAAAGGGTACGGTGGATGTTCTTAGCCAAAGTAAATCCACAACCAAATCAGGAAAACTCCTTAAAAGCCATGTCAATTATTGTTTCCTATGTGGAAAACCTCAAACAAACTTTGCACGTCATCTCGAGAGGCATGCACATGAAAATGCTGAAATTGCTCAGGCACTCCAGTTCCCCAAATCCTCAAAGGACATAAAGGTTCTTCTTGAAAAATTCTGAAACCTTGGCAACTTCAAGCATAACTCAGTCGTTAAAACCACAGGATCAGGCTGTCTTAAAGTGAAAAGGAGTTCCAAACAGAGCAGCAGCTCTGAGACGTATGATTACTGCTTGTACTGTAAGGGTATGATATCCAGAAAATAACTTTCTCGACATATGAAAAGATGTGCTCTGAGACCCGAAAATAATGTTGAAGAGGGACCCGAGTTGAGAGAGAGAGTCTTTGGCATAGCATCTGCTCAATCTACAATGTCCCAGCCAATTTCAAGTGAACTTTGGTCAGTGCTGGGCAAAATGCACAAGGATGCAGTGTCCTCTGCAGTAAGGAATGATCATTATCTCATGCAGTTTGCCCAGTCCCTCTTTAATAAACATGGGAGTGACAGATCAAAGCATGAGTATATAAGACAGAAAGTAAGGGAACTTGGGAGATTACTTGTGACTTTGCGCCACACAACTAGAATCCATAACATGGAAGAGGCAATAAAACCAGGCAACTTCTTCATTCTTACTAGTGCTGTCAAGAGAGTTTCTGGTTTTGATCACCAAAACAACACATTCAAAGCCCCAAGTTTGGCCCTGAAAATTGGGCATTCTCTCAGAAAGATAAGTGACCTCATGATGTGTCGTGCCCTCATGGAAGAGGACCAAGAGGGGATCGATTCCATCAAGAGGTTTCATACACTTCAGAAAACAAAGTGGTCTGAATTAGTTTCCCATTCTGCCTTATCAAACCTGAGCGAGGCCAAATGCAACAAGAGCACCAGGCTTCCACTGGCCAAAGACGTTCAGAAGCTACAGTTACATCTTGGTCAGCAAGTGGAATTGGCTAAGGAGAAACTAGCCGATAATCCAGGTGAAGTGGCGCGAATGACTGTAAAAAATGTTGAAGATCGTGACATGTCACAACTTAACGATGACATAAGCACTGGGCTTACAGAAGTTGAGAGGAGACTTTGCAAACAATTCGCCAGCGTGGAATTGAGGGGGGAAAAAGGACGAAATATTGCGGTGATACTGACTCCTGATATGACCGCTAACCTGTCACCCCTCATTAGTAAGAGGAAAGAGTGTGGAGTTACTGAAAACAACGATTACCTCTTCGCTGTTCCTTGTAGTCTTGGTCACTACAGAGGGCAGTTTGGTCAATTTGCAGATGCTTGTGGAGCCGAAGATCCTCAAAACCTCAGATCAACTAACCTTCGCAAACAGATCGCCACAATAAGCCAAGTCATGAACTTGAAAGATAATGAACTGGACCAGCTGGCCGATTTTCTCGGCCATGACATTAGGGTGCATATAGAGTACTATCGACTGCCCCAATCAACAATTCAGCTGGCTAAGATCTCAAAACTGCTTATGGCTATGGAGAAGGGAAGTGTGAAGGATATTCAAGGAAAATCTCTTGATGGAATCGGTGGTATGCATCATTTACATTTTGTTGAATATACCTGGTGTATGTGTATATGGTTGATGATGTAATAACATTTCATAACATTTTTACATTGTGATTTAATAGATGACACAGAAGATATGGATACAGGATCACAGCAACTCCCCGATGTTTCCACTCTGCAAGGTAATGTTCAAATGGGCTCCCAAAATGCGGATTTTGTAATTCTATAAGTGAAATGTTTAACATTGGCTTCAAATGTGTAAACTTTTTATTGCCTACCCTCCTTGCTGTGTAGTTGATGCCATTGTTTTTTTGTTTTGTTTTGTTGTTAGACAATGAAGAAATATTGGCTTCTGGCACTTTTGGATCGCCTCACCTCTCCGAGACCGCAGCTCAAGGTATAATCTCAATAATGGACCCAAAGTTTGCCCAACATATCTCATGTAATGAGCTGGGATCTGTGGGTTCATTAGAGTATATTAAAATTGTTTTAGTCAGGAATTTGCCAGTAGTATGTTTGTTAGAAACTTTGTTAGAAGCATAACTTATTTTAATTTCTCTTCATTGTGACACATATGCTTTATGGTTAGTATTTTGATTGTATTGGTGAAATATTTAAAGGAACACTCCACCGTTTTTTCATATTAAACTACGTTATTCCCTTAATTAAGACGAGTTGATACATACCTCTCAGGTTTCAATGCATGCACTCAAAGGCTCTGACGCACGGCGCTACTTTGATAGTACTCTAGGTAACCCAGTTCATTCATCAGGATCCAAACAGGTGAAGTTAGAAGCGGCCAAACACCTTCATGTTTTCCCTATTAAAATACAGTTCCACGAGTAGTCACACGACCAAGTATGGTGAGACAAAATAAAACGTGCATTTCTAAGCAGGTAAGAGGGATAATTGTATTGGGTGGCGGAATAACACTTGGGAGTACTTTGACTCGGCGCAGTAATATCATCACTCTTGCACTTTCAGTTTCATTTTGGAGTGAAGATACTACTGCGCAGTGTCGAAGTGCTCCCAATTACTAGTCCGCCACACATTATAGTTCTCCTTCTTACCCACTTAGAAAAGCGCCATGTTTTATTTTGTGTCACTAACTAGTCGTGTAACTACTCATGTAACTGTATTTTAATAGGGAAAACGTGAAGGTGTTTGGTTGCTTCTAACTTCATCTCTGTTTGGATCCTAATGAATGAACTGGATGCTAAGTGCTATCAAAGTAGCGCCGCGCACCAGAGCCAGTGAGTGCACGCATTGAAATGCGAGAGGTATGTATCAACTCGTCTTAGTTAAGGGAATAGCGTAGTTTAATATGAAAAAACGGTGGAGTGTTCCTTTAAAATAGGCTTTTTTATACATTAAGATAACAGCCTAATGTTATTTCAAATATTTTCTATTGCCTACCGTCCTTGC
>NC_085004.1:8613430-8618430 GCF_963854185.1 Sardina pilchardus
ATGCAGAACAGGGTTCTCACAGACGCAGAACAGAACAGGGTTCTCACAGACGCAGAGCAGTGCAGCACAGGGTTCTCACAGGCACAGATCAGCACAGAACAGGGTTCTCACAGACGCAGCACAGGGTTCTCACAGACGCAGAGCCACTCAGTCTGTCACTGTCTCCTTTAGACCACCCATAACTGGCTGAGAAAAAAACCCTTATCCCCAAATGCCCTTACAAAAAATAAAACCTTACATATAGTTTAAACTTAACATAAAGTTGACTTTTTGTCTTCTGATCAGAAATATACTGTACTTGGTTTATACTTGAAGTATACTTTTCTGGTAAGAAAATGTCCTTCAGACACACACTGAAATGTTATTTTGTGGAGGTTCACACTGACACATCCAGTCTTGTTTGTCTTGTTTTTGTTGTCCGGTTCTTGGTTTCCTCTACTTTGTTTACTGTGGTAGTCATAGTAGCGTTCAGTACATACTTGCGTAACCGTAGTAACTCATGTGTAGGCCTGGACTGGACTGGCCAGATGCGGGCTGCTCTGTGGGTGGTAGAGCGGGGGGGTTAGAGGAGCGGTCAGGACCACCGCAGGAACCTGGAACACCGCACGCCTTCAGGAGAGCAGCGTTATCGTGGAGAAGAGAGGAGGGATTACCGCTGTCACTCAGGACCTAGACGCGTCCTCCCCACCAATCAGAGAGAGAGAGAGGGAGAAAGAGAGAGAGAGGAGACGAGTCACTCAGGGCCTTAACGTGTCCTCCCCACGAATCAGCCTGTAAGACAGAGAGAGAGAGAGAAGAGAGAGAGAGAGAAGAGAGGAGAGAAGAGAGGAGAAAGAGAGGAGAGAAGGAGAGAAGAGTGGAAAGAAAAAAGAGAGAGAAGAGAGGAGAGAAGAAAGAGAGAAGAGAGAGAGAGAGAGAGATGGAGCCACCCACGTCTCTGACCCCAGATGTCCTGTCCTGTGTGTGTGCTCTGGGCTCTGAGTGAGTTGGGGGGCTTAACATGCCCACGACTGAGTGCTGGGGAGGCCTCACACTGCAGGTGTGTGTGTGTGTGTGTGTGTGTGTGTGTGTAGGGGAATGGACAATTACCCCAAGACCACCTGGGTGACTTTAGACAGAGGGTTCAACTCAGATCGATCCAGCCAAGCGCAGACGAGTGTCCCCCATATCCTCTCCAGTGGACGCTAGGGCGTGAGACGAGTGTCCCACCATGTCCTCTCCAGTGGACGCTAGGGCGTGAGACGAGTGTCCCCCATGTCCTCTCCAGTGGACGCTAGGGCGTGAGACGAGTGTCCCACCATGTCCTCTCCAGTGGACGCTAGGGCGTGAGACGAGTGTCCCACCATGTCCTCTCCAGTGGACGCTAGGGCGTGAGACGAGTGTCCCCCATGTCCTCTCCAGTGGACGCTAGGGCGTGAGACGAGTGTCCCACCATGTCCTCTCCAGTGGACGCTAGGGCGTGAGACGAGTGTCCCACCATGTCCTCTCCAGTGGACGCTAGGGCGTGAGACGAGTGTCCCCATGTCCTCTCCAGTGGACGCTAGGGCATGGGACACAATGTGGATGTGGACGTGGCTCGTGTCCCACAATGCAGCTGGCACGTCCAGGAGTGTAAGTGAGTGAGCTGTCTTAGTGTGGCAGATTTACATGGCTCTGGGTGGGGTGTGTGTGTGTGTGTGTGTGTGTGTGTGTGTGTGTGTGTGTGGTTGGAGGAGCTCTGAGCTCCTGATGCTATCTAAGGTAATCCAAGGATTAGGAGCTCACCCTACTAATGGCTGCCAGTGAGTCACCGGCTTCTGTTAGTCTTTTAGCTCTGTCTATCTCCTCCCAAACACACACACACACACACACACACACATATGCACCCACCTCCCACACCCAACCACACACACACACACACACACACACACACACACACACACACACACACACACACACACACCACCACCACCACCATCACCAGCATCTTGTCCAAATTGCCCATTAAGCCATTACGCTTTGTCTTCTGGCTGTCTCTGTGTGTGTGTGTGTGTGTGTGTGTGTGTGTGTGTGTGTGTGTGTGGAGTGGAGCGGAGTGGAGGGGTGTCCTGTGTGGGAGTGCTGTTATAGGCTCAGTGGGTTTGACTTTGTCACCAAAGCAGGTCAACCTTTGACATGTCTCTCTTTGCCTCTCTCCCTCCCTCCCTCTCTCCCTCTCTCTCTCTCCCTTTCTCTCTCCATCTTTCTCTCCCTCTCTCCATCTCTCCCTCTCTCCATCTCTCCATCTCTCCCTCTCTCTCTCCCTGCACCCACAGGACCCTGAGGCAGCTCTTAAGGTAATCACATGGATATGCCGCATCCTGACAGTGCATCTGGCTGCCTGTGCTCCAGAGTGTGTGGACAATAGGCGCTCCTTGGCTCTCTCCCCTAATGCACCGCTGGAGGAGGGGCGCCCCACACTACACGCCGGAAATCCCCCCTTTCTTGCCCTCTTTCCTGGGGTGGGGAGTGATTATGAACCTCTAAAGGTACTGGAACTTTCTTGTCCTTCAGTATGTAATGGGGTGGGGAGTGATTATTGGTATCTAAAGGCACTGGAACGCATTAGAGCAGTTTTATTATACGGCTCTTCACAATGCAAGTAGAACGCTTTCAACGACTTTGGGATTTCCCAAACTTCATTATCGTCATTATTTTTGACTAGAGGACCTCTGAAAAACATAATGACCGCTGTCAATGGCAACGGGGTTTGTGCTTCTAATTCACGTCTTTCATATCACTCCGCTACAAGTCAGTTCACTTTTTGCAATGGAATTTCATTGAAGCTAGTCAGCAAGTAAGACATTGCCACGCAACAACTGAAACTGTCAAGTTCTATCTGTGTGGCGAATTATTCATTTTGTTGGCGGAAGCCACGAAGCGGTAAACAAGTTTGTTTTTTTCTCGTTTTGGCAAGTAGCCGTATAATAAGCGGGATAATGTATAGAATGGCGTTTCGCGTCGGGGTCCGGTTCGCCCTGTCGGTACTTATTTTCCCGATAATGATCAGCGTTCTATACATTATCCCTTATGTAATGCATCTATGAGTGCTGTAATGGAGTACATGGATAGGACCTTATACCTAAGAGGACCGAACAAGCTCAGAGTGGTTTTGAAAGTTCACCTCCGCTTCTCTGTGTGAAGTTGATGAGTGATGTAATGTAGCTAACTTTTCTTTCCCACAGTACCACCATCTCACACACACCCTGCACACACAAACACACCATGCACACACGCCCCATGTTGCAACACATAGTTTGTCATCACAAAAGGAACTTTAGTGCATTTAGTGCATCTCCTACGGCAACATATAATTACTCTGACAGCTGATTGTCTGGCTGACTTGTGACAGAAGCTATCAGCATGGGTGCCCAAATCAGGTGATTGACGTGCTGACTTGTGACAGAAGCTATCAGCATGGCCGCCCAAATCAGGTGATTGACGTGCTGGTATCTGGTGGTGGAGGGAAGGCCTGTGGTCCCCCATTAACACTTCAGCTCCTCTTTGGGCAGACGGCGTCTAACAGATCACACAGTGACCACCCAGGTTTACCCTCGAGTCATGGCACACCTGTACACAGGTAAGCCACCGCCATGTGTGTGTTTCCATGGATATGACCCCTCTTAGAGCTGCTGGGATCCACCAGGTCTGTAGGGTCAAGGGTCAAAAGGAGAGACCTATCTGTCCAGAGAGAGAGAGAGTCTGTGATTGCCTGAGGAGGAGTTAGGTTTAGTTAGTCGTGACTGTGAAGGTACATTGGGATGTCCAGAAATAAGTTCATTTCAGTTGAAGTGTGTGTGTGTGTGTGTGTGTGTGTCTGTACCCCCAGATAGGTTAAATGCAGTGTGTCCACTATACCCCCGGATGGGTTAAATGCAGAGGACACATGACATAAAGTAAGATCATCTGGTTAACAGTAGAGACGCTGGAGACCCTGGAGCAGAGGAGGACGGGTCCACCCACAAGGGGACATCTGCTCCATCCACGGGGCAGCCGTGGCCTACTGGTTAGGGCTTCGAGCTTGTGACCGGAGGGTTGCCGGTTCGATCCCTGACCAGTCCACGGCTGAAGTGCTTTTGAGCAAAGTCCCCAACTCCTCACCCCGAGTGCTGCTGTATGAAGGCAGCTCACTCAAGCTTCCACCTTCTATCTGGAGAGTTGCCGGTTCGTGCCCCAACTATTCCACAAGCAATGGTTGAGCAAACTGAGAGTCCACTTGTGTCTATTCGTATAGATCTCAGAAAGACAGTGGATATCTCTGTTGACATGAATGACTGAATTCATTGCAAATTATGAATGAGCCATAAGAATGGACGATATCACAGCCAGGTCAATTCTGCAGATGCGAAAGGCTAGTCTTCTGCTCTAGTAAAACATTGTCCAGCGCATTCATATCATTGATTATCATTATGACAACACAGATCCTCAGCCTTACTGTGTTATTACTTTCCTACTAATATCTACTTCAAATGTTTGACTTGAAAATTACTTTTCACCACATTTGACTCAAGCAAGGGCTTTTACATCCTGAGGAAGTGGGTGCCATGTTTGGAGATGAGCAGACTGAAATGGAGGGTTGATGAAGATGTAATATGGTCATGCTTGTCCACAGCGCAGTCCATTGTGCATATTTGCTAACGCAGAGCAGGATCTTGGAGAGCATGGCTTGTGTGGTCCACAGTCATTCTCATGGTGATTAAACCATCAATATAATCTTTTTTGATAAGCTAGTGATAAACTATGTTTACTTTGCCAAGTATTAATCTACTGAGTGACAGCTAACACGTGGTGCATTGCAACATCATTGCAAAATCTCTACAAAAGGACCTGCTTGTGCCAGCTAAGAAACATGGTGGCCTAATGGACACAAGAGCTTTTAGTCAGGCGGTGTTGTAATGGTAGAGGCCAAACACACACTAGCTTTCACATGGGACTGTATGAGATGCCAAACACACTAGCTTTAACATGGGGCTGTATGAGAG
>NC_085004.1:8628430-8630930 GCF_963854185.1 Sardina pilchardus
TTTTTTGGATGTTCTGTATCAGGATCGGGTGCACAATTATGAACCATGAAGAAAAATTGTATAGGCTACCGGAATATTTCAGAGAAAGCGTTTAATGTGAAACGTAAAAAGAAGTGTTGTTTGATTCACTCATTATTTCACAAAAAAAAATGTTTGGGAAGACAAATGAACGATACAAGCATGTCTTGATAAGGACATGGAACTTTGGTTTGAAACGTGCAAATAGGCTGGGCCACAGCCTATCGAAAATGCGCAGGAGGCAAGCAGCTACGATTCATATCAGAATACGCATACGCACACATATGCATGCAAACGAACAACATTCAACATATGTGTATTTTCATTTAATTAGTTATGGAATTACACTCAATATGCATCTTTACAAGTGTATTTTCCATCGAAAAAGACAGTAGAGCAGAATTCTAATTGGTGTGAACTAAAAGAATCACACCGCTGGCTGGAAAGCCTCAAAACCACTAGCGGGTAACATGCGCCATCTGCCGGCCATGAGGAGTACTGAATGTTCCACAGTGATTTCACTCCCTAAGCATTGCAGTGTTGTCGAATTCTGCAGCGGTCCAATAGCCTGTACCACGGTAGCCTAATCAGGCCGTACTGAAGCGGCTTCTCCACTGTACTCATGGTCCGCTATACTGATGCCAAGTCCGGTATATCTATGTTCTTGGGTCTTGTCTTACTCAAAAAAATGCAATTGCTTGTTTGTTTATTGTTTATTTATTTAATTGTTGTTGTTGTTGCTGCTACTTCGAAGAAAGTATTGTTGCTATCATTATTGGCCTATTAGTAGTAGTAGTCGTGTTTTGGTAATTAGGCAATTATTATTATTGTTATTATTATTATTATTATTATCACTATTATTTTTATTATTATTATTAGATACATGTGTGCTTACAGGAAATTCGCTCCATTTTGCCTTTTATTTATCTTTTTGTTCCCTTATTTTTTTCATATTCTGATGCTTCTTCGAACAGAGACCTGCCTTGAATGATTTTTTATGGCATGTCTGTGATACGTGCAAATTTCCACAAGCTGCCGCAAATCGCTTCAGAATTTCCCTTTTTTACGCTCTGACGCCGGTGTTTGGTATAACTCCAGAATAATCCCAGCCATGCGTGTCTGCCAAACAACAAACGGCACCGCACATCTGTTTCCCCCGGTTTCCTGAAATAAAAAAGGAGCGAGATGAGGAGAAGTGGAATCGACTCGTGTGACTAATCGTAGTAATTTTGCGGCTCAGCGTTTCTTCTGCAAACAGAAGGCGCGTAATTGACGTTGAAAAATTGGCAGCGCTGTTTGTGTCGCTGTGTTATTAATGCAATTTTGGCAGTAGAAACTTTGATACTTCCCAAACAGATTTGTGATTTGCTTTACGCGTTATCACGCAGCCCAGTGTTCAGTAGAGGTCTGCAATTATATGGCTCTCTCTCTCTCTATAAAGTAGTTATGACTTTTGTTGGCATATTACTGCGGTCTATAAACTGCAGATGTAGGCCGGAACCCTTCGGCGAAGTCGGTCCGTGGCAGACGGGGGTTAATCCAGTTTGGGCAGCTCCGCGTCTGGTGTCCACAGGTTGGTGTACCTTGCCATTTGAAGAGACCGGGCGCTCACCCGTATGGAAGATCTCACCCAAGCCGTGTTTTTATCGTCTCTGGACTTAAGTGTAGGCCACTTAACTATCTAAGCTTTTGCACTGATCAGTTCATTTATCTGGGATTATTGCAGTGAATTTACTGTTTGGTTTCTTTCCAGCCCTAAAATGTCAAGTCCAAAGTCATGTGTGCAGTAGCTTTACGCCGTAAGAGCTGCGCAGATCCCCCAAAAGCTGGTAGCAGTTGATCTTTGGATAGAGCATGAAATAAATAAATCCTCTTTAGCAGATCAATATTCATCCTATTTAATGCTGGATGTGAAACGGCTGGATTTGTGGTGCTAAAGCTGATGTACGGCTAATCGTTGAAAAATAAGCGGGAGGGCTTTGCCATCTTCAGCAGATAGTCAAACAGCGGAGGACGGGCAAGCGCATCTCCGTTCGGCCTCCAACAAACCTGCTTGTAATTACAGGTTATTTATACCATTACAATTAACCATCCCAGTCTGTCATCTACGTTGCTTACCCTTTCCCATTCCCTCTCTCTCTCTCTTTCTCTCTATCTGTCTATCTTTCTCTCTTTTCTGTGATTAAATCCTAGTTTGTGCTGACGTTGGATCAGCTTTTTTGACATATTTCCTCCTGCGAGCTCCTGGCTGGCTGGGGATGGGGATGCGGATCGGTGTCGGTCTAACGGTAGCCGTGTGTGTGTGTCTGTGAAGACGCGCACGGAATTTCATTTACATTTTAATGCAGAGATCACTTGCAGTGTTTTAATTAGCGCATCCTGCTTGTGTGCTGTGCGCTGTGTGTGTGTGTGTGTGTGTGTGTGTGTGTGTGTGTGTGTGTGTGTGTGTGTGTGTGTGTGTGTGTGTGTGTGTGTGTGTGTG
>NC_085004.1:8648430-8650930 GCF_963854185.1 Sardina pilchardus
CAAGTTTCTCTGGATTAGCATCAAACGCCCATCTCAGTTACAGCACAGAGCTACGAAATGGAGGGACATTTTCTCGTAAGTCGTCACACGGCCTCAAGCAGCAGTTAGACGTTTTGGTCTAAAACATATCAATCTATCTGCTGAAAAGACTTAGATACAAACAACAACAACTGAAGAGTTGGTATTTATGAAAGGACTGATAGCATGCTTTCTATACCAACATCTATATAGTTAGCATGAATGAAAGGCCTGATAGCATGCTATGGGTATGGCTTGGATGTGCGTCTTCATATCCACTTCCGTGTCCAATTCTAATGGTTACAGTGTTCTGTCAAACTTAACATGAGCAAAACGTGGACTACTTATTATTGTCATGATTTATGATCAACAATAGCTTTTATTAAAGCCAACATATGCCAATGGAGGTAGTAATGTAGCCTTTCAAGGTGGAGACCCAGGTTCAGATCCCATCTGATTATATAGTTATATATAAATGCTATCTATAAATGTATATAAATGCAATGTAATGAAATGTGATATATCTATGACAGTTGTAGGGTTGTGATGGGACCTAACCTGACAGGGCCTGACGGTCAATCAATTTAAGGGCCATTTCTCTGCCTGAGAAAATGCTAGAATCAAAACTGCTCGATTGGGAGCAGGGAGTTTAGTAACCTATTCAGACATATTAGAAATACACACATTCCATTCTTTCCTAGGGCATTTAGGACAGGGCATGGCCCTTCCCACTGAGCAAAAAATGGTCCAAAATATGTCAAAAAGACGTGGTCGCCGAACTCCAGAAGACGTCCTCAGACTAGCCAGAATGAAAGTTTTTAAGATGTCTTTTCAGGACGTTCTATACATGTGTTGTTTTGGGTGTGATATAGACGTCCTTAGAAGACGTTGGAAATACTTAATTGTTGGGTATCCAGAAGACGTCCTCAAAGTAGCCAGAATGAACGTTTTTAAGACGTGTGTCCTGGACATTGAATATATGTGCTATGCTGGGTGTCACATAGACGTCGTTAGAAGACGTCTGGAAGACTTGATTATTGAACATCCAGATGATGTCCTCAGAGTAGCCAGAATGAACATTTGACGACAATTAAAATAAAACTAGACAATGACAGGTGCACAAACTCTTATTTGCCGCGAGGTAAAGTCATCAAAGAAAAGAGAGTCATTTGCACATACTTTCACAACATTTCATTTTAGCATGCAAAAATAAGTTTCTTCTGATGGTATGCGAACCTGTGATCTCAGATTCCCAACCCGCTCACTCCTGCACTAGGCTACTCTATTTTGGCTGATGTAATGGATAGGCTACTACTGATATCTCAATCACACTGTTGTGGTTGCTAGTTAACGGTAAACAAAACTGAAAGATCATATTTTTTTTATTTTGCTTACAAATGGACGGTTTTACCAGTTTACTTTACAATGTTTATGGGAATTTAGCACCAAAAAAAAAAAAATCCAAACTTGTTAGATTTAGGAGTTTCAGGAGGATTTTTTTGAGCATGCACCGCTGTATTCACATTATGACCTGGCAGAACGTCCATTTGCAACTAATTTTGGTTGTCTATAGACGTCCCGAACTGAGGCATGCTGGACTGTTGTCCCAATGTCATTTATTAACTAATGCTAGCTGTCAAATGGACGTCCAGATCATAGCCTGGATGATCCGACATGATATCAACTTGTCTTGGACGTCCATAGACGTTGCTTGCTCAGTGGGTTTAGATCATCCCCCTGAAATAAAGCATGTAAAAAAAACAGAAATGAAATAATTTAATGAGAGGGCTTACCCTTGATCAATTTCAGCATCGCCTTGGTCAAATACAGTAATGTCACAAATAATGCCTTTGAGTGGTAACTTTAAAGGTACACTGCATATTTTTTTATCTCGTGTTTAATGTAAACGTGACAGGACAAAAACTTCGCGACAGTTGTAAATTCACATTTATTTTTACAATGTATTGTTTTTCATTTATTGATGATGTGAACAATTGCAACTTGTGATTGTATTTAGAGGGTTTAAAAAAAAGTGATCTGTATCACAATACAGTTTGGCTGGGAACAGCCGATTTTTTAGGATTTGTCATTTTCAAAAGTGTTTTTAATAAAGAAAAACAATCGGAGGGCCTAATGTATTGCATATTATTTTACAGAACAACTCCTGCAAATCTGTCATCTAGTCAATTTACCATATGTTTGGATTGTACATGTTTCATTCAATGAAACAGTCCCAGGACAGGAAATGTGTGTGTCTGGTACAATGCCCCAGACAGTAAGAAAGATGCATAGATTTGCAGTCTCGAGTGAGGGCAAGGTGTGTGTGTGTGTGTGTGTGTGTGTGTGTGTGTGTGTGTGTGTGTGTGTGTGTGTGTGTGTGTGTGTGTGTCTGTGTCTGTGTCTGTGTGTGTGTGTGTGTGTGTGTGTGTGTGTGTGTGTGTGTGTGTCTGTGTGTGTGTGTGTGTGTGTGTGTGTGTCTTCT
>NC_085004.1:8653430-8663430 GCF_963854185.1 Sardina pilchardus
TCCCGGGCTAAGAGAAAGACACTCTCAAGCATCCCCCACCTCACCAGCTGTCCTGTTAAGATGATACAGTGGCACAAAATGGCGGTTTGTCACCCTCTATCCCCGCAGTGGACAAAACACATCTCCTGACAGTGACAGCGGCCTCCATGTTTGAAAAATTAGACGGACAGCACATTGTCTTAGTGGAGCCAGCCGCCCCAGACCGGCCGTACATCATCCGGATTGACTGTGGGAGGGAGCTTAGCGCTAGCCGCTAGTTTGTTGCCGAGGGATCAGACTCTTTCATGTCCTTACCTAAATATAACTGTGGCTGCCCGCGCCCGTGACATTGTGCTGCAGGTGCTATTTCATTTACGAGCGCCCTCGAGACCCGTGGCCATTCAGCGCCCGGAGTCCAGCTTTACAGGATTATCAAACACATTTGTGTTTTATAATAGCGCTGCTTGTGGACCTGCAGAAGCACCGGAATTTGACATGGCCGTTTACTCTCTCTCTCTCTCTCATTCTGTGTTTCTCCTTATTTTCTTTGATCTCTCTCTCTCTTTATCACACACACACACACTCATGCTCTCTTTTCCTCCCTCTTGTTGACCTCTTGTACACCATTGCGTTGCTCTCTCGTCTCTGTCCTCCTTCATGTGTCTAGCTGGTTTCACTACCAAAACCCCCGAGCCCACGTCGTCCTCGCCGTGCCATCCTACACACACGGTGAAGAGCAGCGCTGGAGCACACCCAGAGTATATTAGGTGTGAATGCTCGCTGGAGTCAGCAGCTGCTAACTGGAGCCGGCGGAGGTGCTGACAGTCCTCTCTTGGCGTTTTTAACTAGAGTTCCTTCTTCATTCCCATGCTACAGTATGAACCCGCCCAGGCACAGCCATTGTCTGTCTGTCCGTCTGTCTGTCTGCTAACTCCTAAGCGCTTGGCTCTCTCCCACTTCTGACACCAGCGTGGCACTCGGCCGTAAATATCCGGTCTGTCTGCACCTCCTGCCGGGATTGGGAAAAGGTCAAGCTGGGCTGGAATGGCAAAGCTGCCGCAGGGTCTCTACCACTCTCACTTTTACAGAGTCAGTGGCGGACATGTTTAAGGGTCTCTTCTACCACTCTCACTTTTACAGAGTCAGTGGCGGACATGTTTAAGGGTTTCTACCACTCTCACTTTTACAGAGTCAGTGGCGGACATGTTTAAGGGTCTCTACCACTCTCACTTTTACAGAGTCAGTGGCGGACATGTTTAAGGGTTTCCACTCTCACTTTTACAGAGTCAGTGGCGGACATGTTCAAGTCAAGCTTTGGTCAGTTTGCAAGGCCAGCTCCTACTCTAGGCTGGGGGCTGACTGGTCTATAAAGGGTCATTGTGACATGGCACATGACTTTGCTCATGTAGGGACACTCCTAAGACAATAGTGTGTAATCGCTTTCATTTGGTGAAAATGCCATGGACTTGGAGTTCACTGGATGTTGATGAGATGTTGATGAAGACAGACTCTAATCATATACAAAGATCGTATCAGAATGGACATCAAAAGTTTACAGTCATGTAACATTACTGTGTCCGGATTCTGACTGGCGGAGATATCCTGTGACTTCATTGGTCACCTCAAACAATTCCTCATCAAATAAACTTATTTGGATATTTGAATGAAAGAACTAGACAGTGACATAAAGCCTCCTACCTCAACTATGGGGAGTGAACGCTGTTGCTACGTGCTCTGGATCCATTAGGGGAGAGGATGGGGAGGGATGGGGAGGGATGGGGAGGGATGGGGAGGGATGGGGAGGGATGGGGAGGGATGGGGAGGGATGGGGAGGGGTCTTCCGTATCCCTCAGCCCAGAGCACTGATGGATGCCTCCCCCACTAGACCCAGACTGGACGGATGATGTCTCCCCAGATACCAGCCCAACCCTATCACCACCACACACACACACACACACACACACACACACACACACACACACACACACACACACACACACACTCCTCTCCCCTGGGTTGGGGAAGGGTGAGGGGGGGGGTGGGGGGGTTGGAGGTCTGTGAGTAACGAGGCAACACAAGCTGGTGCTCAAAGTCCTGCAGCTTTAGAGCGTCGTAAATCAGGAGGGCTATGTGTGATCGATCTATTTATGAGGCTACTTACGTAAAGCCGCGGGGATGGCGTCCCCGCCACCGGCCCGCCGAAATATCATCGCCCATCACTCTCCGTTTATGGCCCCCCGCCTCGCGCCACCGCCGCTCCCGCCGAGCCTCCGGCATTAGCTGAGCCAGTTCGCCCAAGCCATGAATATGAATTATGGAAACACATAACGGTCACAGGAAAGCCACCGCCGCCGCTCGCTATCGCACCGCCATCGAGGGTCAATGTGTGTGTGTGTGTGTGTTTGTGTGCATGTGTGTGTTTGTGTGTGTGTGTGTGTGTGTGTGTGTGTGTGTGTGTGTGTGTGTGTGTGTGTGTGTGTGTGTGTGTGTGTGTGTGTGTGTGCAGTGTCTTCCTCATCCAGGCATGTTGATATTCGTCCCGCGGCACGCGTGGAACAAGTAAAGGGGTGTCTGGACTCTGCACCGAGGGACCTGGGCACAAATCTGTCTGACCGATCCCACTCACTCCAGCAGGAATCGTCCACTCAATTTTATAAGCGCTGGGTCCTTTCCTTAAATCACAAAGAGTCGCAGACCAAAACAGAACAAATGAAGCGACTGAATATGGACATGCTGCGACCACTGGGTGGGTCACTTCAGGCCCATTAAACTGCCATCTCTCCTCGCTAGTATGAGTGTGTGTGTCCCATGTGTATCACCGTCTGTTAAAAAGGCCCACAATGACCCCTTGGGCCCTAACAATGGGCAAAACAAGAACTCAGTGGCAACAAAATAACATTCGGCTTTATGTCATGAAATAAAAAGCATAAAGGTATTGACAAAGTTTTGTACAAATTTCAGTCATGAAGTTGCTATAATCGCAATGCAGTCAGTGATTTCATATACAGTATACAGCAGTGGTTCTCAAACTTTTTACAATGAGTACCACCTCAGAGAACAATTGGCTGTCCAAGTACCACCATTTTGACTAGCATTAAAATGCAGCAGCGTAGTAGGCAAATTGAAATACATTTTACTTTTTTTTTCAAAAAGTTTCAATTTAACGATTTTTCTTTATATATATTTTGTTTTCATGAAATAAAACATCTAGGAGACTCCCGGAGTACCACAACAGAGAGTCCGCGTACCACCAGTGGTATCTGTACCACAGTTTGAGAACCACTGGTATACAGTGTGTATGTATTGGGGGCTTTTTTGCCTTTAGTGTGAAAGGAAAGTGGAGAGAGTAAAAGGAAGTGAGGTAGGTGTGATCAGGAAGTGACCCGGGCCCTGAGTGGAACGCCGGCCCTGTGGGCACATGGAGCCAAATATGGTGTAAGTACAGTAAGTAAGTACAGTATATACTTTTTGATCCTGTGAGGGAAATTCGGTCTCTGCATTTACTGTATCCCAATTTGTGAAACTAACCCAGAGCAGTGAGCAGCCTGCCTGACAGTGGCGCTCGTGGAGCAGTGAGGGGTTAGGTGCCTTGCTCAAGGACACTTCAGCCGTGGAACGAACCGGCAACCCTCCGGTTACAAGCTCAAAGCCCTAACCAGTAGGCCACGGCTGCCCTGGCAGCGCTACAACCAGTTGCTCATGGCACCAGCCGAGATTTCATATTAACCACAAACCTTTACATTCTCTGAGATGTTCAATGCATTTAGATAGGCCATCACATCCAACTTACTAACCTCCTGTTGGACCCTGATTGCAAGCAAGCACTGAAGAAAGAGTTTCTTTCTTACTGCTGTAAGCCTGAATGACCGACAGCAGCTGGAATAATACGCGGTTGACAGTTCCATTCTTACTTTCGTTAATATTTACGACATCCCATTGGTCCACTGGACGTCCATGCCGCCATTGGTAATGTGATCATCACATGCAGGCCTATTAAAGTGTCAGTTAGTGTGTGAGCACTGGACTCCATTACGGGCCGTGAGCGACCACAGTCTTGGCTCCAGTGCTCTGGATGTTCCAGCCTGCGCTGCTTGTTAGTAATGTGGAGTGCTTGGCACGGGCCTTGGCACGATAAGAGACTAAAGGGTGGCATGCCCAGAGCTGCGGCGGGTACACACACACACACACACACACACGCATACACACACACAGACAGAGACAGAGAGACGTAGCTGAGCGTGTGCCAACCGCCCTGAGTGGCATCTTTGCTCCCTAATCCGTGCGCTGTCATCAGGACTCAACGTACTCTCTCGCCTTGAGCCAAGGAGTGTGTGCGTGTGCGTGTGTGTGTGCGTGTGTGTGATCCCATGCTGCCCAATGAAGTTTGACACACACACAGACGTATCATCAGGGCTAAATTAACCCTGATACGGGCCACCAAGGCCAGGCATCGAGGTGAAGATGTTTTTGGGGATGCCAGACCCCCCCACCCCACACCCCCACCCCAGCCCCACATCTCACACATCTGAATCCGGAAAGAAGCACACAATGTTCCGGAGGCCCCCTCTGGTACCCCCCACCCCCAACACCTTCCCAACGCGATATCACTGTGAAATGCCTGGCTTTTGCTATCAGGCAGATGCCAAGGCTGCCTAAGAGGACTTCTCAGGCCAATCCTTGCTACAAGCTCCGGTGTTAACCCACTGGAGGACCCTTATCTGCTGTGTGTCATGTTCACATTCACTTCCTGCATCCTGACAAACACCACAGCTCTCTCTGTTTCTCTCTCTGTGTTTCTCTCTCTCTCTCTCTCTCTCTCGCTCCCTCTCTCCATCTCTACCTTTTTGCTGTGCTCTTATCAGTGTTATCAGGGAGACTGAAGTGGTGGACATATTTGCTTCTGCTTTTCCCACAGACCCTTGGGAGAAAGGTGAGGGAGACAATCCCCCTAACACACACACACGCAATACGCGCACGCACACACACACACACAGACAGACACACACACACACACACACACACACGCAATACGCGCACACACACACACACACACACACACACACACACACACACACACACACACACACACACACACACACACACACACACACACCTAACCATCACAACTAGTGACAGGCACCATAGCCCCTTAACCACATAGTAACACAAGGAGGGCCTCCCAAAAAGCACCTCCAACCCCCCCACTCCCCTCCCCGAGAATAGATCAGTGCCAACTACCCAACCGCCCCCCCGCCCACTCCCACTCCCCCCCTCACTCCAGTAACACCCTGGTCTTTCCACTGCTGAAAGAATCTCCTGCTACACTAACCAGAGACAAAGTACAGACATCCCTATCTCTGGCGGAGACGACAGGAGAGGACAGGACAACAGGGTGGACAACACAGGAGTATGTAGGTCAAGGGATCAGACGGCAGTTTATTTATTTAGTCTAGGGGCCAGTGTAAATATAAATATTAGCACTGACATTTGTTTATATAGCTAAGGCCTAAGGATTACATGTAGATGCTATACTGTCTGCATCAGGGACAAGGCACATTACCTTCTGTTTGTAAGTACAGGAGTGTGTTGTCATTTTTGGAGTTGATTCAGGAGTGTTGTTTTTTTTTTTGTGATCAACTTTTTATTTAGAAAAGTCAAGACATGACAAAGTCACATTACAGAATCTCATATCACCAACTATGTACACATAGCCAGAGCCTTTTGTGTTATCTAGACATTCATGTAACACTGAAAATAATAATAAAAAATACAAAAAAGGTAGTAATAATTATCCAACTAAATAATAATGAATATATACATACACGTATATACACATATGCATACACACACAAGTACATACTAATATAAAAAGAATATGTAGTACAAAACCAAAAATATACACATTCATAAAGATTACATTTGGACCCACATGTTGGAATTTGGGAGGTCAGTTAGAGATGAGATGAGTGTGCCCCATTCACTAATTGTAGAAGCTCGAGCTTTATTTATTACTGCCAAGGACCTCTCTATACTTGCAATGCCTCTGAAATGGCCTAGCCATTCTTGAATTGATGGGGCAGCTGGGGTGAACCATGAATGTATGATTGTCTTTTTTGCCGCAGTAAACCCAGCAAAAATTATTTTTTTATGTATAAGTCTAAAATCTAGAGAAGAATCATCATTAAACAAATATAAGGTGGCAAGTTTTGGGACTGGAAATCCTAAGACCTGTTCTAAGGATAGTGACACCTGAGACCATAGCTGGGACACCCCTGGACATTCCCAGAATATATGCATATATGTTCCCACATATTTTCCTGTACATTTAGTGCATTCTGGACTATCTGATAGCTTCATTTTGAATCTTCTGTATGGTGATATATATGACTTGTGTGTAAACTTGTAATGTATGAGCTGATGCGCAGGATTTTTAGAAGTTATGAAAATGTTGGTCCAGATGGTGTCCCAGTCAAGTTCCAAGCCTATCGCTTTAATGTCGTGATTCCAGGAACTCATTACCCCAAGAGTTTTGCTTGTAAAAGATATGAGGCTGCTATATACCATGGAGACTAGCCTTGTAGAAGGCATTGAGGGGTTTACCCATGCGTCTAAAGGATGTGGTCGTAATCGTGTGTCCCATGGAACCCCATAAGCACGAAGAGATGATCTCAACTGAAGATACAGAAACCATGAAAAGCCAGGGAGGGAGAAACGTTCTTTAAGTTCTTGAAAGGAGCATAGGCCTTGATCAGTATAAATATCCTTTAGAGTGTGAATGCCTCTGGAGGCCCAACAGTCATATTCATATGGTATAGAGCCCTGTAGAAGGTTATAGTTAAACCAGAGTGGAGAGTTGTCACACAGTCTCTGTTTACAGCCTAAGTGTTTTTGGATATCACACCAGATATGTAAGGAATTAGTTATGATTGGACCAAATGATTTCTGCGCTAATTTAAGTTTCACACCAGCAAAAATCAGATCTTCTAGTCGATGTGGTAGGACTTTATTTTGTTCAATAAGGCGCCAGGAGTTATCAGAGGCTCCATTACACCAGGCTCGTACTGCTCTCAACTGAAAAGACCAGTAATATAGTTTATAATTTGGCAGAGCCAAACCTCCAGACGATTTGGATTGTTGGAGAGTGTTGAAACGGATGCGGGGCTTCTTGCCATTCCATATAAACTTAGTGGTCATTGCTTGTAGCTCTTTAAAATAGTTAGGTGGCGGTGGTATGGGAATCATAGAAAAGAGGAAATTCAATCTCCCAAGAACATTCATTTTGATTATGGATATCCTCCCCTGCAGAGACATTTTAAGAGTAGACCATCTCTGAAAATCAGTGGAAATGTCATGTTTAAGTCTGTCATAGTTGATTCGGGATATGTTTGAGAATTTGGTGATGTTAATGCCTAAGTATGTAAAAGGCAAAGTATGCCATTTGATATGAGGGAAAGGAGGCAAAATGTGTTGTTTTGCATAGGAGTGTTGTTTTTGTCTGAGCTGAAAGCTCATACACATTACGGTAATTAATGTGGTCATCATTAGTGTTTATGTGTTTACGCAAAACAAAAACAAATATAGATATAGAGACACAACAAGAGGGATGTGAAATGAAACAAATGAGAGGACAGAGAGAGAAGGAAGAGAGAAGGGAGGAAGAGAGATTAAAGAAAGGAGAGCAAGAGATGAGAAAGAAGGGAGGGAGAAAATGAGAGGTGAACGAGAGGAGCAAGGGAGGAGAAAAGAAGAGAGCAGGAGAGAAAAAAGAGAAGAGCAGGAGAAGAGAGAGAGCGGAGTGAGAGAGGTGTGGAGGTGTCAGGTAGAAGTCTGGGCCTCTGATTTCCAGCTCAGATCTGTGGAGTTGATGAGATGCCTCTATCAGGGAGCGGTGACAGCTCAACATGCACTCCTCCATTCTGCTCTCTCTCTCTCTCTCTCTCTCTCTCTCTCCCTGCCTCTGTGTTCTCTCTATCCCTCCCTCCCTCCCTCCCTCTCTCCATCACCCCTGACCCCGGCCCTCCATTAGACCGAGCGGCGGGGAGGGAAAAAGTGAGAGAAAAAAAGAGAAATCCTTCCTTCCCCCTCATTCCCTCCTGCCCGTCCGAGACGAGTCTCTGAGCCTCTGACCCGAGTTCTGACCCGAGTTCTGACCCGAGCGTTGGGGAGGGGGGTCGGAGTAATTGGGACCTATAGAGGCAGGACGGACCTCAACCGGACACACCAGCGACCCTGTGAGAGCCGGTGCCTACCTACACAGGGGAAGAGTTTGGACTAACAACTAACCGCCGCGAGCCAATCACAGGACTGGAGCGGCACGCTGACCGCCTCGCCAGGATTCCAGGTGACTGGACGCTGCTGCTGCAGAGATGCAGTGGACGAACGTCCAGAGGAGGAGAGCAGTTCTGCACACACAACGTAGGTGCAATGTTGCCATATCTGATGCCTCTGTTAACTCTCTTTCCCTCTACCACTACTTCTCTTTTATATCCTCTCCTTTCTTCTCTTTCCCTCTACCACTACTTCTCTTTTATATCCTCTCCTTTCTTCTCTTTACATCTACCACTACTTCTCTTTTATATTCTCTCCTTTCTTCTCTCTTTCCCTCTATCACTACTTCATCTTTATATTCTCTCCTTTCTTCTCTCGTTTCCTTTATCACTATATTTAAATTCTCTCCTTTCTTCTCTCTTTCCCTCTACCACTACTTCTCTTATATATTCTCTCCTTTCTTCTCTCTCTTTTCTTTTCTCCACTCTACTCTCATGCCATCCCCTCCTCCACCTGTTTATTCTCCTCACTCCTCCTCTACTCTGTCCCCTTTCCTTCATTCTCTTTGTCTCTGTTTCTATCCTTTCTTCTCCTCTCTCTTCCTCTCCTCTTTCTTTCCTCTCTCTCCTCTCCTCTCCTTTCCTCTCTCTCCTTTCCTCCTCTCTCTCCTCTCCTCTCCTCTCCTCTCCTCTCCTCTCCTCTTTGCTGTGTGTGTGTGTGTGTGTGTGTGTGTGTGTGTGTGTGTGTGTGTGTGTGTGTGTGTGTGTGTGAGGAGCTGCTAATGGAGGAGGGCAGGTGCAGAAGGCTGACTCAGGGTCAGTCCTCCACTGGCATCTCTCTCTCCTGTGCTGTGTGTGTGTGTGTGTGTGTGTGTGTGTGTGTGTGTGTGTGTGTGTATGTGTGCCTCAGGGTCACTCCTCCACTGGCACCTCTCCCTCTCGCTGGGATTAGGAGCTGTCAGTGCCCCCTTCCTCACCACTGGAGCTTCTTGGCTGTGCTTCTGTGTGTGTGTGTGTGTGTGTGTGTGTGTGTTGGTGTGTGTGAGAGAGAGAGAGAGAGAGAGAGAGAGATATGTGTGAGCATGTGTGACTGTTAATGTATGTATCTGTCTGGGTGTGTGTGTGTGTGTGTGTGTGTGTGTGTGTGTGTGTGTGTGTGTGTGTGTGTGTGTGTGTGTGTGTGTGTGTGACACATGGAGAGAGACAGAGAATGAGAGACACTGACAGAAAGAATGTGAGTTTGTGTGAGCATGTGTTAATGTCAATGTGTGACTTTGTGTGTGTGTGTGTGTGTGTGTGTGTGTGTGTGTGTGTGTGTGTGTGTTCGAGAGCATTACATTTGTGTGCATATGTGTGTGTGTGTGTGGGGGGGGGGGGGGGGGGGGGATGATAGCCAGACTGGCGTCATCAAGTCCAGCTTGGGCAGTTTACACTGAATCTAAGAAAGGGGCACAGGGGTTAAGGCACACACACTACTCACGAGCAAGGAAGGTTAGTGGTGTGTGTGTGTGTGTGTGTGTGTGTGTGTGTGTGTGTGTGTACAGTACACATACATCCATCAGTGTCCATGTGCATGTCTGTGCAAAGGTATACATGAATATACAAAAACATGTATGTGCCAATGTGTCAGGATGCTGGTCAGACTTTGTGTGTGCGCGCGTGTGTGTGTGTGTGTGTGTGTGTGTGTGTGTGTGTGTGTGTGTGTGTGTGTGTGTGTGTGTGTGTGTGTGTGTGTGTGTGTGTGTGTGTGTGTG
>NC_085004.1:8668430-8670930 GCF_963854185.1 Sardina pilchardus
CTGAAAAACAACCTCTCTCTCTCTCTCCTCATCGCTCCTTCTCTCCCTCTCTATCTCTTTCCCTCCCTTCCTCTCTCTCTCACTCACTCACTCACTCTCTATCCCTTTCTTCCTCTTCCTCGCTCTCTCACTCCTTCTCTCTCTCTCTAACTCTCCTTCTCTCTCTCTCCCTCCCTCCCTCTCACTCTCACTCTCTCTCCCTCAATCCCTCCCTCTCTTCCTCTCTCTCTCTCTCTGTTGTTATGATAACTGTGGTGACGCATGTAATCTCCTCTTATTATTAAACTCCTTTTCATTACTTTCATGCATTTCTCCCTTAAGGCTGCATCATGCTAATCAACTCCAGATGTGTGTGTGTGTGTGTGTGTGTGTGTGTGTGTGTGTGTGTGTGTGTGAGAGAGAGAGAGAGAGAGAGAGAGAGAGAGCAACAGAAAGTGTGTGTGTGTGTGAGAGAGAGAGAGAGAGAGAGCAGCAGAAAGAGTGTGTGTGTGTGTGTGTGTGAGAGAGAGAGAGATAGAGAGAGAGAGTCTATGTATGTGTATGTGTTTGTGTCTCTGTGTGTGTGTGTAAGACAGAGAGGGAGAGATGATGGTGACATTGGCTAGGCTTACACTGCCCTCTGCAGTGAGAACGGCATCAGGATAAATGAGTGTATATGAGCATCAGGGAGAAATTAATGTATCACTGTCCATGAAATGTATAAAACACAAACACACACGCACGCACGCACGCACGCACGCACGCACGCACGCACGCACGCACGCACACACACACACACACACACACACACACACACACACACACACACACACACACACACACACACACACACACACACACACACACACACACACACACACACACACACACACACACACACGACATGCACATACACATATTTGTATAAACAAAAAAGCACAATTTTTTTCAATTGTAGCAGAACAAAACAAGTCTTCATTCGCAAAAAAATCAACCAAGAGGAAAAAGAGGCAGAGTGGTGCCATTAATCTTTCTTTCTCTCTATGTGTGTGTGTGTGTGTGTGTGTGTGTGTGTGTGTGTGTGTGTGTGTGTGTGTGTGTTAGGCTGAACTCATCTGAAGGGGCTGAAGAGGCTAATCAGGATCTTTAGTGTTTATACTCCTAATCAGGGCTGGAATAACCACAACAAATACTAACCTGTCCAGCTAAATCTACTCAAACAGAGCTCTTCTCTCTCTCTCTCTCTCTCCCTCCCTCTCTCTCTCTCTCTCTCTCTCTCTCTCTCTCTCTCTCTCTCTCTCTCTCTCTCTCTCTCTCTCTCTCTCTCTCTCTAGGTCGTTGTCACATTTGCAGCAGGATTTATGCAGCTTCTGCTGGAGTGGCTGAAAGTGGGACCAAGTTAATCTAGTCACACCCTCACACACACACACACACACACACACACACACACACACACACAGAGACATTGAGAAACACACACACACAAACACACATTCATAGACACAGACCATCTAACACACACACACACACACACATAAACACGCACGCACGCACGCACGCACGCACGCACGCACGCACGCACGCACACACGCACACATACACACACACACAGAGCACCATGGGTCATAGGAGGAGACCAGGTCTTCCCAAGACCATTGGGGTCAAAGTGACATGGCTTCTCTCTCTCTCCCCCTTGCTCTCTCTCTTCCACCCCTTTCTCCCCCCATCGCTCACTGAGTCCTTGTAAGAGTTGATCTAATTAGTGGAGGATTACTTGAATCTCAAACAACTTTGCATTTAATTTGCACTCATTCACACACACTGAGAATACACACACACACACACACACACACACACACACACACACACACACACACATAACTTGGCACAAATATATCATTACCACTCTATCCTATGCAATACAAATTCTCATTACATGGTGTTAGACTGGGCGCAGAAGATGTTGAAACGGAATAATATAAACCCTACATACAAGGGCCGATGTCCACAGGAACACAAATCACCTAGGTGCTATTATGGTCACCATGAAATATATTCAAATGACATTTTAACAGGCTGTACTTACACATATTTTGGTGTGATTTTAATTATTTGGACATTTTAATCTGAGGTTTTATTAATATTTTCCTATATAAGCAGCTGGATATTATCCATGACCAATGTCCACATAAGGGCATTTTTATGCTTGAAAACACAGCTAATGAAGTTCAAGCTACTGTGAGTTTACCGTTGAGTCTGAAGTGAACAGCCTGATTGTGGAACTTGTTGTGTGAAGCTGCATGTGTGTAGTGCGTTGCCTAGCGCTACAGTATGTCAGATGGCACAGGAGGCCCATCTCCACTCCTCCAGAGGATGCTGTATTTGAGGAGACCATGAGAAAACAAGGCCATTATTGATGACACACATCATATCCTTCACAGAGAGTTTGAGTTGATCTCCTTTGGCAGAATGTACAAGGTAACGATAACTTTAGCGATCCACCTCCACCATCTCCACCAGT
>NC_085004.1:8678430-8688430 GCF_963854185.1 Sardina pilchardus
GTGTGTGTGTGTGTCTGTGTGATGTCTTGAGTGTGTGTGTCTGTGTGTTTGTGTTTATGTGTCCGTGATGGTTTGAGTGTGTGTGTGTTTATGTGTCTGTGATAATTTGGTTTGAGTGTGTGTGTTTATGTGCCTGTGATAATTTGATGTTTGTGTGTGTGTGTGTGTGTGTGTGTGTGTGTGTTTATGTGAGTGCGATTGAGTGACCAGGGAATGGACAGGAATTTGGATTTTGTTTTTCACTCCATCTCCCATCCCTCTCTCCCTCCCTCTATTTCTCTCTCCCTCTCGCATCCCTCTCTCCCTCCATCCCTCTCTCTCTCCCTCCCTCCCTCCACCGCTCTTGTGCCATGTGGTGTCTCCACCTGCGCGTGCCATTGTGGCATTGTGGCATTGTGGCAGTGCCATCTGGCCCTGGCACCCAAGCTGTGGGGGGTCTTTGGCCAAGACTTGGTCCATGTTTGAGGATCCCATATGAGCAAACATACACACACACACACAGAAAGAGAGAGACATATAGATGCGCGCGCACACACACACACACACACACACACACACACACACACACACACACACACACACACACACACACACACACACACACACACACACACACACACACACACACACACACACACACACCCTTGTGCCAGGTGGTGGTACTGGGCGCTCTTGCCCCGTCGTGCTTCCTCCCTCTGCCAGAGTTGCCCCTGCCCCAGCGCCTGCCCCGGCGGCCGGTGGCGTCCGTCTCGCGGGGCATCAAAGGCGGGCGCGGGGATTAGGAGAGTAACCGGGCCGTAATCCACCCCTCTCATTGGGCCCATTCATATTGTAATGCGTGATCAGAGCGGCCAGGCCCGCCTAATCTCCACCGTGAACAGACCAGCACAGCTGCACGGATAAACTTAGAGCAGGAGAGAGCCACTTTATTAGAAAGCTAAGGCCTCACTGATTGGATTAGGGGGGGTGGGGGGCGTGTGTGTGTGTGTGTGTGTGTGTGTTTATGTGTGTGTGTGTGTGTGTGTGTGTGTGTGTGTGTGTGTGTGTGTGTGTGTGTGTGTGTGTGTGTGGAGGGATAGCATGGAGGGGGGCCACAAGAGGAAATGTCATTTCACTATAGTCCGTCTTTGTGTGTATGGAGGGGAGTGTGTGTGTGGAGGGGGTCTGTGTTTGCACGTTTGTTTTTTTGTGTAGACCTGTGTGTGGTAACCAAAAAGCCAGTCGGACACTGAGAAGGGGGGGGGGGGCTGCATTATTATGGTTGAGGGGCCACAATGGGAGGGCTGGGGAAAAGAATGGGGTAAGCAAAATGAGGAGCAAAAGTGAGAGTGAAAGCCGAAAAGGAGACAGAGAGAGAGTGTGTGTGTGTGTGTGTGTGTGTGTTGCGGGTGCCATCTCCCCTGGCGAGATGCGTCTGGCATTAAGTTGTCGCCGCGCCCCGGTTTTTCAGGCCTCACGACAGAAACAAGAATTAGCCGCGTAGCGGCGCGGCGGTTTTTAGCGAAGCCTGCGCGGTGGTCAGGGGAGCCGCCCCGTTTAAGCGCCATTCAGCGCGGCTTACAGGGGATCACCGCTCATCCTCTCCACTGTGCCGCCGGCCCGCGCACACACACTTCTCCTTCCTCCCCTCACACTCCTCCTCCTCCTCACACTCATCCTTCCTTCCCACGCACTCATCCTTCCTCCGTACGCACTCCTCCTCCTCCTCACACTCCTCCTTCCTCCCCTCACACTCCTCCTTCCTCCTCCTCACACTCATCCTTCCTCCGTACGCACTCCTCCTCCTCCTCACACTCCTCCTTCCTCCCCTCACACTCATCCTTCCTCCTCCTCACACTCCTCCTCCTCCTCCCCACACTCATCCTTCCTCCCCTCACACTCGTCCTTCCTCCTCTAACACTCCTCCTCCTCCTCCTCTTCTTGCAGCCCGTCTCATTTCCTGTGGCTGGGAGAGGGGACTGCAGAGTGACCACTGCCGGACCCCTGCACACCCAGCAAATAGTGCTCAGCACACACACACTGCACACACACACTACCCACACTCTGCACACACACACACACTATAGCCACTGCACACACACACTGCACACACACATACTGCACACACACACTACAGACACTCTGCACACACACACACTGCACACACAAACAGCACACACACACTACACACACACACACCCAGCACACACACTCTGTTGAAACTATAAGTATAATATGACCTGCACAACAGAAAGATTTATAGGTAAACAATGGTGAGAATACTGTAGTCAAAATCGCTACTTCAACCCAGATGTAAACTCACGGACAGGTGACCGTCATACGCTGCACACCGCAGGCTGCCATCAGCCTTAACACACTGCGCCACAGAGAAGGTGCCGTGAACCAGTGAATAGACTAGAGGGGGAACAACAGTACTCAACTGTTTCACCAGCACATTCAAATTACATATGTTTAAAAGTAAATAATCTATAAGGTCAGGCTATATGAACCAATGCATTAACTTGATGACTAAAGAAAAAACAGATGATTGACAGATCAAACTAAGGTAGGTCACTATTAAGTCTCTGTTACTTGCAGGAGTGCCAGTCCACATGATACTATCTGTCATTAACCACCTTAGACCAGATGTTTGGAAACTATCATGGTCCAAACTTAGAAAGTACCATGTAAGTATGACGGCTTTGGGAAACAGTCGTCACCTAGATGTTGGTTAGTTGAACGATGCATCGTACCATGTTGTTAAAAAAAGATCACTTCTGTAGTCATATAGGAAAGCATCCCCGGAGGAAGAGGTACCCAGCCATGGTAGCCTCGTGGTTAAGGAGCATCCCAGGAAGAGGTACCCAGCGATGGTAGCCTAGTGGTTAAGGAGCTGGCCTCGCATGCAGTAGCCTGAAAAATGGTTCAATTCCCAGCTTCCACCATTGTGCCCCAGAGCAAGGCACTTAACCCCAAGTTGCTCTGGGGACAATATAGTCCCTTGTAAGAGAATTGACATACTGTATGTAAGTCACTTTGGATGAAAAGTGGCAGCTAAATGAATACAAGCATGTAGCACACTATTAATTCAATTAAATGTTAACACACATTGGTAAGGGTATCGTGAATTTGTGGAAAAAATGACTATTTTTTTGGCAAAAAAAGACATCATCATGATAATGCTCAATAAATCCTAATTCATAATGATGTACCCCTAGTGTTTTGGCTGATATGTTGGTGCATGACCGGTTCCTCACCCTACTCCCATCTGGCCGC
The DNA here is from genome assembly GCF_963854185.1 of Sardina pilchardus. Classification (NCBI taxonomy): domain Eukaryota; kingdom Metazoa; phylum Chordata; class Actinopteri; order Clupeiformes; family Clupeidae; genus Sardina; species Sardina pilchardus. Next base: position 8,681,686 of record NC_085004.1, read on the forward strand.
AGATACGGGGAGCCCTGAACTGGAAAAAAGTGCACTTCAGGAAAAGTTTTATACCCTCAGCCATCACTGCACTAAACAAACTCCTGTGACAATCATCCATCCCCCGTATTATTTTGTGTTTATGTTGTCTGCACTGTCCACCTTTGCTTGCACTGTGTTGAGGAGGGAGGGGGGGGGGGGGGGGGGGGGGGTTATGTTATATGTGCGTATGGTGTGTGTTATGTTATATGTGCTATGCTATATGTATGAGGCTGTAACGTTAACATCAGATGCTGCTGTCTTTTTGTGGAATGTAAATGACGTGTGAAAAAGAATATCCTTATAGGACAATAAAGACTATCTATCTACTGATCTATCTATCTATGAGGTCATGAATAAGAGACTATTCACTCATGTCAATTCCTGATGATTTATGAGATTTTAAGGAATAAAGCAATGCATGAATCATGAATTAATGTACAGCATGCATGAATGCATGACTTTGTACCCTGCCAGTAAAATGTTACCAATCCTATGATTCTTTGTGACAATCAATATGTATCATCACATTTCACTATGAGAAATGAGAAATGAGAAATGAGACATTAGTCTAACTATCCAATGTAATTACCTCTCAAAAATTCATAACAATTTTCATTCTGCAACTAAATAATTTTGCACTAAAGGTAAATCCAGGCACTCGAGAATTTGGTATTTTGATTAAAGTGATGAAGCGGGTAAAAAATATTTAAATTCAATCACATTTGCTATTGCTCACTTACTGTTGGAACAACATTTGTTTAATAATCTGAGCAATTACAATATGTTTTGATCTTTTAATTTAGTTCTAAAGTCATTATAACTTTACACATTCATAGTGATTCTTATTATCTAAGAATAATAAATATTTCCACTTATGGATAAACACTAATTGTATTTCCTTTCCGTGTAAATATATTGTAATTACTTCATGATTGCTAGTCCTGGCACAGCTGTTGTTATGAAGGCCATGGAGAATTCCATCATGATGTACTGTACTCATGACAGGTCTACAGCCTACTTACATTACAGTCAAGAGGCACCACATCTTCTTGGCACACTGTCTTAATGCAGGTAAGACAGAAGTTTGGGCCTGTCTTGAGTTGGTGTGAGTGTGTGTGAGTGTGTTCGAGAGAGTGGGAGAGAGAGAGAGAGAGAGAGAGAGAGTATTGTTCTCTGAAATACAATCAAGTCTGTGTGTGTGTGTGTGTGTGTGTGTGTGTGTGTGTGTCAATGCTCATCCAATTTATCCGCTGTTCTTTTCTCCCTCTCCCTCTCTCCCTCTTGTGTGTGTGTGAGCGGGGCTGTGAGTGTGAGTGTGAGTGTGAGTGTGTGAGCTGAGAGGAGCGGAGAGGAGCTGAGCTCTGAGGAGGCCAGGGTGCATTAGAGAGGCCCAGGTCCCGTTCTAATCCGGCTCAAGTGTGTTTAGAGTCCCTCACCCACAGAACCCGCCGGAATCCCCTCACAAATGCACCAAGCCCAGCCGGCCCACACGGCTCCGTCCACCCCGGCCCACCTGCCAGCCGGTCGCCCCGCGGAGCAGAGCGGAGCGGAGCAGCACACACTTGACGTCTTATTTAAAGCTCATCGAGTGTGGGCACTTAGTGCCAAGCTATTTCACAGTTATTTGCAAAAGATAAACCTCGGATCTGGAATCAGAGTGTCATAAGCTGACTACAGTAACTGTTACCCCCAGCCTGGACTGAGGGGGTTTATTGTGCACACAAGCCGTGGCAAGTTCCAGCCCCCATGGTCACGAAGTGTCTTGGTCGCATTAACAGGTTGGGGCTGCATGGGCACCAGAATTTAATAACAAAGAATTAGTTTATGTTTATGTGCAGTCCGCCTACGGAGGTTCGGCTACGTTCTTAATAGAAGAATAAAAAACATTCTCACAGATATTTTAGCAACAATATTAACTGTGTTGATCAAACATGCCAATATTTAATCTGGGGATCTCTAAAATATATATTTGGGCTGACAAAATACTATTTTTATATATATGTATATATATATATATATATATATATATATATAGAGAGAGATAGAGAGAGAGAGAGAGAGAGAGAGAGAGAGAGAGAGAGAGAGAGAGAGTATATTAAACTAATCAAACCATAACTTTTTCTCTCTGTCTGTCAGTCTCCCTAGGGGATTTCAGTCACTGTTTTTTTACAGAAATCAGTATGATAATAATTGTACCCGTACCATTTGCCACTGTAACCATTGTAACATTCTCTCAGATATTTTAGCAATAATATTAACTCTGTTAATCAAACATGCCAGGATTTAATCTGGGGATCTTTCAAATATATATTTGGTGTGACAAAATACTTCTCTTCAAATATTTCTTTAAAAAGACCATAACTTTCTCTCTCTCTCTCTCTCTCTCTCTGCCTGTCAAACTCCCTGGGAAAAAAAGAAAATCAGTATGATAATAACTTGACCGATACCACTGACCACTGTAACCACTGCACCATCTTCAGCATCACCTTCCCAGAGCTCCCTGCCCAGAGTATAAGCAGACGACACAACACAATGGGATCTCTTAAGAGTTTAAATGTGCCATTATGGCGAGGTGCGGTAAGACTGCAACACACCACTGACATATCTCAGAGTTCAAATGTGGCATTAAAGACAGATCCTCTGAGGCCAAGGAGCTTCATTGACGCCCTTTAGAGTTGAAACGCGGCGTTCCGCGCAATGTTTACGTTGATTATGGGATTGGAGCGCCTCAAACGCCGCGGCCCACATCACTCGTCAGGTGCCTGTTCTCACCCATCACGGCTCCGTGCAGGAGAGGCAGCGCGCAGCGCGGATGAAACGCCGAGCTAAGACTGGATCTCCTCTGTCAACAGGGGGACTGTCTGAGCGTAAAGCCCAGGCGCAGGGCTCCAGAGGCGGGGGGCTTTGAACTGTCCGGTGGGCCTCCTGGTGCTTCCCCGGCTCCCTTACATAATGGGGCACAGCATGGGAAACTCCCGACGTGCCTTTATGTGTCTGTGTACACATGACGAGTGTGCAGGCAGCATGTCCATCTCTTTGTGTTCTTATTATCCAATGAGTGTGTGTGTGAGAGTGTGTGCGTGTGCGTGCATGTTAGCCAATAAGTGTGTGTATCTGTGTGTTTGTCTGTGTGGAGTATGTGCATGTGCAGGCATGTGTGTGTGTGTGTGTGTGTGCGTGTGTGTGAGTGTGTGAGTGTGTGAGTAGGTTATCTCACATGCTCACAGGCTACTGTAGGATGTATATTGCCCTGATCTGGCTTGATTCTAAACTCATAGACACCTGCTCAGTGTATGCCTGGTCACCAATACCTGAGCTCGAAGTTTTAAGAATATAGAGAAAAATGATCAAATAATGTTATACACATGAGAGCTTAGGTTCCAGCTTGAATAATATGGCACGTTGTTTTTTTGTTGTTTGTCTTCTGCATTGTAATGATAAAAATAATAGTTAATTATGAGTAATATTGATATTATTAAGTAAACTTGAAAAAAAGAATTTCACAAAGTCACAAGAGAGAAGTATTGTGAAATTCACAATAATACTGAGGAATACATTTCATGGTTTATATCATAAGTCTATTGCTCATAATACGATTAAACTTGCCCGTGCACTATACATTGTAAAGTTGTTACATGCTCAGATATCCCAATATGAAGGCCGTGTCGGTGTTCAGAAATGACTGTACAGTTTTGCTCCTGCTGCAGATTGCAGAGACATACTGAAATGGAATCAGAAATACTTCCGGTGCAGAGTTCATAAATCACCACGGCAACATGATTTAAAGCAACTGCACACTTAAACTCCGACATATGGAGCAGGTATGGAGGAGATTGTTTCGTGCTGTAGAGGGTACGGACTAACAGATTTACAGTGCTTTTACTGAACCCACGCCTTGTGTCATAAAACTTTATGATATTTTTTTCCAGAATGAAGATTTTTAAGCACATCTTTACTTTTTACTGCGGACACATATAATTCATGGATGCAGTAATTCACGGCACCATGTCAGCATTTCAAAGCATTAATCCAGTCCTGCAACAGGCTGATATATTTCGCTCTGCTTCAAACCAGAGAACAGGGGAATACCAGTGCCTGCTTCTGCCCTGTCCCCGACATTCAGTCAGAATTGAAGACTTCTTGTGACATCCGGGACCCACAGATGTTTGGTGAAAAGACCTCTATAAGACGTTCTGACTGTGGCCTCAGTCTAGCCTGGTTAGAATTAATGATACAATGCCTTAGGCCCATGTATGAATCGTTACTGGCTAAAATAAAAAAGGAAGAGTCAAACATTATTGCTGCTATTATTATTATTATTATTATTATTATTATTGCAATTATTATTATTATTATTATTATTATTCATAATAATATATTTTCCACAAAAGGTACTCTCTAAAGAGATGGTGTGTAGCTGTCAGGAGAGAAGGCCGCATGACCCCAACTCAGTGTTTGTGGTCAGTGGAGGAAAATGAGCTTGTTTAGTGAGCTCTTACTCGACCTAGTGGCACCCTTGTGTCATTGCATGAACAGCTTATTCTGATTATTGCCAAACAAGTGTGTTTATGCAATTTAAAAGCTGTAATCTGTCAGATCTTAGTTTTTGTATGTAAACTGTATGTACTATGCAAAATTCTCTGGTCGATTTACTAATACATACATAATTAATAATAGTCTACATTTATTGTATTATGATATTTTTATTCATATCAAAAGTGAATGCAATAAAGGATAATATTATGTAGATATTATATCAATAAATTGCAATATTGTATTAATGTTATATCAGATAGATGTTGATATAGAAATTGTTTAATACATCAATATTATATCAACATTTTTTTTTTCATTTTAAAATAGTCAGTCCCTCTAAAAACTCACTACAATTAACATTCACTACAAAACCTTAAGCCGCTTTATAAAATTAATACTCACTGCAAAACCTTTAGCCCTTTCATAAAATTACTCACTACAAAACATTTTGTCGCTTTATAAAATGCAGTGAAACAAAATCACTCTTTTCACATATTGATGTACTGTGCACATTTATAGTTATAGTAATAGTTTTTATTTAAATAAATTGATCATGTCTGTATCATTTCCATTCATAGTCGTAGTCGTGTTCTTATCTCTGTATGTGACATAACTGTTTTGTTGATGTTTAGTTTGGTCAAAAAATATATTTTTTTAAATGTCAATGTCAATGTTTGATGACATAAATGTTTCAATTTGACTTTTGTGACATCTTGATCTATTCATGCTCAGTCCTGTTTGTTGTGCTTGGGGGAGGGAAATCCTTCACTCTACTATTTGATCATGAAGGAATATAGTCAAATCTTTTCTACAGACATTCAAGATTTTAGTGATTTTAGGAATCTGTAAACTCTTCATGTTGAGCCACACTATATACTAGTAACCTTCAAGATCAAGATCTGCTGGTTGCTTCTTAAAGATTAACCAAGAATAAATGACCTTCTGGTTAAGACTAAAGTAAAGACCTAACAAATGCTTAATATAATGCTTAATAGAGACCTAATGGGGCCTCAACACATAAACATATTGGTTATGTATTAATGGCTAACGACGTGTTTGCTAGAATAAAGTGTTTCCTCGCTACTACGTAAATATTTTAAAAGCTGTCTAAGGTGAGCTAAGAGCGGTAGAATGGAGCCGGTGGGTGATCTGAAGGAATGGTCTGCTTCCCACACTCCTGTTCCCTGTAGACCGGGTGGGTGATTGGAAGGAATGGTCTGATTCCCACACACACTCCTGTTCCCTGCGGCAGTCTGCAGGCCAGACGGTGCCCGGGCCTCTCCCTCCTGTCACACTGCACTGCAAATATTTACCCATAATTCCACAGCTTACAGCACGCCCATCGGCTCAGCCGTACTCCTCTCCGCGCCGCGTCTCCTCGCTCACACACACACACACACCACCGCACCTCCTCTCCTCTCCCCCCCACTCCTTCGCGTCGTCATCTGCTGGCCTGGTGATGTCTTCATCAGCGGTTGTCTTAAGCTGCACGATACACCACTTCATTGAGCAACACTGTCTCGCCTCCCATAGCTCAATTAGTGGCTAACTGCAAACACCCCACCTGTCTACCCCTCACACACACACACACACACACAGAGAGAGAGAGGGAGAGAGAGGGAGAGAGAGGGAGAGAGAGAGAGAGAGAGAGAGAAACCTATTTCCACATGTCTTCACTCAGTGTCATAGTCATGGACCAAGAGCAGTGTCATCTCCTGAGATTCAGAACTATTTGGACATGCATAGACCTGGTGACACATCCTGTGAAGCACATACGATTCCCTTCACAATGCTCAAACAGCGCTACCCGGTGTCATTTTATAGAAAGCATACATTACCTTACTGTATATGAATTCATATTCACACACACACACACACACACACACACACACACACACACACACATAGATGGACAAACACTTTTGTTTACCCAGACCACACACACAAATAATTGCCCCAAATTCAGACACAAACAGATTACACGTTTACACACACACACACACACACACAACTAAGGTGGCCACCATCTCATGGTGAACAGGGAGCACAAAAGGACTGGAGCCGCAGGTAAGCCTAACCACAGGGCAAACGTGTGGTTGGCCACCCACAGCACGCCATCTCCACGCTCTGGAGACCTTCCGCCAGACACACCTTCACCTTTGCCTCACCTACGGTGGGAGTCTCAGCG
>NC_085004.1:8690930-8698430 GCF_963854185.1 Sardina pilchardus
ACTGTGTTTGATGGAGAATTAGGCTAAAGGTCTTCTGGACCCTGCTGGGCTTTTTCCTAATTTGCTTAGGGGGTGATGTGTTTGTCTTCACTCTTACGGGTGTGGGTGTGGGTGTGGGTGTGAGTCAAGAGCTGTGTCATTAAAGAGGACAATGCTGGGGACATCACATTCTCACGCTGTATGCACAAACACACACACACACACACACACTCGCTCGCACACTCGCTCACTCGCTCACACGCTCACTCACTCACTCACTCACTCACACAATATAAGGGTAAAATGTAAGAAGTCAAAACTGCAGGAAGAGAGAGAATGCAGGAAACACAATAGTGAACTGTGGATAAAGAGAAAGACAGTGAATGCAAAAAGAAAAGAGAAAGGAGAGAAGAGAGAAATAAAGACAGAACATGAACCAATGGATAAATGAATGGATGAATGAATGAATGAATGAATGAATGAATGAATGAATGAATGAATGAAAAAGAGCCAGAGAGAGAGGGACGTGAATATGAGAAAATATGATATGAGAAAGAGAAATGGAGCAAAAGATGTGCAGCAGGACTGACCCCCCCCCCCCCCCCCCCCCACACACACACACAGACCCCTCCTCCCCAAATGAGTAGCAGGAATTAGGGGTTTCCACTGGGGGGATCTAATGCAATTACTGCTGTTTGCTTACGCCATGTGTCCTCGTCTGCCCAGAGACACAGCGCCCACCGCTGGGGGGGGGGGGGGGGGGTTCTTCTGGAGGCCTCCAGGCCTGTGTTTGTTTTCTTATCACCCCCCCCCCCCCCACACACACACACACACACACACACACACACACACACACACACACACCACCCTCCGTAAGAAGAAAAGAAAAATCCACACAAGTCTTGCACACGGTCTGAGCTGAGCTAATTAAAGCAAGTCTGCACAGGAGGGATTGGAGGGGCACAGGGGTCCTGCAGAGAGAGAGAGAGAGAGAGAGAGGATAAGAGAAACAGAGAGAACGAAAGGAAGAGAAAGAAAGACAGACATTGACAGAGAAACAAAAGAGAGGGAGACGGAGAGAAAGAGAGAAAAGGATATTGACAGAAAAAGAAAAGAGAGAGAGAGAGAGAGAATGTGTGTGTGTGTGTGTGTGTGTAACTCAAAGAGACAAAGTGAGAGATAGAGAGACAAGGTATGTTTGAAAATCAAATAGGACTCCGCAGGCGAATTAAAAGTGGCGAGGGGCGACCAGCATGGAAGGAAACCTATTGATAATGTATGCTGAGAGAGAGGGGATGCTGCTAGTCCTGCTAACCAGCATGACGCTAGCCTGCACAGCGCTATGCTATGCTACGCGGTGCGGGTTTATTTAAGAGATTAACAGAGGGCTGCTGATTAGCCTGCACAGCGATATGCTATGATATGCTATGCTATGCTACGCGGGTTTATTTAAGAGATTAATGGAGGGCTACTGATTAGCCTGCTAGTGTAGCGAGCTCATCGCTAATGCGCCGCACAGCAGCCATGCGTTAGCTTAACCTCAAATATTATCAATTAAATAGAGGACACCGCTACTACCCACTGCCTTTGGTGAGGCCTCTCACAAGCTAATCCCTCATCGGAGGAGTGTGTGTGTGTGTGTGTGTGTGTGTGTGTGTGTGTGTGTGTATTTGGGAAGGTGAACGCCTTAAATCTGACAAACTGTTTGATTAACTACTCCAGCTCTAATTCTCTTCCTTGTCTTTGTAACTCAAGAGGAAGGTGATACTGTGTGTGTACAGTATACAGTATATGCAGGTCTGTGTGTGTGTGTGTGTGTGTGTGTGTGTGTGTGTGTTGGCATGTACGGAAATGTGCATTTTCCACATGCTGTGGCATTAACTGGATTAGGCAACACTTATGTGTATTGTTAGGGAACTGAGAGGGTATACTCTAACCAATTAATGATGGTAGGGTGTGTGTGTGTGTGTGTGTATGTGTGTAAGATATACACGTGTGTTTTGGGTATCTAACTGTAAGACGGGGATCACATTAGCCAGCGGCAAGCGGCAGCGGCAAGCGTAACGCAACGCTCAGACCATAATAATACATCCAAAACATTCTATCGCGTTCCTAAGTTCAATCTTTGTTGTTACGGTCTTGATTCTGATTGGTCAAAAATACCTAAACATTCTAAATCTGATTCTGATGAGCCTAGCGTTGCGCTTCAAAGTTGAACCAAGTTCAACTTCCAATTTGCTCAACGGTAGCGTTACGCCAGCTTTGTCACCGTTCCGCTGCCGAACCATACAGAACAATAGGAAACCTGCCGCTTGCTAGTGTGATCCCCGCCTAAAGGCCTTTTGACCTTAGTTTATTCCCATAATTACTGTGTCTTCATCGGGGCGCACCTGTCCCTTTATTCTGCACGTATGATACCCCTGTGTTATGTGTCACCCCACGCACACACGCACGCACGCACGCACGCACACACGCACACACGCACACACGCACACACGCACACACACACACACACACACACACACTGCTCTTCTCCTCTGGAATAGTATGCGCTAGCTGCATAAATATGTGTGTGTGTGTGTGTTTGCAAAGTGTGTGTGTATCCTGCGTGCCCTTATATCACATTAATATTCTTGCCCTTAATCTCCCTCTTTCAGAGAGCACCTACTAGGAGCAGTGTCAGCGTTTTGGTAAAGTGAAAATGTCAGCTTGTATTTGAATCTTGGCTCACACAAAGATGAACTCCCTTCATGCCTTACATGACCAGTGAGTGACAGTGTTGTTGGGAACACAGGAGGAGAGACCAAAGCTGGGCCTGCACACACACACATACACACTCACAGGTCACATTCCTCTTGGGGGAAGCCCTGGGCTGGGGCTGGGGCCTGGGGGTAGGATCAGAGGAGGACCAAGATGCTCTAATTGCCTGTGTGTGTGTGTGTGTGTGTGTGTGTGTGTGTGTGTGTGTGTGTGTGTGTGTGTGTGTGTGTGTGTGTGTGTGTGTGTGTGTGTGTGTGTGTGTGTGTGTGTGTGTGTGTGTGTGTTGTTAACTGACAGGCATGAGACCTTTGTAACTCCTTTTTTTTCCATTCTAATGCAATTTGGAGGTGGGAATAAAATCCATAAATGAAATCTCTCACCCTAATAATTTACAGCAATTTAGTAAGAGGCTGCCAATCTCTCAAGCTGTGTTCGAAATGTTCACTCGTTCACTCACTCACTTGTTCACTATATAGTGTTTGCTCTATAGGGGGGCTATGTAGGGGGCTACCTAGGGGACAAGTGAGCTGGCGATAATTAATTTCGGACACTCAGGATGTTACTACTGCCACATATTAATGCGCCGGATTTTCGTCAGTTATCTCTGTCGCATAAACAAACGCAAAGGCGTTATCACACGTGTAAAGCACGGATAACAACGGTGCTGTTTTTAGATGAATAAACAGGCTGGGATTTCTCAACTGCATTGAAATAATATTTCAATATATACATGGTAATATAAATAAAACCGTGTGATATGTATCTGTGTATATATTAACTTTCTTTAGGTACCTTACAATATTAGGCTAAACATGGGGGTTGCATTGGCTACGTTTCTTGTTGTATATGCTAGCCTACGAAATTATATAAAAAAAATTGGTCATCCTAAATATTCTTAATTATGCTACAGTAGCCTAGGCTATATGAGCTATGTATAACATGACATATCCGTTAGCTAAACGTTTTAAAACTTCCCTGGGCTCACGTCTTGCTGATCATGACTAATGTAAACTAATTTAACTAGCCTAGGTGTTCCCAATGCTGCCCTGAAGTGGTGGCGTTAGCCAGGCTATATCATTTAAAAGCATTTATGAGCCACGTTAGAAATGGATCCGATTCAGACATTTGTGACTTAATCAAAGTGTTGGTGCACGGGCAAAGAAGATGAAATTACATGGCAAGGGCGAGACGTCTTCATATTTTACTCGTCAGACATAACATTGACCAAATAAGGGGGAAAACAAATTTAGGCTGCAGCGTTCCTGTTAATGCAGACGATTTCAATCAAATGCTTGATCTTTTCTAGAAGGTCTGACATCCTTTGCCAATTCTGAGTTTGATTATTGAAAAAGTAAAATGTATAAAGTAAAGTATTACAATTACAGCAATATCTCACGAGCCACAAGGATCTGTCTTGCAGTAAAATGGATTTAACAATATACCTCTTTTAAAATATCCACAAGGTAGAGCATAGGAACAACAAATACGCAAAAGTGTTCATAAATGTCTTGTCCCACAACAGTCTTTGCCTGAAATAATCCTTTATATTGTGATCACAGAGTTCTCGCCTATTTTTCCATGATCTTCCTGTGGACGTGGGGAGCCAAGTAGCCTTTCAATTGGCATGCAATGAGGGGTCGACAACCTATATATTTCATGTTGTTGTAGCCTACACAAAACATTTCCATCTTACTTCTTATTTAAGCAGTTCACTATGACAACTTAAATACTACAAAAATAAAACACACTTAGTAGTTTATCAGTGACACTTTATTTACAAGGATACAAGGATGTTTATTTGTCACATGCATATGATTACTAATGTAGCATAAAGAAGTCAGTTCCTTCGCCTATTGTGCATATGTATGTTGCCTTCTATGATGCAGTGAAGTGAGGGAGTTAGGTTAAGGTGGAGTAGGAGGGCAGTTAGGTGTGTGTGTGTGTGTGTGTGTGTGTGTGTGTGTGTGTGTGTGTGTGTGTGTGTGTATAAAAGTTGAGAAGTATTGCGAGTGTTGCGGAGTGCATGGAGAAGTGTGGTATATTGATATGAAGTGCTGCAGTCAGGTGTCCTATTTGGTGCCCATTACAGCATTGATGGCTGCCATGTTCGCATCAAGCCTCCATCACAAGATCAGTCATGCAATTTAAATAGAAAACATTTTTCCATTTTAACTACAGGCAGTATGCAACAACAAGGGGCTGTTTCTTGACATTTGTGTTGGCTACCCAGGGTCAGTCCACGATACCCAGTGGGGGCTTTTTGAGCTCCTGTAACATTCAATGTGGTCACAGTTAGGGTACTGAAAATGCAACTTTTTAGGCTACTAAATACTAGCCCAGCTCTTTAACCACTACATTACGACTGGCATGCATGCCTTCCCTACACAGGTGAAATGTCAAACAAATTAGAAACTAAACAAATCATTCTTATATTTAATTAAATGTCATAGTAAACCTTGGCCTTGCCACAAACTACTTACTTTGTAGGGGGTTTGTTTAGGTTCTACCACTGCTTCCAGCCCCATCTCCTTCAGGATAACCCTTCAAGAACAATTTTACATGAATATCACTTAGATAGATAGATACTTTATTGATCCCCAAGGGGAAATTCAAGGTCCCAGCAGCTTAAGACACCACACACACAACATACAATACAATGTAAACAGGAAAATACAAAGCAAATCAACAAATCAACATGACCAAAAGGAGCAGTCAAATACTATAGATAAGATGTGCATGAATGTACTGTTACTTTGTCATTTTAATTATGTATTTGATGTATTTATTTGCAACAACTTACTTCCATCCATGCTGGGCAGCATTCCTTTTGCTGGAGAAGATCCTCTTCTTGTTCTACCTCAGCTTGAGGCGGCCAATGTCCTCATCAGACCCTGAGCAAAAATGCATCTCATTAATAAGAAAAGTAATGTAATTCAAGTAAATCCCCCCATGTTTCAATGATTGTGCTACAAAACTGAGTGACAATGCCTTGTAATCCCTTGTAATGTAGTTGACATGTACAGTAAGTTACTTTGGACAAAAAGTGTCTGCTAAATGTAGGCCTAATGTAGGCTAATGTAAAAAAACAAACTATCAATCTCTGTTAGCACCAATTCATGGACGAATCCATTTGTTCATTCACTGATACCGTTGATAGGACAGACCCTCATGAGTTCATAATTTGTTTTATTGCTGAAGGATAGCCGTGCTAGTCAAGGTTATATGACTGCAAGTTTTGTGGATTTGTGATATCGTTAAACCAGAGTGGGTTAAAGCGGAGGATCTTTGGTTAAACTCTTAATCAAATCTTAGTTAAATCTTAATCAAACTAGGCTACCTGACATCAATCAAAGGAAGCGAGGATGAAAAGGTAACGTTGTGTGTGGCCTGATGTCCCGTGTGTTTTTTCACAGTTAACGTTAAGACATTAGTGAAAGAAACTAGTGTTGTGTTGTTAGAGACGAAATGGTGACGATGCTTAGATATAACTAACGTTAGCTTGAAGGATAACAAAGTTGTTGTGACATTACCATTACATGTGAGTAAGCAGTTCAGTCATAAGTGTCTCTGGTTCAGTGCAATGATAATAAGAGTATTTTCAACTAACGTTAACGTGGGCTAACTTTATGCAGTAGGCTATCTTAACGCCAACGTCAAACCAGCTGAGGTAGGTAGTGTTAGTATTACACGTTAACTTTGTCTTAACGTTAAGTAAACCAACCGTAACGTTAATTAAAATAATATTGAGATGACTAAATTCCGACTCAACTGGCTACACAGGGGTGAATTCATTACCATAACGTTAACCATCAACAACAAAACATCACTTACATTTGTAGAGAGTTGTCCGTCTTGTCAGCTGGCAGGCTACAGAGACGGCTGTTTTGACTTTTCCCGGGAATCGCGATGGTCCGCAATGCATTATGGTCAAGGTTAGTCCAAGTAGTGTACAGCTTCTGTACCCTACATTTAGGCATATCACGCGACGAATTTGTAGGGGACGAAAGTAGTGAACGAACATAACAGTTAAATTTCGAACACCACTACAAAATGGCTGATTCACTACATAGTGCACTACATAGTGAACGAGTGAACTTTTCGAACACAGCTTCACTCTTGCTAATTCTTGCCCCTTTATGTTCAGTACTGTAGGTGATGGAGACTAAGGGTTTCGAATGGCAAATGCTTCACTGCAAATGGTACCGCACAGCACACCTGCGTGCTGTAACTCAGTCTTATAGTTCTGCAGCGCCATTGTCATGATGGTAGCGGCTGAACTGTGCTGCTATGGTAGACTCAGTATTGTCATGATGGTAATGGCTGAATTCTGCTGTAATTCAGTTGTACAGCTATAGAGTGACGTTGTCATGGTGGTATGGCTGAACTGTGCTGCTATGACAGACTCGGTATACAGTAGTTCTGCAGTGTTGTTGTCGTGACGGTAACAGACTCGTATAGTTCTGCAGTGTCGTTGTCGTGACGGTAACAGACTCGTATAGTTCTGCAGTGTCGTTGTCGTGACTGTAACGGCACGACTCGGTCAGGACTGCTCGACCCAGCTGCACATCAGCACTCAGAGCACACACACAGATACACACACATGCACACACACACACACACACAGGTGCATAGAAGAAAGAAATCTAGAGAACAGTGTACTCTCTCTCTCTCTCTTAGTGAGCGTGTGTGAGTGAGTGTGTGTGCGGGGTGTAATTATTTAGGGAAATGTGTTTGATCTACATGCTTCTTTTTTCTGCTAAC
>NC_085004.1:8703430-8755930 GCF_963854185.1 Sardina pilchardus
GTGTGTGTGTGTGTGTGTGTGTGTGTGTGTGTGTGTGTGTGTGTGTGTGTGTGTGTGTGTGTGTGTGTGTGTGTGTGTGTGTGTGTGTGTGAGAGTGTGTGTGATTGTGTGTGGAGAACAGCAGGCCCTGTGCTGGGCTACAGTAAAGACACACACACCACACTGGCTCACTGGTTGAGTGGAGCCCTCTTGTGTGGGCCAGGACTGCCATCTAGTGGTGACTAGACACAACTGCACTAATTCAGTCCCCTTTCACCCTGAAACTCATCTACGAACAAACCACTGTTCATATCACAGTACAAATATCAGATCTCATGTTGCAAGCAAATGTTTCAGAAAGGAAGATTGTTTAAGCAGTAAATGTTATATTTCTCATTTATCATTCAACATGAAGAAAAATAAAAGAAATAGAGGATAGTGGATGTCCAGGGTGGGGACCACATCATGCTCTCCTGTAGTCCAGCACTCCTTAGCTCCAGGAGAGGGCTACACCTACACATCCCCCTTACGGCCACGTGCAGCCTGCCCTGAAGCCCAGCTGCTCACACCACAGGCCAGTCCACAGGTCAGTCCTCCACAGGCCAGTCCTCCACAGTCCACCACAGGCCAGTCCACAGGTCAGTCCACAGGTCAGTCCACAGGTCAGTCCACAGGCCAGTCCACCACAGGCCAATCCTCCACAGTCCACCACAGGCCAGTCCACAGGTCAGTCCACAGGCCAGTCCACCACAGGTCAGTCCACAGGCCAGTCCACAGGCCAGTCCTCCACAGTCCACCACAGGTCAGTCCACAGGCCAGTCCTCCACAGTCCACCACAGTCCACCACAGGCCAGTCCACAGGTCAGTCCACAGGTCAGTCCACCACAGGCCAGTCCACCACAGGTCAGTCCACAGGTCAGTCCTCCACAGGCCAGTCCACCACAGGTCAGTCCACAGGTCAGTCCTCCACAGGCCAGTCCACCACAGGTCAGTCCACAGGCCAGTCCTCCACAGGCCAGTCCCATAGACTGCATACTGCATATAGAACTATACTGTATATACAGTCTATCGTCTGTCCACTACAGGTCAGCTCACATGGTTATGATGCTACGGATGCTGCAGCGCAAGGACAGAGAGAGAGAGAGAGATAGATAGAAAGAGAAAGAGAGAGAGAGAGAGAGAGAGAGAGAGAAAGAGATAGAGACAAAGGGAGAGAGAGAGAGAAAGAGATAGAGACAAAGAGAGAGAGAGAGAGACAAAGAGAGGGGAAGAGAGAGACAGAGAGAAACAGAGAGGTGGAGAGAGACAAAGAGAGGGAGAGAGAGGGAGGGAGAGAACCCAGAATGAGCTTACTTCAAATAAACCATATCCTGCCCATGTAGATGACCGGCAGTTATTGCTTCTGGTTGCCATGGTGAGCTTGATACAGACGGTGCATGGCTGACCTTTGACCTCCAGCGAGCAGCTGGAAGGCGTGGTTGACCTGGTCCAGCGTGAGGGTGTGTGTGACGAACTCCTCCAGCTTCAGACGTCCAGACAGGTGCTGGTCCACCAGCCGAGGGACATCACGCACACTCTTCCAGCCTGGAGGAGGGACAGAGAGGACAATGTTAGGAAGTAGTCTAGAGCTTTAGCTTAGACACTACATGATACATTTACACATCCCAGTGTGTTGGCATGCACCTGTGTTGATGCACCTGTGAGCTGATAACCGGATGCATGGAGGCTCGCTCGATGTCTGACAACACCGACGTAACCTGACGCGAGAGGACGCATGTGGGCCTCTGTTGCTGAAGCGCGCGTATTCGAAGTGGCTACGACCATCCTCGGCCTGAGGCTGTTTTCACAGCTTTTCCCGTGAACTACTAACTAGAGATATCGCTTGTGCTGGTCGCCACCGGGCTAAGACAGGGCTGGCCCAACAGGTAAGCCTCACGCTGTTTCTCCCTGGCTGCATACACCATTAGTTTCTAACATCCATCATTTCCACGTCAATGCAGTACACGTAGCTTATCCAAGTTATCCCTAGACCGAGTTATTATATTGTATTATGTTGTGTAGTGGCGTGTTTGGATTTCCGGGTTCGTTGGGGCAGCTTTTGTAGGGGCTACGGGAGCTGTCCTAACAACAAGCTCTAGCATTGGCCAATCAGAGGAGGTGACACTCACTAGCCACGGCCAATCAGAGGAGGTGACACTCACTAGCCCTGGCCAATCAGGAGAGAGAACACTGAGTAGCCACGGCCAATCAGGAGAGAGGACACTGAGTAGCCATGGCCCTCCTTCAGTAAGGATGAATTATGAAAGAAAGCCAACAACAACAAGAGTGTCTGGCCAAAAGTAGTATAATAAATAATTACATAAAAAATAAGTGTGTGTGTGTGTGTGTGTGTGTGTGTCCCAGTCTCTCCTCACCTCCAAAGTAGGTGCCCTTGAGGGTGCGTCCCATGAGCAGGTGAAAGGGGCGGAGCCTCATCTCCTCTAGCTCCGTCCAGCCCACGATGACACACACACCCCACGCTGAGCGACACGACTCCAGAGCACTCCGCTAAACACACACACACACACACACACACACACACACACACACACACAGAGGTGAGTGACGGCACTCATTCATGTGCACTCATACCTACAACATACCGTATTTACACACACACTGATATGTACCATAACCTAAACACACACACATACATAGACACGCATGAACATGCAAACACACACATGCACACACACTGAGTGACAGCACTGAAACTTACAACACACACACACACACACACACACACACACACACACACACACACACACACACACACACACACACACACACACACACACACACACACACACACACACACACACACACACACACACACACACACACACACACACACACACACACACACACACACACACACACACACAACGTACCATAACCTCCACATCTCCAACACACTCCAGGGAGTAGTCCGCCCCCCCACCGGTCATCTGGGCCAGCACCTCCTGCACTGGGCAGCTGTGGTCTCTGGGGTTCACACACTCGGTCACCCCAAACTCCCGTGCCTTAGCAAACTTGTCTGGGTTGACGTCCACACCGATGACCCGAGCTGCCCCGGCACTCACACACCCCATCACCGCAGCCAGGCCTACTGCCCCCAGCCCAAACACCACACACACAGAGCCTGGTTCCACCTGAAAACACACACACACACAAGCATGCACACACGCACACAGACACAGACACAGACACAGATACAGACACAGATACACACACAAACACACACACAAACACACACACAAGCTGCATTAGCACATGTAAGGCAGATGTTTAGAAGAGAGTAAGAGTAAGAGTATATTAATAGTCTAAAGAAGCATCTAATCACTGTGCATAAATTCTCCTGAAAAGCTTTAAAGGCCTTAAACAAAGTCATATGAGAAATTAAACTCAAACTGGAACATTCAAAGTTCTAGAACACTTCAAAGGACTCTGTCACCTTGGCAACGTTGACAGCGGCTCCGTATCCAGTGGCAACACCGCACCCCAGCAGGCACACTCGCTCAAGCGGGGCATCAGGGTGGATCTTGGTCAAGTTTGTTTCCAAGGCAACGGTGTACTCAGAGAAGGAGCTGACGCCAAGGAACTGGAAGACCTGCTGCCCCCTACAGGTGATACGACTCGTGCCATCAGCCAGAACCCCCTGCTGAGTCTTACTCCTGAGAGGAGAGGAGAGGAGAGGAGAGGAGAGGGGGAGAGGAGAGGAGAAGAGAGAGGAGAGGAGAGGGGGAGAGAGGAGAGGAGAGGAGAGGAGAGAGGAGAGGAGAGGAGAGGAGAGGGGGCGAGAGGAGAGGAGAAGAGAGAGGAGAGGAGAGGGGGAGAGAGGAGAGGAGAGGAGAGGAGAGAGGAGAGGAGAGGAGAGGGGGCGAGAGGAGAGGAGAAGAGAGAGGAGAGGAGAGGGGGAGAGAGGGGAGGAGAGGAGAGGAGAGAGGAGAGGAGAGGAGAGGGGGCGAGAGGAGAGGAGAAGAGAGAGGAGAGGAGAGGGGGAGAGAGGAGAGCAGAGGAGAGGAGAGAGGAGAGGGAGTGGATACAAGACTGAGGCTTAACACATCTTTATTGAAACAACATCAGGTGTTTAACCACCACACAATAATGACATTGCAGCAGACACCTGCAAGTCACAAGAGAGAAAAGAAAACAAAAGGAGTGGAGAGAAGAGAGGAGAGAAGAGAAGACAGGAGGAGAGAGGGAATGGATAAGAGTAGAGAAAAGAAGAAAGAGAGTGTGTAGGGCGAGAGGAGTGTGTGAAGGTGAATGCTGCCCGTCCTCTCACCAGTTGGCTTTGCACAGATTGGTCTTGGCACTGAGACAGCACTCACACTCCCCACACTGAGGCAGGAAGAGAGGGATGACTTTGTCACCTGTGAAAACACACACACACACACACACACACACACACACACACACACACACACACACACACACACACACACACACACACACACACACACACACACACACACACACACACACACACACACACATTCAACATCATACTGTACATCATTATCAGGGTTCGTACACCTTTTTCATGGTCAAATTCAAGCACTTTTTAAGGACTTTTAAGACCAGTTTTCCAGTACCGAAATCGAGTGTGAACAAATCCAAAGCCATGTTGTTTGAGGTCACTGTAGGACAAAGAACCAGAAAATTTGATACAACCTAAGCCCAATAGGCCTACCAGCAGCTATCATTAGGTTAACTGAATGGGGCATAGAAAATGGAACCATTTCATTAGTGTTTGCTGCTGCTCTATTTGGTCTATGTCATATCAAATTTCCTTGTTCTTTTTCTTACTGACAGCACTCGATAATGTTGAACAGCATGGATTGATTCACACCATATTTCAGGGGTGTGATTGTTAAAGGACAAAAAAGAGGAAAATATACCCAGCACCCCCAGGAGAAATTTTTGAAAAATAACCCCTTAAATGATGACATCTGATGACTTTTATGAGAACTATTGATAAACTGTGATATATATATTTCAAACATTATAACATACCACAATATAGTCTATATATAAGTATATAACTCATTTATAGCAAAGTAGGCCTACTCAAGACTAAACCAGATATCGCTGAAATATGTAGGCTATCATGATCATTTTGCCAACAATGATGTAGAACCATGGATTTTCTCAGTTCATAACATGTTTTGTTTCAACTTAAATCAACATAACGTTATAATTTTGACCACATGTTTTAATATAGGCCTACTTGATCACATATAGCCTGCCCCCTTACAGTCCTCTAGTCCTGATAGTGAACCATAGGCCTATTGATATTGATGCTGTTTGAAGAGGTTGCTCCGAAGAAAATCAAATTGCACCACTCCCTCTCCTTCCAAAGTATCATGCCCTACACCCCTCCTCATAAAATAAATGGCAGACCCTACTGTTATATGCTTCATCACTAGTTGTTAAAGTGCACACACTAAATGGAGAGCTATGATTAAAATTCAGACTGTGCCTTTAAATAGGCGACTTTTTTCATCCATCAGCACAATGCGATAGCAAGCCATTTCCACTAAAAAAATCAGCTCAATATTATGTGCAAGACTGATGTTTACCAAGCATGCCAACGTGTCAATATCTTAGCACTATTGTCATACGTTTTCTCAAAGAGAGATGGCTATCCCAAAATATGTTTTGAATGACATGGGGCGCACGGGGGTGAACGGCTGGACAAAAGCGAAATGACAAGGTGTTAACTAAACAATTTAGTAGACCTAAGGTCGACAGGCTTTGTGGTTAAAACGATGAAAACCAGTAGGCTAGTCGGTCACAGCTAACTTCAAGCACAATAGCTTAGACTTACATGCGCATAAATTAAAAGTCAATATCAGCATCACGAGATTGCTGCGGTCATTATTATCGGAAAATCCACACGTCAAATTGGACGCGAACACGTGGCAAAGCCAAAACAACTTCATAAATGATGTCTCTTTAAATAAATAACCTTTACCGTTTCATGGCTTCTGCTAAGAAACAAATAGTTCACCACACACATCGAACTGGCATCAAACATTCATCAACACACGTCTGCTTTCACTTTCAATGAAGAAGACTAGCGAACGGACATGTTTGCGGAGTGATGAATGAGAAGCACCAAACCCGTCGTCATTGTCAGCGCAGCGCCCTAATAGACAGCAAATTAATTTTATTTCCCTTCATTTAAGAATTGGTCTATTGGGTCAGACTGCCGAGAAATATGTAGGCCTAGCACTTTCAAGCATTCACAAGCACTTTACCCAAAATCCAAGCATTTTTCAAACCTTGAAAACACCACATTAAAATCCAAGCATTTTCATGGATTTCAAGTACCCGTAACAGACAAGCACCACATTACATACAGAAATACACAGACACAATTTAATGACACATCTACATAGCTTAGATAGCAGGATAATCACACGCCTTTTAAGACCAAGAGGGATGTGAAAGCCCTCTTGTAACAATGGCCCAAATAAACATATCAGGCTCAATATCAAGCCCAGTCCCAAAGACACATATCAGGCTCAATATCAAGCCCAGTCCCAAAGACACATATCAGGTTCAATATCAATATCAAGGCCAGTCCCAAAGGCACATATCAGGCTCAATATCAAGCCCATTCCCATGGCACATATCAGGCTCAACATCAAACCCAGTTCCAGGATATCCTAGCCTGGCTATCACCAGACTAAGCTCAATTTTTTGAGATTGAACAAGTCTGCACATTATTTCTACTGCACAAGAGGCGTGATAAATGGGCATATTTCAAATGACTGTACGCTTGGATAGTCCTTCAACCAATCACACCAACAATCTGGTTTCACCTGGTGGATAAGCCAGTTTGTGATTGGTTCCAGCAAACGTGGACAGAAAGCAGGAGAGATAAATGTGCAGGTTTCCAGCCTGAGCTGCAGGGCCAAATCCAATCACCGGCAGATCAGGCTGCAGATATCCTGTATGGATCATCAGAATCTATAGGTGGGTAGAGGGATGGGGGTTGGGCTCAATCACACACACCTGTAGGATCCTGCCCTGCGGAGACTCACCTGGGGAGAACTTGGTGACGCCGGCCCCGACACTCTCAACCACCCCGGCGCCCTCGTGCCCCAGTACCAAGGGAAAGGGGCGCAGCTCCATGCCCCTGCCCGCCCCATGCAGGTACGCCCAGTCTGTGTGGCACACCCCGCTCGCCGCTATCTGCCCACCACACAGAGAGAGAGCAGTGTGAGCACAGAGTCCATTTAGAGTACAGTAATAGTAGTACTACAAAGTACACATTTAGACTGCAGTGTGAGTACACATTTAGAGTGCAGAGTGAGTAGAGTACACATTTAGAGTGCAGTGTGTGAGTAGCCTAGAAATTACACATTTAGAGTGCAGTGTGAGTAGAGTGCACATTTACAGTGCAGTGTGTGAGTAGTGCGAGTAGCCTACAAAGTACACATTTAGAGTGCAGTGTGAGTAGAGTGCACATTTAGAGTGCAGTGAATAGCCTACACATTTAGAGTGCAGTGTGAGTAGAGTGCACATTTAGAGTGCAGTGTGAGTAGAGTACACATTTAGAGTGCAGTCAGTGTGAGTATAGTGTGAGTAGCCTAAAAAGTACACATTTAGAGTGCAGTGTGAGTTGAGTGCACATTTAGAGTGTAGTGTGAGTGCAGTGTAAGAACAGAGTGCAGTATCCATTTAGAGTGCAGTAATAGTAGCAGTAATCTCCCCCAGATGTTCCTCTGAGAGACACCAGGTCATTCAAACGGCTATCAAACTCCATTAACTCAAACTCAAATACAATTGTTTACCTCTTTATCACAGTAATGAGGCTATGACTGATGCTATTTTATTAATAAATAATTTTATCTATTACACTTATTGTAGGCTATTTGTATTCTAGGCCTATGTGTGTTTGTTTGCACGGACTTCGGCATGAATCTCATCCCAGTGAAGGCACCAGAGGCCAGATCAGAGGACGGGAGAGTCAGTTAGTGACTCAAGGTATTAAATTGAGAAGGCAAATAAGCAGTGAAGGGCAGGCTGGTGGTGGTCTCTCTGAGGCATACCTTGACGCGGACTTCGTGAGCTTTGGGTGGCGCTACCTCCACCTCCTCCACGACCAATGCTTGTCCCGCCTCCCAGGCCACGGCCGCTCTACACCGGATCACCTGGGTGTTGGGGCGCATATCGGTGGTTAGATCGTTTGCTCTGCTGTTTTAACTGAGCCAGATGATAGCCTAAGAGAAATAGTAGGCCTACCTTTCCCTCGGTGCCCATGTCGTCCTCAATAATACCTTTTCAAAAGAACCGAGGCTTTTTGGTATCCAGGAGTGAAAATGTTCTTGTCTTGTTCAAGTTTAGCAATGTAGTTTAATCTAAATGGTTGCAATATGCAGAATAATTTTGCATTATAAAAGAATGCCCTTTCGCCTTGTGGTCACTTATTACCGTAGTAGACCAAACTGCGCTGAACGTCACCGTCCCTTAAATCACCACGAGCAGGTGAAATCCAGGCTATATGAAAAGTGTCTCAAAAACTCAATATAGTCTATTGAATATTGCCACGAAGCTAAAGTATCAACAAAGCTTGTAGCCCACAGAAGGAAAATTTCAGCCATGGACTAGTAACACTGAAATAGATTTTTGACTGATTTGTCTCACAGTTTAATAAAGAACTTCAAAATTTCGCAGGCTGGATCTTTCTTCTTCGTCTTCTGTCGATTTTCTTCTGATGAGCATCCTCAGGATAAAACGCATAGCACCCTCTTGTGGACAAGGGGTCCATGATGAAATAAGGATCCCCTAATATGTTAGGGCCCAGATGTAAAGCAAGGGAAGTCTGGACAACAGTAGCCTGGCATAGCCCTCCGTAAGCTTCCGCTCAATTTTCATTTCCCTCCTCTGTACAATATTAGTACGAAGGTTTGGTATGACCAGGCTAGGACAACAGGAGAGTGGGTCCGAAAGGCCATTCTCAAGGTATTACTTACAGTCACACATACCTATTTGATTTTACAAGAATACAGATATATGAAGTGTTTAAAAATGGGATTTCTTCGGCAAAAGGATCCTCTAGATATTCAGATTGATAACAAATGGTGCTCTATGCAAATAGCAAAAGTCCCTGATATTTCCACTCAGTGGTAATCGACAAATCAGACTTATCATAACTTACTCACTACTAACTGATAACTGTAACTGTCAAGACGATGGAAGCCTACAATTAATTGTCTAAGCGTATACTGTATGTTTTCGAGAACACTTAAATTTAAAATGTTAACATTGTAAAATTGTTAAATGTTAACATTGTAAAATTAACCTACAGTGTTTACTAAAGGGACAGCATCTTGAAGTCCAAGTACCTTCAAGAGTTATTCAACAGGCGGAGCTGTCAATCAATGGTCTACATTCAAACCATATACGTGTGTGTGGATCAAATCCTTGTTACGTGCGCTTGGGTTTCACATGAGCTAAAACTCGATCCTTTCAATGTGGATGTTAGTTAGTACAGTAACACTGTAATGTAGGCAGGCAGTAATAGACTTCTGGCGTTGGAGAAAACAAGTTGTAAGTAGTAGGAAGGTGCTTCATGTTGTTTACAGTTCCTAAAACTAAAAACGGTCAAATCGAACTCAACATATGTACTCCCAATCATCCCTAAATTGATCTAAAGTGCATTTTACTCCGGATAATTCCTTTAACAATGCCGTACATGTCACTGAATGTTAGCGTTATTTTTGACATAAAACAATTCCAAATACATGTATGTAAATGTGTGTGTGTGTTGTAAAGGTTCAGTCCCACAAGTATGTTAAACACTCAAGTTTATGTAAACGTGGCTGCCCTCTCACATGTCTGTGGGCATGTGCCGATTCAGGAGCTCTCCCCGTGTGCGGTCCGTATGTGGTTGTTCATGTAACTCCCGCGCGTGAAGCGCTTCTCGCACACCGGGCACTCCCACGGCCGCTCCCCCGTGTGCGTGCGCAGGTGGGCGGTGAGCTGGCTCATCTGGACGAAGCGGCGGTCGCAGTGGTGGCAGAAAAATGGCCGTTCGCCGGCGTGCGTGCGCATGTGCAGCACCAGCAGCGCCTCGGAGCGCAGCACTTTGGAGCACATGGCGCACGTGACCGGGTCCTTCTCCGCCTCGCCCTCGCCCGCGGGCATCTCCTCGGGGTGCTCCTTCCTGAGGTGCAACGTCAGGTACTCGGACCGGTTGAAGGACACCCCGCAGACGTGGCACTTGAACGGCTTGGCGCCACTGTGGATCAGTATGTGGCGCGACAGGTGGTACTTCTGCACGAAGCCCTTGCCGCACTCGGCGCAGGTGTGCGGCTTCTGGCCCGCGTGCCGCAGCTGGTGGCGCTTCAGGTAGGCCAGGTGCGTGAACTGCTGACCGCACTCGTTACACTCGTGGTCCCGCTTGCCGGTGTGCATGGTCTGGTGGATGCGCAGGTTGGTGGAGTTGACGAAGCGCTTGCCGCACTCCTCGCACTCGAAGGGCTTCTCGCCCGTGTGGGTGAGCTGGTGTCTGTTCATGGCCGCTCGGCACTTGACCAGCAGGCCGCAGGTCTCACAGGTCATCGGCCCCCTCCCTTCACGGGCCTTCCTCGGCTTCTTGGATGCGTTAGGGTCCTTTTCTTTTCTCAATTTGCCGTTCGCCTTGTCGGAGCGTCTTTTCTTTTGTTTTGATGGCACTTCCGATTTGCTACTCTGTTCTTCACAGTTCTCCTCGTTCTCTGTGCGTGTTTCATTCCTTCGTCTCCGTTTCACTAATCGGTCCTTTTCGAGCTCGCTCTCCTCCCCGCCCTCGGACTCTTCTTTGTCACCGGAATTGTCCACAACTTGTTTTCTCCGGCCGCGGTTAGGCCTTGTGGTAGCACCCTGCCCCGATTCCCTGGTTTGCTTCTTATTACTGGGCTTTTTCAAGCGTCCTTTCTGTGACTTCCGACATTTTGTTGATGCCGTTTGGTTTGATTCACACTCGTCCTCCCTGTCGCTCTCCTCTCCATCACCCTCCTGCTTCTTGTCTTCCTCCTCTCCTCCGCTCTCTCCATCACTTCCTTCCTCTCTGTCCATCTCTCCATCCCTTCCTTCCTCTCTGGTTTGTTTCTTCCTCCCTCTCTTCTGTTTTGGCTCCTCTCTCCTGCCGGTCTTTCTTCTACCCCTCCTCTTTTTCACTGGTTCCTCATTCCTGTCTTCATCGTCATTCTCTGATTGGTTGAGCTCCTCTCCGTCACATCCCTCTCCGCTATCCTGGTCGTCTGATTGGTCGCTCTTTTTGCTGGCCTGCTTCGCTGCCCGATAGCGAGAGCTCCCCTTAGGTACCTGTGGCTGCCTTTTATTACTCGCTCTACTCCCAGCCCTGGAGCTGCGGGGACTAGCCCTGCGTCGAGCCACAGGTTCCTCTTCTCCCTCGCTGCCCAAACTCCCAGCTCTCTGCTCATCTTCCTCCTCTGACAGCGACTCTCTCCTCTTCCTCCCACGGCCACGCTGGCCTGCCTCCCGCACTCTGCGCTTTGGCGTCTTCTTCAACTTCCTGTAACGGGTTGGGCCAGACTCTACTTCTGAACTTTCACTGAGGCCCTCATTGCATATCGGAGGTACGTCTTGAGTCAGAGGAGCTGGAGACAGAAAACAGATGACAGTGAAACACAAACAGCAAAGGTGAGGAAAGAAAAGCATACGCAAAGAAATTTCAAGCTATTCATGGGTTTCATCAGGTCCCTTTCCACAGGTGTATTAATCAAGCACCATGCAGTCTGCATTCATAATCAAGGTGCTTGATTCTATACACCTGTGGAAAGGGACCTGATGAAACCCATGAATAATAGCCTTTGCTGAAAGCAGCTCACAGCATGCTGGAGACGACATTCCTCTGTTGTAACTGATTCATGTTGCATGCACACCTACTAATATTCCCAATATTAGAAAAGGAACCTCACATTCTTTAAACTAAATGCATATCCCAAGTTGCCCTCTCTACAAGTTACAGTAGTCATAGTACAAACAAAAAGACCATTTTGATAATGGCGCGACTGAAGTTAACGTAGCAACGTAACGTAACGTAGCAGCTTATAGAGCAACATCCTCAATATCATATCTCGTTGAGCCAGTCGAGATTTTAGTATCACGCATTAATCAGGCTACATTAGTGTCAAACAAGAGCCGTGTAGGTTTAAATTACACATATCCAGCAGCATGCTGTGAGCCACATTCAGCTGAAATGAGCTTACTGTTACTACCTGGGCCTGGCGTCAGATGACACGGTATGAAAGTACACAATCGCATACAGATTATACAGCCCAGTAACTTACAAAATCTCTGCATCATTGTGGCCACTTCCAGTGCTTAAATATGTTTCTCCAGTAGCCTAGCGGTTATTGTCAACAAACCACCCTCTTCCCACCATAGCCAATTTGCTTCTTCGTCTACTACTGACTACTGATGTCAACTATCGTTCGATTCTCGGGCGCCCCATGCGGTCGAATGATTACATTATAGTATAGCCTAGGCTCAGGCCTACCACGATGTCATCGTTCTATATCTATCATGGCCTGATGTTGGAAAAGAGGATCTGGACAAGCCTGGCTATCTGGACTGTTTCTGTGAAATAAAGACGTGAATTTATTCAATATAGTTACATGAAGGACAATGCGTTGTGACGGACACAATGAAGGACAAAGTCTGTAGGCCTATTCGTTTTACTAAAACAAACTTATGTTTAGGGTAGGCCTATGTTATAAGATATAACATTAGTCCTCTCTGAGTCAGACCGACAAATGTTGGACCATTAGGTAATAGGCTACTATGTCTCATAGAGATTTAGAAAACAAGAATTACATGTAAAACTAGAACATATGGGATATCTTTGCTATTGTGATTTGAATAGTTCATTGCTCTGTTCATGTCTATGTAGGCCTACAAGATATACTACTCTGTCAGGGCTACAGTGTGGAAGTAAAAAGGTTCTAGAACACGTTTTCAGCCGATTTAATCTAATATTTCACCAAGATGAACAAAGAAAATAATTTTGAACCTGACTTTATCCGGTGTTTGAAGATTGCTCATATCTAAAATTTGAGAAAACTTGCCATACAAAAACAATATTGACTTAATGTAAACAATCAGCTGGAGAAGTTTTGTGGTATATACACAACAAAGTAAAAAAAAAAAAACACCAGAAAACAGGGATACACCCCCCCCCCCAAACACATACACATACACACACCAAATCGCTAAATTAAGACAGAAAAAATTAAAAATACGCTATTCTTTATGTTAACCTGCTCACTGTGTAAGCATCATTTGATGCATGTCTATTATCATGCTGACGGGGTAGTAAACAGAAGGGAACTGTCAATCACGGCATTTCCAACAAGGCGATTTGTCACTTACTGTACATTACAGGGCTGGAGTTCTTGTTCAGGCGAGCATTGGCTATTGGTGGGGGAAGAGGCCGGATATGGACAATCGCCATCTTGGCATTACATGTGCCAATAGATTTCTATGGAGGATTCTGTGCCATGTCTCCTTGTTTATAAAGTCTCTGGTGTAACTCTCTTCTCTGGCAACAACTCAAGGGTTTGAAGGCTTTAACACCAGTCACAACAGCTTACAAGACCTGACAGCACAATTTCTGTGGATATGATCCAAACCATACACTAACACACATCAAGAAGGTATGGATGGTACAAAGCTTCACACACCAGACATTCACCTTTCTCAGACCTGTACAGTATGTTTGAATGAGTGTGTACAGTATGTGTGAGCACGGGTGCATGTGTAACTAACTACGTTGTATTTGACCGACCACGCGACAACCTTGTGTGTGTATATTTGTGTGTGTGTGTCTGTGTACATTTGTGTGTGTGTGTGTGTGTGTGTGTGTGTGTGTGTGTGTGTGTTGCTCTAAGTTGTAGTCATCAGTAATCAGTTTGCCCCTCCCTGTCTGTGTGTGAGTGTGTGTCTGTGTATCTGTGTAGCCCTGAGGTACTGAATCACACCATGTCTGTGCATGTGTTTTGGCAATAAATGTAGAGTTTTTGTGTTTTTGTTGTAGAATCAGTGTGTTGTGTATGTGTGTAAGAGTGTATGTGCGTTGCCTTGAATTGTAAAATCAGTGTGTCCTAGTGTATGTGTGTCCATGTGTACAGTATGTGTGTCTTGAGTTGTAAGATCAGAGTTTCTCCCCGTGAGTGTTGCGCCTGTGCTGGTCCATGTAGGTCCGGCGGGTGAAGGACTTGAGGCAGAGTGGGCACTCCCAGGGCTTCTCTCCGGTGTGTGTGCGCTGGTGAGCGTTGAGCTGGCTCCTCTGAGCGAAGCGGCGCTCACACACGAGGCATTTGTACGGCCTCTCGCCTGTGTGCACGCGCATGTGCACCCGCAGCTGGGACGGACCCAGACACACCTTCCCACACAGGTCGCACCCAATCCCACCCCGGGCCTTGGTGCCGGTGTGCACCGTCTGGTGGATGCGCAGGTTGGTGGCTTCTCGCCCGTGTGGGTGAGCTGGTGCCGCGCCACAGTGGCCCTGTTCTCACACAGCATGCAAACTGATTAGGGAGAATAGAGAAGGGAGAGAGAGACAGAGCAGGGATGAGGGATGTCACCTCACACACACAACAGGAATTTAAGCATCTGAGCCATTATAAACTGATCAGGGAGAAGAGAGAAAGGGAGACGGGTGGAACAGCGAGAGTGGAGGGGGCGGTGAAATGTCCCCATTACCTCCAGAAGGTGGCATTGTTGCCTAATAATTTGATGTGCACTTCACATGCTTACAGTAAATGGCCAAGATGTCTAATAGTCAGGTAGCCATGGGGTCAGACCTGGTTTTGTAGGTTAACATTTTTTTGAAGAAGAAGAAGAAGAAGAATCTAGACTAGGGGTACCTCTTTAAGATTTAGGAGGGTGCACGGTGAAATCCCATGGGCAATTTTGTATATTAAGCCTTTCTTGTCCATTGTGTTGAATATAAGGCGGAGATACTGGGTGAATAGGGTAAAAAAAAGCAGATAACACTATGCAACTTCACCAGTTGATTACTTAGATCAATATGAAAAATAAATGTATTACAAGTCTTCTGTAATTTAATGTTTGAACAGGCAAATTAGGCATGATGTAATTAAATATGCACTGATTTGCATAAACTCAAAAAGATCAAATCTGAACATTGGATAAAGCCAGTTTCATTTTTTTCTTTTCATTTTGTTGATATAAGAGATGAAAAGTACATTACAGAGGGAATTATTCAGTAAATCGGTATTCAGTAAATCAGAAAATACTACCAGCCATGTGTTTTGGAGTAAAATGTCATATAAATTGTCGTGTCTTTACGACTACATAATAATAAATGAATTACTCTCACACAGAGCTGAAGTTCACTCGTGTTCACTCAGTTTACTTTCAATGTAGAACATGAATATCACTGCGCATGCCGAACCACCAATAGGGAAAACAATGCACATGGGGAGTGATTACACCTAAAGAAATAGATCCAAATAGATCCTTTTTAAAACACTACACTCCTCCCCTTTTAGATTTGTACTACACATTTAACATATAGTAACATACTTAGTTATGTGACACATTTTAACACAACAAATATCAAAACAGTCTGCCGTGCAGATCAATATCAGTGCATCAACAAT
This sequence comes from Sardina pilchardus, assembly GCF_963854185.1. Lineage (NCBI taxonomy): Eukaryota > Metazoa > Chordata > Actinopteri > Clupeiformes > Clupeidae > Sardina > Sardina pilchardus. Next base: position 8,719,099 of record NC_085004.1, read on the forward strand.
TTAAATTTCTTTTCTAAACAGTACAGTCCATAACTTTGTTAAAGCCACTTGTAACTAAGACAATTCATTATAATTCCAGTCTCTTAGGTGGCTCCCTGATTCTGTCAGGGTAACGTCTTGGAATCTGTGGAGTGCTTTCTTCAGGAGGCACATTTCCTATTGTAGGTGTCGCAGTACTAGGATTGTCATGATCAGGTGTGGGAGATGGGTTTGGCGAACACACCGTATCGGGGTTGTTGGATGCAGGCTGCTCAGTGGTGTTGTTTGGCTGAGCGTTCAATAGCTGATCAACATGACGTCTCCATGTATGTTCTCCAATGTCCACCTCGTACATCAGTGGTCCATTCTTCGTGACTATCCGCCCAGGTGTCCACTTGTTTTCACGATAATCCCGTGCCAAAACTTGCTGTCCAACATCAAAACTCCTTGCACACTCACTTGACATTGTTTTGAACTGTTTATTCTGCACTTCCCTCCGTAAGTTGGGTTTCATGAGGTCAATGCGAGATCTCAGTTGTCTATTCATAAAGAGGATTGCCGGAGTTCGATTCGTTGTTGCATGAACAGAGTTCCGATACACAAAAAGGAAGTTATCCACTTTATGCTGAAGAGAGATGTTCTCCTTTTCCATTGCTTTAATGGACTTCTTGAATGTTTGGACGAACCGTTCTGCTAACCCGTTCGTTGCTGGATGGTGTGGCGCTGACTTGAAGTGTTTAATGCCATTCTTCTTCATAAAAAGTCGGAACTCATCTGAAGTATACTGCGGGCCATTATCACTCACAATTTGCTCAGGGAGACCATTTCTGGAAAAGATGTTCCTTAGTACAGCAATAGTCTTTTCTGAGGTTGTAGATTTCATTGGTATGACCTCTGGCCATTTTGAGTGGGCGTCCACAGCAATGAGGAACATGGAGTTCATGAATGGCCCAGCGAAGTCGATATGCACTCTCTGCCAGGGTGCAGATGGCCACTCCCATGGGTGTAAAGGTGCCTGTGGGGGTGCATTTTGAATGTTGTGGCATCCTGAACAGGTTTTGGTGATATCTTCAATTTGTTTATCGATCCCTGGCCACCATACATAACTACGGGCGAGACTTTTCATTTTAACTGTACCCAGGTGACCTTCGTGTAGGTTCTCCAACACTCTAGTGCGAAGCTTTGAAGGCACCACCACACGTGATCCACACATCAGAGTTCCCTGGCAAACGGAGAGTTGATCACGTCTCACAGAAAACTCATGAAACATGGCATTTCCGTGGGCTGGCCAGCCTTGCACCGTGATGTCATACACTTTTGACAGCGTCGGATCATTCCGTGTTTCTCTCTGAATCTCAGCATTCGTTACTGGTAGCTGGTCCACCAGTGCTGTATGGAACACTTCTGCTGGATCTTGAGATGTTGACCTTTCTTCCTCAGTTGTCTGTAGCGGGAGGCGTGACAAACCATCAGCATTACAGTGTTGCTTGGTCCCCTTGAACTCAATGTCATAGGAGTGAGCTCCCAAAAACAGTGCCCACCGTTGTAGTCGGGTGGCTGACATCACAGGGATTCCTTTCCTGGGGTTGAAGATAGATACCAGGGGCTGGTGGTCTGTCACTAATGTGAACCGCTGGCCATAAAGGTAGTGGTGGAACTTCTTTATGCCCCACACAAGGCTGAGGGCCTCTCTGTCAATCTGTGCATAGTTGCGTTCAGCGTTCGTCAGAGACCTTGAAGCGAATGCAATTGGACGCTCAGATCCATCATCCATACTGTGTGACAATACGGCACCAATGCCATACGGGGATGCATCGCATGCAAGGCGGATGGGGCGTGATGGATCATAATGGGTAAGTAGTGCATCAGAGGTGATCAGCCTTTTTGTTTCTTGGAACGCTTTCTCACATCTTTCTGACCATTCCCATTTGATTCCTATCTGCAGCAGTGTGTTCAGTGGATGCAGCACTGAAGCCAGATTTGGAAGAAACTTGTGGTAATAGTTTACTAGGCCCAGATACGATCTAAGCTGTGACACGTTTTCTGGTCTAGGGGCTTTCAGTACTGCTTCGACTTTCTCTTGAGATTTGTGTAAGCCAAGTTTGTCAATAACGTGGCCACAATATGATATTTCACTCTTGAAAAACTCACATTTCTCTCTCTTTGCTCGCAGGCCATACTCACTAAGCCTTGTGAGCACCTTGCTGAGGTTTTCAAGATGTTCTTTGTCATTCTTTCCTGTCACAATTATATCATCAAGATAACACTGTGTTCTCGGTATATCTTGAAGCACTTGATCCATTGCTCTTTGCCAAATGGCTGGTGCTGATGCGACGCCAAACACAAGCCGATTATACTGGTACAGTCCTTTATGCGTGTTGATAGTTAACAACTTCCTACTTGATTCCTCCACCTCCATTTGGAGATAGGCTTGTGACAAATCAATTTTTGAAAACTTCTCCCCTCCAGCTAATGAGGAGAAAATGTCTTCAATTCGTGGCAGGGGATACTGCACAGTACGCAGCACCGGGTTAATGCTCACTTTGAAATCGCCGCATATGCGAACACCTCCACTTTTCCCTTTCTTGATAACTGGAACGATTGGCGTAGCCCAGTCACTCCAATCAACTTTAGAAAGAATGCCAGAAGTCTCCAGATTCTGAAGTTCAGCATCTATTTTCGGACGCAGTGCGTACGGCACTGGACGCGCCTTGTGAAACCTTGGTGTTGCATTGTCGTCCAATTCAATTTTTGCTTTTATGTGTTTCAGTTTGCCAATGCCTTTTTCGAACACATTTGCATGATCTTTTAGGAGCTGTGAAATCCTTAGATTAGAGCTACATGTGGAACTCTTCAGGCCTGGTGATATGTTGAGAGCTTTTATTGTATGCCAATCAAGCTGGATTTTTCTTAACCACTCACGCCCAAAAAGAGCTGGTCCTCCACTTTTCAGTACATAGAGCTCCAACTGGTGTGTTTTGTCACTATAAGTCACATCCACTTGCAGTTTGCCTTTAGGAGACACCTTTTCGCCAGTGTATGTCTTTAACATCACTGAGGTCTTTTCTAATGGTAGCTTGGAAAACAGTCTTTTATAGTCCGCTTCAGATATTACAGACAGAGCAGAGCCTGTGTCCAGCTCCATTTTCAGCTTTACTCCAGACACTTCCGTTGTTATCCATATTATTTTCCTATCTGATTCAGTTATGCTATGCAATTCTAGACATGACAGGTCATCTCCATCAGTTTCAGTGCTGTCTGAGTTTTCACATTCTGTCACTTTGTGTACATGTTTTGCTTTATGCTTGAAACTTTTGTTTTTGTCAAATTTGTCTTTTTGGCTGTGCTTTTTATCTGTTTTGCACGCTCTTTCTATATGACCTTGTTTATTACATTTTCTGCAGGTCTTGTCTTTGAACCAACAGTCATTTGCATCATGGGAGGTTTTTCCACATCTGTAGCATTTTTGCTTTTTCACATTGTTGAATGACATCTTATGCATTTCAGTTTCTATACCTTTCTTTTGTAGTTCTGAAGCATCCTTAGCTGCAGTTTCCATTGAGATAGATATAGTCAGTGCTTTATCTAACGTCAAGTCCTTTTCTGACAGTAGCCTCTTCTGTGTGCTTGAGCAATGCATGCCACATACTAGCCTGTCCCTTAATGCATCAGAAAGTCCCTCCTTGAAGTCACAATATTGAGAAAGTTTTCGTAATTCAGCCATATAATCAGAAACACTTTCATCCTTTGCCTGATTTCTTTTATGGAATCTGAATCGTTCAGCTATCACTAGAGGTTTAGGGTTCAAATGGTTTCTCAAAATCTGATTAATTTCGTCGAATGTCTTGCTCGACGGTTTATCAGGGCTAACTAGGTTGCGTAGGAGATTGTACGTTTTAGCTCCCATTAGACTGAGGAGAACGGAGACTTTCTTCGCATCCTCCACGTCATTAGCATCACAGTACAGTTCCACTCTCTCTATGTAAGCATCCCAGTCTTCATTTGCGCTATCAAAATCGTCTACTTTTCCAACGAAAGTCATGGTCAGTCTTGAGATTAACCTTTTTAGCTTGTTTAGTTGCGTAGCTTACTGTGTACTATGCACGTTACTCACGCATCCACATTCGGCCTCTACATTTCCTCTACATCGTTTGTGCAGCTATCTTGCTTTCTCTCCTTTCCTCCGGTTGACTTGTCATTCCATACGGTCGGCTCCATTTGCACAGTAGGTTCGTGGAATACTCGTCGCCAATTTGTCGTGTCTTTACGACTACATAATAATAAATGAATTACTCTCACACAGAGCTGAAGTTCACTCGTGTTCACTCAGTTTACTTTCAATGTAGAACATGAATATCACTGCGCATGCCGAACCACCAATAGGGAAAACAATGCACATGGGGAGTGATTACACCTAAAGAAATAGATCCAAATAGATCCTTTTTAAAACACTACATAAATCAGGCTGAAAATAATATATTAACAAACATCTGTAAAAACCTTCTAAACATGGGTGTGTGTAAAAACGGCGAGTTTGTATTGTGTGTATCTCATTTGTATGTATTGTGTGTGTGTGTGTGTGTGTGTGTGTGTGTGTGTGTGTATTGTGTGTATCTTATTTGTTTTTATTGTGTGTGTGTGCGTGCAGTATTGTGTGTATTGTATGTATCTTATTTGTTTTCAATTGTGTGTGTGCGTGTGTATTGTGTGTGTATTGTGTGTATCTTACAGTTTTTTTCAATCGCTAACAAGCGTTTGTCCATTCATTTGACAAATTTTCAAAACTCTAAACACAGACTCTCACCTACAAAACACAATTGGCCAAATGGATCATTTTCTTCTCAAAAGCACATTCCATGTTGTTACACCACATTTTGTTACATATACACTAACTCGTCATTTCTCTGCACACACTAACTTTACCAAAACACTGGAAACCTGACTCAAAATGAAGTTATTTTGTCAAAGAATGAAGCTTGTTTTCACTTCACAAGATACATGCAGTCAATCAGAGTACACTAGGTTTCAAAATACTGGCTACTGTTGACATTACAAAAACTGCATAGACTTTTATGTTTCAGTTTTACAGGTATTTGCATGCAAAACATGCAATCCGGCATTTTTACACTAAATTTCTTGGTTGGAAACTGTATGTCCAGATGTAATGTTCACATTCAAATGCATTCCAGTAAAAAGCAAATCTTTTTTTTTTTTTTTGTACTGTTCACTAGGCCTACAGGAGTTGCAGTATAAATACTGATTACAGTAGACTATAGAACAGAAAAAGTTTTAAAGCATTGCAGTGAACAAAATATCCATGAAACACAAGAGCATTCTGAACAAAAAACAACAGCAAAAAGCCCAGGTAAAAAGGGGAGGAAAAAAAACACAAAATGACTGTGTCATCAACATTGCATCTGATATTTACATGTATTCTCACCATTTCTTAGTGAAAGGCCTACTGTAGGTTGATTACATGGGCAATGATAGTGGCACAAATTTCAACACTGACTACTGTTCTTGCAGCCCTTGAAATGCCACCACCACACATTCTTACACCTCTACCTTGCCCTCTCCTTGGGCCTACTCTTCTCCCTGGCCCTGCTCCTCTCTCTGCTCCTGCACCTCTCACTGCTCCTTTCACTGGCCTGCCCTTCTTCCTGGGCCCCTTGCTCGTACTCTTCCTCGTACAGACATCACAGTGTTTGTCTTTTTCTGTTTTTGTTTCCAAAAACATCACTCCTCAAAGTCCTCCTTTTACTGTGTCAATGTCATATGAAAAAAATAACCCCTGCCACTGAGTCTAAGCCAAACTGGAAATGGCTGTGGTTGGCCCAATTTACCCAACATCATGTGTGTCATTTATTCAATTGTTTGTTTACAGTATTATCAGCTGAGATACTGTATATTGCTTTTGAACTGATATCATTGCAGAGGCAGAGGTTTTTATACTGTATCTAAGGTTTGGAATATTGTGTTTGCTATTGTGGGATGTTGTGTGTTAACATTCGTAAATAATAGAAAAACGATCCATCATTTTGTTAAGAGGTATAGCTTGTTTGTTAAGAAAATGTAAGCATTGTGGAAATGTATTCACTGACTGCATACTGTGTGAAAACTACATGAAATGTGTGAATGGTATGGCCACAAAAGACCGATGTTGTGCTAACTGTGTTTAGAGTTTTGAAAATGTGTCAAATGAATGGACAAACGCTTGTTAGCGATTGAAAAAAACTGTAATTGTGTGTATTGTGTGTGTATGTGTGTGTGTGAGTGTGTGTGTGTGTGTGTGTGTGTGTGCAGAATGGTTCATGACGTTATGATGTTACCATGCAAGCAGAATGGTTCATGACGTTACCAGGCAAGCAGAATGGTTCATGACATTACCACAGAAACAGAATGGTTCATGACGTTACCACCTAGATCTAATAGTGCCTGTTGAGGTCTCCATGACGATGGCAACCTTGAAAGGGGCAAGAAGGAGGCTGTCATTCCCAGCCACATTCCCCCTATGGACAATTGCACTCATTCATGCACTTATTCTTACTGCCCTCTACCTTTTCACTATTTTTGTTTATTTTTGTGTTTTCTTTTACATTTTCCAAGAATTGTTAGAATTGCTTTAAAAAGTTTCAAATGTTTACCATGTTGTAAGTCGCTATGGTTAAAAAGCGTCAGCCAAATGTAATGTGATGTAATGTATATTCATATAATGTAATGAATTGCAGTCTAGGGTTTTGGGGTGGCACCTGGGCTGGCCAGTCGAATCACAAGGGTGGCCTGTGCTAATAACAGCAGATCAGTGTGGAATCACACCGGGGAGAATTTTGGCTGATAACATTAGGCAAACTCTAAATGTAATTGATCATGCACAAATACAAAGGATAGACCTCCTTTCACTGACTCTGGATGCAGAAAAAGCATTTGATCTGGTGAATTGGTCCTTTCTGTTTGAGCCAATCAGGAGCTTTGGCCAAAGTGAGAAGTTCTGTCAATGGATACAAGCCCTTTATAGTAAACCTGTTTCTACGGTAAAAGCTAATGACATATTACCAAGGAGATTAGTATTCAAAGAGGCACCAGACAAGGTGATCCTCTTTCTCCACTTCTGTTTGCTATTTACATCAAGGTTTTAGCTATAGCGATACGGCAAAACTCAGATATTAAAGGGGTACAGATTGGGGAAAAGATACATGAATTGGCACCGGTGGGTTTCCCAGATTAGTTAAGAAGCTCTTAAGTGCTAAGAACTTCTTAGAAACATTCTTAGAACGTTCTTAGAGCACTCTTAAGAAGTTCTTAGCACTTAAAAACTTCTTAACTAATCTGCAACCCGGCCATTATATGCAGATGACATAATTATCTATTTAACTTCACCCGGAAAATCAATTTAACACTTGATAAATACAATTAAGGACTATAGTTTAGTATCAGGATATAAATTAAATGAAAATAAATGTGAATCACTGACCATTGGTGCACAAACACAGTCTCAAGGAATGCTATAATTGTAAGTGGTAGAGGTGATAAAATATCTTGGTATACTGTACATATGTGACCATTCAAAGCGAAATCAGTCGTTTTGCGCACATCGTTATTTCGAGAAAATCAACAATAACAAACTTCCGGGTTAAAATTTTGAATTTCACGTTTTCGCATAATTCGGCTGTATACGGTCTACAGTTTCATATCGTGAACGCATTTCACTGAAAAACCTACGTTTTGACTGTTAAACCCGGCGAAGATTCAACACATTTGCTGTCATTCCCATTGTGCACGCGCTGCTTAAACAGGTGATTTCTCCTCTTCTGGCATATCGTGACAGCAGAACCATGTCAACTTTGGATGCGGTTATCTTAGCGATAGTTTGTGTAATACCCTCGATATACATATCGTTGGAAAGCTTAGTTCATGGCCGTTCACATGAGCGCAATAACTTAATTTACTAAATTTTACCGAAACGACTGGTTCCGCTTTACAGGGTCACATATTAGTAAAAAATGAGAAGACATGTATGAAAATAATTACTGTAAGTTGGAAAAGAAAATAAGACAGGTGAACAGTAGTGCCTAATGGAATACAGCTGAGTGGGAAATGACGGTCCTCCCACAACTCCAATATTGACAGTAATGAAATGGAGAAGGTCTGACCTCAAGAAAAAAGACATTTAGAAAAAGAGTTAACCAATGGCCTAATTGGGACTTTAATTAAGGGCAGAAGCACAAAAACAACATCTTCAAACTTTTTGCATTGGAAATACAGTGAAGAAGCTAATGTGTAAAAGACTGAAAGTGCACAGGGAAAGTCCTCCTTAGAGAAAGGAGGAGAAATTACTCAGACTTCCAACCACACAAAACAGATACGATTTTAGAATGTTGGGGATGATTGGAAAGTAAGAGGTTAACATAATACTTTCAACTATTCAACAATAATTCCATTGAATCCTAAGAAACACTAGTGTCTAGATATGGGTTAGAACAAAAACATTTAATATAAATACTTACAAGTAAGGAGTTATATTAAACAGAATAAAGAAGGGAAGTTACAATGATAAAATTCATAGCAGAAAATAGAGATAAAATCACCCCAAAATTAGCAAATCTATTCAATCTTGCAAAATGCAACATACATGGAAACTAAGATGAAGACTCAATTGGGGAAAGAGTTAGGTATAGATATTTCAGATGTAGTCCGTAGAGAATCTTTGAAAGAAAATGTTAAAATATTGCAATGTAAACATTGGAAAGAATTGCTTGGAAAATAAGCCAAAGATATGTATTCCTCCAGATAGATGTAAACTCAATACAGCAACAGAGGGAACAAGTTGATGGAGAGGATGCACTGAGAAAAAAGCAAATCAAACATATTTTTAAACTGATCTGTAATTTAGGGGTTTTGCCAAAAGGTTATGAGCGATATTATATATATTTGATATTAAAGCTACACTCACACCTAGAAATCTGTTGGGTATCAATACAAACCTTAAGATTAATACTAGAGACAAAAATATCTTTAAAGTAATGAGCTTAACTGTGCACTAAAACAAGTGACTAGAAACTGGAAGCAAGATAAATCTCCAGATCAACAAGCACGGCACAAGACACAAACACTGGACATGGAAAACTCACTTAATGGTCATAAATCAATTAGAAAAATGGAATAAGTTATATCCGGAGGATATACTTAGAAGAATAACTACAATTTTGAATAAGTGAATATTGTAGGTGGATATACATAAAACACACTCACACACAGACACACAGACACACACACTAACATGCACACACTACCACGCACACACACACACACTAGTGCTGTGCGATACTACGGTATCGTTGTACGACAGAAAAATGTCTATCGTACGATACAGTCCTCTACCGTTTATATCGTAATCTTAACGTGTGTGGCTGTGACTGCTCAGACAATTCAACTGCAGGTGCGTTGCCGCTTCTCGTAGCGGGCAACGTAAACTTAATTTACTGACTCGGGATGGGTGGCCAGGCAAATGAACGCAGGCAGCTAGTAAACAGATTAAACTTTTTTGACGTTGGCATAAAGACTAGTGTTGCACGGTGCACCGATACAACAAAAGTATTGTAATACCCTAAAATGAAAAATGTCACAACACCTAATGCTAGCCTACTTTATAATACGTTTAAGAATGACTGTGTTCTTCTGAAGAAGTGGTGCGCGCAAGGCAGGTCTCCCCTAAAAGCTAGCCTGTGGCTGTGCGTCTTTCCCCCCCTCACACACATGCGCAGCAGTGCTATTAACAGCGAGACATTGCTGCTAGTTTAAGTGATGCTATTGTAACACACAAGTATAGGCTAATATCAAGTTGATTTGCTCACTTGCATCTCTCAAATGTGTGTTGCTAACCAATCTAGACTAATGGCATTTAGATCATTTAGGCTTACTACTGGGTTTAACGTCATTATTTTCTCTCACGTATTTCTTAAAGGGATAGTTCGGGTTTTAAGACACGAAGTTATATGGGTTCCCTGTCAGCAACGTTGTGCATCAGCACTGACTTAGCCTACCCCGCAACAGCGTCCTGTGAGCCGAGATCCAGCCGGTTTTTGATGCTGAAGAAAGTAGTCCGGCAAGTTTCTGGGGTCACGAAAGTAAAGTGTTTTTCTTCTCAAAACCATATGCGTTCAAAAGAGTGATATATTTGCACCACAAAAACGTTGTCCAGGAAAAATTCAAACCTCGTTATCACTTACTTATTTTTCGCGATTCCTATCACTGCGCGCTACTGACAGCTGGACAACGTTTTTGTGGTGCAAATATATCACTCTGTTGAACGCATATGGTTTTGAGAAGAAAAACACTTTACTTTCGTGACCCCAGAAACTTGCCGGACTACTTTCTTCAGCATCAAAAACGATCAAAAACCGGCTGGATCTCGGCTCACAGGACGCTGTCGGGGGGTAAGTCAGTGCTGATGCACAACGTTGCTGACAGGGAACCCATATAACTTCGTGTCTTAAAACCCAAACTATCCCTTTAAAGCGACAGGCACTTAATTACACCTACTGTACACAACCACAACTGTTAAACTGTAAAAAAAAAAAAAACGTTTAGAAATAAGAAAAATTTGCATTCATGTGTGGGTGTAAATATATGATTTTAAGTAGAAATTCTATATCGGGATATATATCGTTATCATGGTATAGAATTGCCTATATCGGGATATAACTTTTTGTCCATATCGCACAGCACTAACACACACACACACACACACGGACACACGGAGTGGAGCTGTCCCTATTCTTTTTGTTTTTGTTACTGTGTGTGCTGATGCTGTCTTAATTCTGTCTGTTTTCTCTCTTTGTTTTGGTCTCTCCCTGCTGGTTTGTGCCCCATTCCCCCTTTGTCTTTCTAGTGAATGTTAAAAACAAAACAAAAATGGAGTATGATAAATAACATAGCCTACTGCTTTTTGCACTTTACACAAAAAAAGCACTACAATAAATTTTTTTTTAAAAAAGAGTGGCCTGTGGGCCCCTCTGACTCCAACCCTCTGGCTCCGCCAGCACATCTGTGCGTAGGGCACCAAGGCTGCGTTCAGACTGCCAGACAAAATCCGATTTTTAGCCCATTCTGATTTGAATCGGATGTTACTTTTGAAGTCTGAACAGTGACAGATCACATTAAATCCGATTTTTGCAAAACAGATCCAAACCACATCCAGGAGGTAGTTTCTAGTGATGCGCGGTTCAGCCCATTACCCGCGGATATCCGCGGGTTTACCCGCGGGTCGGGCGGATTTGGGTAGGCCTAATAGTTTTTTCTAAATATTGCGGGTGGGTCGGGTCAAAAAAGTAAAAATGCACATTTCTCACTTGTTAACTTCCGACATATTAGGTGGCGATGCGCCTGCAATACAGGAGGTGTGGTCGAGCGCAAAACATAATTTCTCCTAAATTCAGCACCCAATTGCGCCATGCGTGACTGACTGAAAAAGTCAATCGCGCATTCGCTACTTTATGGACATGGAGCCTAATGATCTGGGATATCGAAGGTTGTGCACAATGCGAGAACACCTCGCTTCTGTCATAGGCTACACGAATAAACAGCTGGGCTTGTTAAATGCTTGGCAGTGTTAAACGCAAAAGTAGGCTAGCCTATGAAGTTGCAAGGGGAAATATGAATGGCAACTTGTTATGAAGATGAGATTTAACACTAGCTATGTCTAGGCTGCAGATTATGAATGGTGTGGAGGAGCGCAGATTGTCAAAATGACCGATCATTGTAACCCGCTGTTGTCCTGGGCTAATTAGGCTAGGAAAGACGTTAAATGCGTTTTTTCCTTTCCGCGGGTCGGGTCGGATTTGGGTCACAATTCGAACATATTTTTGCGGATTGGGCGGGGCGGTTTGGATCTCCTGAAAAGTCGGGTTGGGGCGGGTTTTAAAAAAAGCCCACCCGCGCATCACTAGTAGTTTCATATCGCATTTGTATCGGATATGGACAGATGTGTCTCAGTCTGAATAGCTCCCAACACTCAGATCGGTTTTGACTGTCCGTGACATGACTTTACGTGCTTTACGCGTGTGACCGCCCACCTATTTCGAGTTGTGGAGCAACGTTAGGCCTACGGTTATGTCTTTTGATCATGTTATATTAAAATTTGACTTAACAATACTCAATGCTAAATAGTGCATACAGTCTCTGCTCTGTTTCTATGGAAGTTGCAAGAATCCACGTTGTTCTATTAATTGCCGTTAAATAATTAAATAGCCTTCCAACAGTTGAAGCGGAGCTTGCCACCGATTAATTTCATTTTCTGTCGCGCAAATGCGCACACGCATGCATGCATTCAATGAACACTCACCTAGTTGTATTGTTCTATGTTTAATCACATCAATTTAGCAAGTATTTCATCCTGATGGCAGAAATGTTTGTTTCGTTTCTAATGTGACCCAGTCTGAATAGAGCCATACAGTCAGCCCTAAAATCGGATATGAGAAGGAATCAGATTTGAATCAGATTTGAATCAAATTCGTCTGCAGTCTCAACACATCCCAAGGGGCGTCCATAGACCTAAAAGAAATGGACAAACAGACTCTGTTGTTCTCAATGTGAGGGGACTGAAAAAAAGTCAGTTTACTTCCCATCGTTCCCGCGCAGACTTTGTGACGTTAGCCATCCTGTAACTTGCTGTAACTGATCTGATAGATGGGTCACAGTTTTTTATTAGGTTTACTTGCCTCTAGGTAATGTTTTACCTTATCATACAGTAGGCTACTATTAGGCGACATAGCTTTTTCACTTATCTTGCTAATGACTTTTCGTCATGGTTTTCGTGCAGGCTGGACTGAGCTTCTTATCCAAACATTACGGGAAATCTCCCTACTGTGCGACGTCGAACGTTAGCTTCCCTCCAACCGATATGCTAACTATACTTCTTTACGGGAAACCAACGTTATAAAGAAGACATGAATTAGTTGTGCCTTTTATACCTATAGAATATACAGAAGCTACAACGGCGACACAGGGCACATGTTACATGAAGTTAAGGGATCTCAAAAAAATCTGCAATCTATGGCCGTCCTGGGGGTTAGCAGAGCATTGATAACCAGCTCCATCTGTGTTTCTACTTCCAGGAATGTTCCTGCCCGATGGCACCAACATTTAGCGATTAAATCTCATTTGAACGACATGTTACTCCATTTCATTGGGAACGCATCTTGAGCGCGCATGAGAGAGAGAATGGCAGCCAGCTGCCTTGTTATTGCTAGAGGGATGCATCTACTCCATTGAGGTCCAGTGGCTTTCATGTTCTCTGAAATCGTATTATTATTATAGTGCATGGAAATGTAGAATGTAGTTTTTGCCCATCCTGTGCATGCTCTCTCTCTCTCTCTCTCCCTCTCTCACACACACACACACACACACACACACACTCTCACACACACACACACACACACACACACACACACACACACACACACACAAACACACACATACACACACACACACACACAGAGCAAGGCAGAGAAGGAGCCAGAAGTCTCAGGGTGTGTGGCCAACGAAGGGAGAGGGGATATGAAACTACTGATGTAACAGATTAGTGCCGTGGTTTCACTTCTGTCTAACACCCCCCCCCCCCCCCCCCCACCAGCACACACACAAACAAATAGATTCAGCCGACTCAGCACAGAATGCGTTGGCCTCATGTGAGTCCTTCTCCCACATCCTAAAAGGAGAGAGAGATAGTGTGTGAGTGTGTGTGTGTGTGTGTGTGTGTGTGTGCATGTCATGCCTGCACTGCCTTAAATTCGCTATCAAAGCTTGGCTGCAAGCTCTGTTGACCAAACACAAATAAACTGCTCACAAAAAGAAAGGAAACTTGACTTTGGCCCATTATATCTCCCCTTTAGTAATACCAACCAGTAAAGTGTTGTATGTCATTTTCATCGTTTATTAGTCACCTTTACAATGAGGTATAGCTTGTAAGCATAGGGCAATCATGGAATGAGCAATACAAGCAAACGTGTAAGTAGTGCCAACGAAAAATGTGCCAAAATGGCCTGTTATGCTGTTGGAATTCACCTTTGTTACTTAAAGCATTGACGATTGCACTCTCCCACAGAAATGAGGAAAACAAAACATGTTAGGCATACATTTGTTCATTTTATACTCAGTGTCAGGGTCCTCAGTAGCGTGTAGTTAATCTTCTATTTATTTATTTATATCATTTTGTCACAAAAAACATTCCATACGACACTTAAATGGCCAAAGGAAGTTTGGACAATGACACTTCAGTGCGCAAGAAGCATATTCTTCGCTCTCTTTAGCAGATGCTGCTGGTTATGAGAAGGTTAAACAAGCTGTCCTGCGTATTTATTCGCTGGTGCCTGAAGCCTATAGGCAAAAATGTTGTAGTTATCAAAAACCCGAAAACCTCACTTATGTTGAATTTGTTAGGGAAAAGGAACTGCTTTTTGATCGCTGGCTTAATTCTCAGGAAGTAACTACGTTTGAAGCCCTTCGTGATCTTACTATCCTTGAAGATTTTAAAAATTGTCTTCCGCAATCAGTCTCCACTCATGTCAGTGAACACAAAGACCAGACACCTTCCCGCGCAGCCGTGCTCGCTGATGAGTATGTGCTGACTCACAAGCGCGTAATTAACGCCTCTGTTAAGTTTTCTCTGAGTAATAACGGCTCTCCGAAAATGTTTAGGCCATTTAAAGAAACGATGCCTGAGCCAGCTCATTCTCAGGACAGGTGTGCGTCAGGGCCTAGAGTTCCGATCCCTACCTGTGCCTATTGCGCGGGCATGTTCTAGCAGAGTGTTACTCACTGAAGCGCAAAAATAAGGCACCTTATCACGCAGGTTCATTCAAATCGGAATCGAATATTTGTGTGTTTCTAGTTTGCCTTCATTGTCTCTGAAAGATCCAAGTAAACAGAGTTTTGCACCGTTTATAATGGATGGCTACGTCTCTTTGCAAATTAAAATCCTGCGCGACACTGGTGCGTTTCAGAGCTTTGTTTTACAAGATGTGTTACCATTCAATGATCAGTCTTTTACTAGTGATAGTGTGTTAGTGCGTGGTTTTGAAATGGGCTTTGTTAATGTCCCGTTGCATGAGATTCATTTATTTTCCGACTTAGTTACCGGCGATGTTGCAGTAGGTGTACGCCCCTCTCCCCTGTTAAGGGCATATCGATGATACTTGGGAATGATGTAGCCGGCGGAAAAGTCTTACCTGGCCCTATTGTGTCTCATGTTTCTCCACATTCATTATGTTCTGATGACCTGTCTACGCAATTCCCTGAACTGTTTTCTTCTAGCGTAGTTACCCGTGCTATGGCACACAAAGCAAAAGAGACTCAAATTAAAGAACAGCAAGATGAGTTTGATCTCAGTGACACTATTAAATCACGATAGTGATTTATCATTAAATTCGGCTTCACAGTCGATTTCTTCATGTGTTCCAAAATTGTCACCAAGTCGCGAGAGACTTATTCAGGAACAGAAGAATGACTCTTCTCTTGTTGCGTTGTTTACTGAGGCTTTGTCTGACGAGGACATTGAGCATTGAGAAGGTGTCTTGATGCGAAAGTGGAGACCTCTTACGGCCTCTGCTCAAGATGAGTGGCGAGTAATCTTTCAAATCGTTGTCCCTGTCTCTTGTCGTGATGAAGTCTTGAGTCTGGCTCACGACCATCACTTTGCTGGTCATCTTGGCATGAATAAAACTACTGATCGAATTTTGTGTAATTTCTTCTGGCCTGGTATTAAACGAGATGTGGTTAAATACTGTCGTACATGCCATTTATGTCAGATCACAGGTAAACCAAATCAGGTAATTCCACCAGCTCCGCTACAGCCTATTCCTGTTACTTCTGAGCCGTTCGAGCATGTGATATTGGATTGTGTTGGCCCTCTGCCTCGAACTAAATCTGGACAGTATTTACTCACAATTATGTGTAGCTTGACACGTTTTCCAGAGGCCATCCCACTTCGTAAGATCAATGCTCCTGTTATTATCAAGGCCCTGATGGGTTTCTTCTCTTTGTTTGGTCTTCCAAAGACCGTTCAAACAGATCAAGGCACGAATTATATGTCCCGTGTGTTTGAGCGGGCAATGTGCCAGCTCGCGGTTAAGCATGTCACGTCAAGCTCTTATCATCCACAAATTCAGGGTGCCCTCGAGAGATTCCACCAAACTCTTAAATCCATACTGAAGAGTTTTTCCCTCGAATTCGAATGAGATTGGGATGAGGGGGTACCGCTCGCTCTTTTTGCTGTGCGAGAAGTAGTGCAGGAGAGTTTGGGGTTTAGTCCATCAGAGCTTGTGTTTGGACATACTGTTCGTGGACCTTTGCGATTGCTGAAAGAGTCGTGCCTGACTGAGACAACTGGATATCATGATCTGTCTGATTATGTTTCCAAGATGCGTTTTAGGCTCCAACGTGCTTGTCAGCTGGCTAAAGAGAACATCGGTCTTTGCCAAAAGAGGATGAAATTGAGGTACGATAAAAAAGCTGTCTGTCGAAAATTCGAACCTGGTGATCAAGTTATGGTCTTGTTACCCGTGATGGGCTCTGCTTTGCAGGCTCGCTATACAGGTCCATATCGTGTGGAACAGAGAGTGAATGACCTCAAATATGTGACCGCCACTCCTGATCGTAAGAAGAGGACGCGATTATGTCACATTAACCATCTGAAGCATTATTGTGCTCAAGAGAATGTTTCATCTGTTGACTTCAAACTTTCCAGCGGTAATGATTGTTGCGAGAAGGTGGCGCTGTCCACTTCCTTAGGTGCTGAAGTTGTTCCCTCACTGATGGTCGCGGCCCAAGCTTCACCTATACAGCAGGATGCCATGACTGGTTCTTTCCTGGAAGAGGGTCGTGTTCCTTCAATGGAAGTCATTGAGGGGAGATTGAAAAACTCACATCTCTCCAGTTCACAAAGTGAAGATTTAGTCTCATTGATTAAACTGAATGAAGATCTGTTTACTGAAGTTCCTCGTCGCTCAACAGATATTGTTCATGATATTGATGTTGGTGCTACAATTCCAATGAAACAACATGCATATCGCACTAACTGTGCGTTCAGACCAAGACAGTCAAAAGCGTCAAAATCGCTGGTGAAGCTCATAGCTCGACGCTCAACTCAGTTCGACGCCGAAAGTGTCAAAGCCATGACGTGAAACATTCGGACAAACCACAAGCAGCAATCCTGCGAGTTTGACATTCTGATTAAGGCTGACTTACATTGCACGATTTTGGCCTGTTTTAACAGTCGGCGACTAAATTTCCAAAATCGGGCGGAAATCTTGAGAGTTGTGCTAGAATCGCAGCGCGCTCCCGTCATCTAAATCGTTTAGTGTAAGGTGCCAATCTTAGCGGTTTTAAGTCCGTCGGAGGCAGTCTTTCTCTAGTTTTGCCGTTACGACAATATCAAACATGTTTGATATTATCGGAAGTCTTTTCAGTCGTGGCTCATGCAAATAGTGACGTGAACATTAAAAACCAATAGTAACCTCTCGCGAACACGAAAACAGGAAGGGGCAAAATAGGCGACAGCTGTAGCCTATATGATTATTTGTTATTTCATTTCTTATCATTTATTAGTCGGCTATTCTACGAGACAGAACAACTCTATATCTGTTAGTGATGTCACACATCAAACAATGCTGCAGAAACGCGAAAAAAATACTTTGATATGAGTAGGCTATCATGTGATTTCCTGTTAATGATGACGTGATGGAAATAATTTGAAGGAATCTAGCAACAGTCTTGTAAATAGTGACCCACAGTCTTTGCAAAATCCTAATCTGAGACTGGCCTGTGACTAGACTGTGACTAAAAACTCAATGAATTGTCTTTAGATGTGAGAGGGTCTGAGACTGTAGTCTTTCAAAAATCTTTTCCAAATCTTTGCAAAGTCTTGTCAATGTAAGGTAGGCTTTAGTTGACGCCGAACCGTGTCATAGCTCATTACCATAAAGGCTCAACTTATTTTTGACGCCCGTGAAGCCATGCTCACGCCCAGAACGCTTTTGATGCCGGTAACGCCGACTCTCCATAGAAAATGAATGATTTCCGGCGCTCTTGACGGTCTTGGTCAAAAGTGTCTCCAGTTCCAGAACCAGGTTAAGTTTATGCTGGAAAATGGCATTGCTGAGCCGAGCTGCAGTCCTTGGAGTTCGACATGTCTGCTTGTGTCCAAGAGCGATGGTACGTCACGATTCTGCACAGATTTTCGTCGAGTGAATGCTGTAACTAAGCCCGATAGTTATCCTTTGCCACGCTGCATGATGACTGCATAGATCGCCTTGGTTCTGCGGTATACGTCAGTAAAATTGACTTGCTAAAAGGCTTATTGGCAAGTTCCTCTGTCTGAACATGCCAAGGAGATCTCAGCTTTTGTTACACCAGGGGCCTCATTTATAAAGGCTGCTACGCACTAAAAAGTTGCGTGAACAGGGCTGAAATGTGCGTGCGCATCTTTCACCGTCAACGTCGGGATTTATAAAGAAAATCTATGCAGGAAAAGATGCGCATTTCTACGCATCCTTTCGACCGTCCGTAAAGCTTATGCAAAGTTTTTCACGCATGAAAATAAGCGACATCTAATGGTGAAATCACAAAATAAAGCTCAGAGGGTATTAAAAAGGTAAACACTTCAACATTTCATTATGTTACTAAACAAATAAAATCGCGCGTCTTTCATATACTGTGTCTGTTATTTGAATACATTCTCGTATGTTACCAGTTTGAGGGTTAAAATGGATATCCGTAAATGGTTTAATGCACCAAGTAAGCCTACCTCTGCCTCTTCAGAGAACGACTCGGTCGAACTTGAGCCAGCAGAAGCGCCAGCCTCCGCTATCGTTGCTCCAGCAAGTGTTACCTCCGTTGCTCCAGCAGGTACCGTTACTCCAGCTAGCAGTGTCTCCGCCTCAGATAATGCCCCAGCTAGCACTAGTGCCTCCTTTCATCACCTCCCCGGGCCCGTGGAGGATGACCTCGGAATAGAGTCTCCTAATCAGGTCTGTTTGGATCATTATCCACCTCGGAATTTCAGTGGGAAAAACCGTTCATTTCTAAAGCAGTGGTATTCAGGAAGGGAATGGCTAGAATACTCCTTGTCCTTAGATGCAGCCTTCTGCTTCCCGTGCATAAAGTTTAGCTCTGGTGCCGCCGGGGATAAGGCCTTTGTATCTGCAGGGTTCAATAATTGGCGACATGCAGTTGATCCCTCTAAGGGATTTACACGACACGCATCCTCCAAAGAGCATCTCAAATGCATGGTTATTTGGCATGAGAAGATCACACGTAGTGCGACAGGAACCGAGGTGTCAACATTGGTGAATGCAGGGCAGCTAGAAAAAAATCGTCTCTATTTGTCTGCCATAGTTGATGTGATTGAATTCCTGGCATCTAATAGGCTGCCTCTGAGAGGTTCGGTGGATGGGTGTTACGAGACCATACCAATAAACTGATGGTACAACATAACATAACAAAAGGCCAAGAAGAGTGAACGGTTAAAGGTTGTTTATTTAACAAAAATGTCAGAAATAATATAGCTACGGGTGCGTTGTTGAACAAAGAATAACTACGCGAACATTAATAACTAAAGAATAAGGTGGTGCATCAAAGCTAGAGCGTAACAAAACCAGAAAACAAACCCTGCAACTACCTTACTCAAAGAAAACCAGTTTGCTGACTCCCGAACAGAAAACAAAAGACAATCCGGACGGTGAGTCTTCTCGCAACTTCTGCTCTATCTAATCCTGTAACTAAAAACGTGCAAAAACCCTTCACCAATCACCACCTGTATAATAATAATAAATAAAGACTTAAGTGCTTTGAAAACGGACTGTTTGTAAGTGAGTGCTAACGAACGCAAGTTTCAACTGAACAAAGGGAAAACATGGCGTGAAATGACGACGCAGCGGCAAGCTGCCAGCACTTCTGCGATAGGCAACGAGATGGAGAGAGAGACCTCCTCCTGGGACGTCTCCGGCTTAAATAGGCCCTGCCCCGCCCCGCAATCGGCCCACATGCGGAACGGCCTAAAGAGGGGGACAGAGAGACAGAACAAGCGCAAGAGCGCAAACAGGCAACACACAGTATTATGCAGCGTCTGCGTAACAATGGGGTAGAGTCTATGGGACAAGAGGGATGTGAACTTTTTTTGTCCTTAATGAGCTTTTCTATGAGAAAAGATGCTGAGCTGGCTAAAGTGTTCAAAACCATTCCGGCGAACGCAACTTATACTTCCCATTCAATTCAAAATGAACTCATAGAAATGATGAGCGAGATTGTGCAGGAGGAAATCCTGCGTGAAATGGGCGACTCCTGGTACACACTGAAAGTTGATGGAACGAAAGACCCAACCGGCTGCGAAAACATTGCAATTGTTGTCCGCTATCTCACAAAAAATAATGAAGTGCGTGAGCGTTTGGTGTGCATGCCGACATGTCAACATCTGGATGCGCTGTCTTTGACAAATTGCGTGTTGTCAGAATTGTCCAAGATCGGTCTGAGTACAGACAAAATATTAAGTCAATGCTATGACGGTGCCAATGTCATGTCTGGAAAGAAGGGGGGCATGCAAAAAATTCTACAGGACAAGCTAAATAGGGAGATCCCGTACATTCACTGCTTTAATCACCAGCTGCATCTCGTAGTTGTCCATGCAATGGCCTCCGAAAGTGCTCTTCAGCATTTCTTTGACGTGTGTGATATGCTGTACAAGTTTGTCCGAAAAAGCACTGTTGCAAGTCACTACACTGGAGACACGCTGAAAAGGCTTCTTGATCAGCGATGGACAGGGCATCTGGCAACTGTTTCTGTCATTGTGAAATGCTACGATAACATCGTGACCCTTCTTACTGACATTGAAAGCTCCCGTGGTGTGTTCAACACTGACGTCAAAGTTGAGGCTGCAGGTCTAAGCAAATCTGTCACTGAAACTGAGTTTCAATTCCTAGCTTTAATGGTCCATAAGATCCTTCTCCTGATGGATCCTGCCAATAAAGTTCTTCAGGCTGATGCAACAGACCTCTACACTGGTGTGAAACTTGTCCTAAGTGTATTGGAGTGCCTAGAGAAGCTGAGATGCGATGACGAGTTCAAGGCATTATGGGCCAAATGCGGGACACTCGCAGACATTGCACAGCCACCCGCAAAGAGACAGAGATTTGTGAGTAGGGCGCTAGAGGATTTTGTGGTTGACAGCACGGTAGGCCAGACCAATGAGCCAAAGCTTGAATGTAAGCGAGTGTTCTTTGCCACCCTAGATGCTGTGATGGGGGAAATGAGAGAAAGGTTCAATGAACGCAACAGTGTGTTGGTGCAGGCATTGTGCGCTCTAGATCCAAACCACTCAGATTTCCTAAATTCTGTGGTTATCAAGCCTCTTCTAGATTTAGGCAAAACCGAACTGATGGAGGCAGAGTTCTGCGTGGCTGCTCAATTCGTGCGAAATGAACTCAGGCGCTCCGACGCTAGATGGACTCCGCTGGATGTGTTGCAAAAATTGTCTGGTCCCCTAACAGCAATGCCCTCCGTTCTAGCTGCGTTCAAACTTGGACTCACGATCGGCGCATCTACAGCTTCATGTGAGAACAGTTTCTCGACTCTTACCGGCGTCTTCAGTGAGCACAGAAGGAGCATGTTGCACGAAAGGAAAGCGCAGTTGATTCAGTTAGCATGCGAGTGGGATCTTACATCAAAATTCAGGGAGGATGACTGGAAATTCACGTTATTTCGGAAGTTCAACACGAAGTCGAGGAGATTACAGCTTTTCTGACATGGTAGGATAATGTGTAGGCAACCGATAATTGTTGTTGTATCACGTTCTGTTAAAACTATAAGGTGGATAATTCCCATTATATTTTTGTAGGCCTCTTCTCTCTCGTATGCGTGTGTGTGTGTGTGTCTGTGTGTGACTGTGTGTGTGTGTGTGTGTGTGTGTGTGTGGTAAGCGTGTGTGTGTGCATTTGAGAGAGAACGATGATGAGAGAAAGGGAGAGAGACAGTGGAGTGAGCGAAAGAAAGATCGCAAGAGAAAGGGAGAGAGAGAGAGAGAGAGATAGCCTGACTCTCGCCAGACCCTTGTAGTTCCGCCATGCTCCACCAGAGGCGTTTCGCTGAGCTCCACACAAGGGTCTGGACGCGAGGGCACTCCAAACCCCTGGGCCAGTGATCAAAAAATAAGCAACCAATCAGGAGCGCCGAAGCGAGTGTTTGATTCAAATAACAATGGCGGCACGCAGCGAGGAGTCTTGTGCTGACATTGATTCTGCTATTTCAACCGTTTTGTCGAATCTATCGAGTATTCATTCTTTAAAAGATTAACAGAGAATAGTTTTGAAGACATTTATTGGTGGCAAGGATGTTTTTACTCTTCTTCCGACCGGGTTTGGCAAGAGCTTGAAGAAGCCTAGCACGACATTCAAGATAACAGGCAAGTGGTTTATCGAATCACATGCGAGGATGTTTTACAAGGACCCGCCTTCAGAAATACATCTCCTATCGAGAAGTCCCAGATCCTTGTGTGCAGCAGACAGCGAACTACAGGATCTGGCGAAAGTCAGGTTAAGAGAGAGAGGCAGGCAGGCCAGAAGAAGAGAGTGATGGAAAGAAGACAGGAGTAGCCTAAGGGAGCGAGGTGGATTGAGGATAGGAGAGGCGGCTATGGAAGGAGGTGGAGAGACTGAAAGGTGTTACGGTGACCGTCGGTGAGTGAAATGAAATCCCTCCCTGTATTGTTATTTTTGTAGACATGTTTTGTCCATCCATTCCTAGAGAGGCTTCACAGGGCATGTAACTGAAACATTCTGTTCACGCTGTCTGCAGCAACAATTAGCTTACATTGTAACTAATGGAACGAATGGTCTACGGTGAACGGAACACTTCAATAGCGGACCTGTTACGCAGACGCTGCATATTATTAATATTGTGCGTTGCCTGTTTGCGCTGTGGCGCGTGGGTTGTTTTGTCTCTCTGTCTAGGTTATTCCGTGTGTGGGCCGATTGCGGGGCGGGGCAGGGCCTATTTAAGACGGCTGCGTCCCAGGAGGTCTCTTTTGCGTCCCTCCCTCGCCTCTGTTGGGGCAGAAGTTCAGAACTGCTGGCAGCCTGTCGCTGTGTCGCCTCGCCATTTTCCCTTTGTTTAGGTTGAACTTTCGTTAAGTTAAAGTTAGCATTCACTGGTAAATATATTGTTCCTGGCATTTTTGTTACAATAAATATCCTTAAACCGTCCGTTCTCTTTGGCATTTGTTATGTTGTGTTGAACCATCTCATAATTACTATGGTCTCTCTCGTAACAGGACCCGTCCCGTTGTAGCCCGGGCCTAAATGATGGCCTTATTTTCCTTCTCAAACTATGCTGAAATCGCATCTTTCACAGCCCAATTTTAACATTTTCCCGGGGGATAAACCCCCGGACCCCCGGGAAATGGAAGGATCAGCCGAGGTAGGCTATAGCCCCTAACCTTTTGAACACCTATAGCGACGCGCCTGGTGCTGTCGCATTTGTAGAATAGAATTTGTGGTTGCAAAGGACTAGGATATATGAAACATCTTGCTCTAAAACGTAAACTACACCGCGCTAGTAACGTATTTAGCAGTCAAAATCCAAAACATGTATAGCAGGGAGAAATCGTGGACATTCTTCATTATTTTGTTATTCAGCACCCCTGGTCAAAAAGAGGTTCCCGCGCGCCTGTGATGACGCGTAATTTTATGACGAAAAATAGTGCCCCACTAGAAATCTCAAATGCCCCCTTTATCACTGCGCTCTGCAGCCGGGTCTGGTTTGTAGCCAAGGCTGCCGACACATACAGTGGGTACGGGTTGAGAATGCACCTTCTCCCGCGGGACTCCCGAAGAGATCCCGCAGTGCGTCAAGCCGATTTTTTTCGAGGCTAAGGCAATGTACCCAAACAACCACCAGGTAGCAGAAAGTTTCAACTGCATTTAATGATGAAGACCGCATATCCGTCAATAGTCGACTCCTTAATCTCACTGAATCATTAAAATGAAGGTGATGACTGGCGAAATTATTCAAACGACACTTCAATGAACCATTGTTGAAATGAATGAAAATGGTTATAGAAATCGCCTACAGCCAGCATTATAAGAAATATATAAGTAATAGTTAAAGTCTTCTTCCGTATTAAACAGATAGCCTACGGGACGCTCTTTGTTCCGTAGGCTATTTTAAGGAACTAGGCCTACTCAATGCACACACACTGGGTAAACTGGCGCGCTACAAACATTAAAATGTCAAATCATATTTATTTCTCTTTGTCGCCATGATATTGGGGGAAACGCGGAGAGGCGAGATGGTCAGTCCTCGTATTTTTTCTTCGCGTTTCGTTATAAGAAATATATAAGTAATAGTTAGCCTAAAGTCTTCTTCTGTATTAAACAGATAGCCTACGGGACGCTCTTTGTTCCGTATTTTAAGGAACTACTCAATGCACACACACTGGGTAAACTGGCGCGCTACAAACATTAAAATGTCAAATCATATGTATTTCTCTTTGTCGCCATGATATTGGGGGAAACGCGGAGAGGCGAGATGGTCAGTCCTCGTATTTTTTCTTCGCGTTTCGTTATAAGAAATATATAAGTAATAGTTAAAGTCTTCTTCTGTATTGAACAGATAGCCTACGGGACGCTCTTTGTTCCGTATTTTAAGGAACTACTCAATGCACACACACTGGGTAAACTGGCGCGCTACAAACATTAAAATGTCAAATCATATTTATTTCTTTGTCGCCATGGTAGGCCTATTGGGGGAAACGCGGAGAGGCGAGATGGTCAGTCCTCGTATTTTTTCTTCGCGTTTCGTCATAAGAATATATAAGTAATAGTTAAAGTCTTCTTCTGCATTCTCTGCCACATTCGACAACAGCATTCAAGTTCCTTCTCAGCACGATGACGTGACTTTGCTTGCTGTTGGCCCAGATTAGAACAACATGCTCGAATTCACCAACAGAGTCGCGGCAACGTTGGTAGATACCAGTGATGCGCGGGTACGTGTCTGAACGCCCCGCCCCGCCCCGCCGTTTACAACTAACCCGACCGCAACTCGGACCGCAAAAAAAAAATATTGAAATACAGGACCCGACCCGCTTCCCGACCCGCTTATTGTAAAAAGTAGCCTTGTCTACTAGTCGTAGCGTCATTGAGCTATGCAAAATTGGTATCTCATATGCATGTAAAACAATAATATAGCCTATATTGCCTAATTATATATAGCCTATAATTGCTCAGAATTTGGGAAACATGCATTTAGTCTACCTTTTTTTTGTTCCGTGTCAGCATTCATCCAAAAATGTGGCTGTTTGACTCAACATTGAACATAATTAGCCTAGGATTTTCCTATACAAATTCTGTTTCAGCCGTTCCTCACATGAATGCCTTGAAGCTCTCCCAAGCATGAAATGCAGGCATAGAATATTATTAAGATGGACCAAAAGTCCATTGCTCCGCGATTATAAATTGCAGCGAGATGAAACCTTTATTGCACGACGTGAAGAGCAGACGTGGGGCTTTCCAACGAGCCACTAGGCCTATAAGTTGCGCAAGGACGCACATATTGCATGCTCATACCAATTGTAGGCTATATGCCTTGATGACATTAAATTAAGAAATATTTCCTGATTTGGGAAACTTTTAGTTTATTTTTCTTTCCATAATACCATTCGATCTTGCTGGAAATTATCAGACTTGAGAAACACGCATTGCATCGGCAACTTCGCTGCTCAGTAGACGATTCTGCCACTTTCTGTAGAGGCCAGCAGTTCGAGATAAAAGCTGCAGATCATAGACAGAGAAAGCATATGCTCTGAGAACAGAACACAACTGCATGTCAAGTGTAGCCGAGGGTCTGTCTACGCAGAAACAACAAGTGCATTTCTACATGTTCGTGACAAAATGTGGGGGATAGAATCGCGTTTCAGTGGGAATGCTGCAACTTATGTCTTTTTCTTCTAAAGACAATTATGTACGATATAAATGACAATTTATTTTTTTTACCGACCCGACCAAACATGACCCGCATATCATTAAAAATATTTTTTCTTGACCCATAACCGCGGTCGCCCGCTCGATTTGGATCAGCCCGCGCATCACTGGTAGATACGGATGCCTGCTCTTCAGAGCCATCACCACAAAGGAGCACTAGAGCCTGGTGCAAAACCACCAACTGGGATGGATCGAAGGGCAAGCAAGCACTGCCACACAACGTCAAGACCTTTGTCAACACTAAGCAGAAAGTTTCCTACGATGGGGAGAAGTGGCCGCAAGGACTGCATCGATAAGATCAACGAATGCCTTCGCAAGCCCCGAAACCCTGGCGATACATTTTCTTTCCTTTAATTCAATAAAACATTGTTTATCTGAAGAACTTTTCCGAGGTTGTCTTGTCTACCAAATCCTAAACTTAAATAGAGTAAACATTTTATCTTATGAAAAAACTCTTAGGGGGAACAGTTAGGCAGCCCTTCCTCCATTATCGTAGTAGGACTATAGGCAATTTATTAGAGGGGTCAAAAAAAACTAATAAAGTAGGCTAGACTAAATGTGTCACTTTAGTGATTGGCTCTTTCAAATGCAAATTAGGTGGATGGGCTTTTGAATGGGCCTGCTGCAGGTGAGAGGACAAATCCTACGAATTTATTGTTTTTAGAAAGTGCCATTATCATTGCCATATTCTCTTAAAACATAGGCTATATATTTGAAAACGAGTTGATTAAAGGCTTCTAATGGTGTCTCTGATAAAAGCAGAGATTGAGATGTGTGTTTGGAACAGTTTTTCAAATCCCCCGGGGGTATTTAGACTCCAGGGTGTTAAGCACTCATTCACAACTGTCCCATCGCTAAATGCTCTCTTGTGTTGCGTGATCACACAAGTATACCTGTCGTAGTGTGCTTTTAATTTGATATGCCTAATTATTATCTCCGCCAAGGATATAGGATGAACAAAGTCTATGGATTTGCTATAGCCTAATAATTAGGCTATGTGCCACGTCCGATTTCGCAAGTGGTGTAGTAGGCTACATTTAAAAACAGACAGCCGCCTGTGAGATCCATTTCATGAAGAGCATTATTGTCTTGTGCGATCATTCCCCCTCCCCCACACTCGTCTAACCAGTTCACTACATTATAGCCTATAGCCTATGCGGCACTGAGGACGACACTTGAGCCCGACACTATGTCAATGTAAAAATGTGTGTGAGTGCGCGCTGAACCACGAATTAACATATTAACTTTTCTTTTCAGCAGACATCGCAAACATAAAAAGAATCTCAAAACAGGAAATCTTTCATTTCTTTTAATAAATCGATTCATTTTGTTTTGACGAGTTCCAGAGAGGTTCTTCGACTGGATTTCGAACCCCGGTCGCTGGCGTACGGTACCTATGCTTCAACCACATGCGCCACAGCTGGATGTGAATTTTGAAAGGCTTTATTCGGTATATGTACTTGAACGTCGCCGTAGCCTACTTGAACGTCGCCGGTTAAAATGAACAAGCCTCCGTTTTAAAATAGCTTAGGCCTGCACATTTCTAAGTATTCCTAGCATGTAAATGTTGCCAAAATGTCCATCTTGTCCATCTCTTTCGTCTTCGCCTTGACGTTGACAATAATAGCCTATTCACGGAAATGCGGTCTTGTAACCGTAGCCTAATGAATTCATGAATTAATCTAAGGTTGCCTTTCGAGTAGCCTATTTCAGGTTGAATTGAAGGCTATTTCCTTCTGATAGGCCTATAGGTTTCTAAAACCATTTTCATTCATTTCAACAATGGTTTATTGAAACGTCGTTTGATTAATTTCGCCAGTCATCACTTTCATTTTAAGGATATAGGATGAACAAAGTCTATGGATTTGCTATCCAGTAGCCTAATAATTAGGCTATGTGCCACGTCCGATTTCGCAAGTGGTGTAGTAGGCTACATTTAAGAACAGACAGCCGCCTGTGAGATCCATTTCATGAAGAGCATTAGGCTATTGTCTTGTGCGATCATTCCCCCTCCCCCACACTCGTCTAACCAGGTCACTACATTATAGCCTATACGGCACTGAGGACGACACGACACTTGAGCCCGACACTATGTCAATGTAAAAATGTGTGTGAGTGCGCGCTGAACCACGAATTAACATATTAACTTTTCTTTTCAGCAGACATCGCAAACATAAAAAGAATCTCAAAACAGGAAGTCTTTCGTTTCTTTTAATAAATCGATGCATTTTCTTTTGATGCGTTCCAGAGAGGTTCTTCGACTAGGTTTCGAACCCCGGTCGCTGGCACACGATACTTATGCATCAACCACTTGCGCCACAGCTGGATATGAACTTCAATAGGCTTTATTCGGGAAATGTACTTGAAACGTCGCCGGTTAAAATGAACAAGCCTCCGTTTTAAAATAGCTTACACATTTCTAAGTATTCCTAGCATGTAAATGTTGCCAAAATGTCCATCTTGTCCATCTCTTTCGTCTTCGCCTTGATGTTGACAATAATAGCCTATTCACGGAAATGCGGTCTTGTAACCGTAATGAATTCATGAATTAATCTAAGGTTGCCTTTCGAGTAGCCTATTTCAGGTTGAATTGAAGGAAATAGTCCTTCTGATAGGCCTATAGGTTTCTAAAACCATTTTCATTCATTTCAACAATGGTTTATTGAAACGTCGTTTGATTAATTTCGCCAATCACTTTCATTTTAATGATTAAATGAGACGGATATGCGGAGCATTTCTCTCCCTCTCCGTTGACCAAAACGTTGCTCTGGCATCTCTGCTGGACTGACTGAGTTATAGGCTACGTCGAGTGAGAGAGCTGTGAGGTAGGCTGTAAACATTCGAAAACTCGGGCGGTCTATGTTGCCCCCTTGCGGTTGCAGTTTTCCCGATGCTTCGGGAGTCCCGATGTGCGGGAATGAAAGGAGCATTCTCAACCCGTACCATCTGTAGGCCACTGTAAATCTACACTAAACTGCAAACGTTTTCAGTAAATCACGTTTAGTAATATTGATGTCCCTTAAAGGGATAATCCGGAGTGAAATGCACTTTAGATCAATTTTTCGGACTATTGGGAGTACATACGTTGAGTTGACACCAAAATCATGTCATTCGGATGTATTTTGAGAAAGTTCGCGCTCACCGTTTTTAGCCAAAACTCGTTAGCCTGGAAGTGACCGGGGCGTGTCCTTTCGCCGCTACAAAACACTATTTTTATACCTCTTCTACTGTTCCAAACAACACTACACTTACGTGGTAGTGAGTAGAGGTTCCCTAAAGCCAAACCGAAGTATCAGCACGTCTTTATGTGGTCGGATAGAGAGTCCAGAATGAATTTAATCGAGTCCGTACCTTTCCGGAAATGTTAGTAAAGTGTTGTGAAAACGTTGCTAGCTGCAACAGCGACATTTCCGGAAAGGTACTGACTCGATTAAATTCATTCTGGACTCTCTATCCGACCACATAAAGACGTGGGGATACTTCGGTTTGGCTTTAGGGACCCTCTACTCACTACCACGTAAGTGTAGTGTTGTTTGGAACAGTAGAAGAGGTATAAAAATAGCGTTTTGTAGCGGCGAAATGACATGCCCGAGTCACCTCCAGGCTAACGAGTTTTGGCTAAAAACGGTGAGCTCGAACTTTCTCAAAATACATCCGAATGACATGATTTTGGTGTCAACTCAACGTATGTACTCCCAATAGTCCGAAAAATTGATCTAAAGTGCATTTCACTCCGGATTATCCCTTTAATAATACTAATATAGCCTAAATCAGTGGTTCTTAACTGGTTTGGCCAAGGGACCCACAATTCCCTATGGTTACTAGGTCGCGACCCACTTTTTAAAATATATAAAGAACGTATTTTATTTCTCAAAATATATTACAATCGACAAAATACAAACATTTAGATTTACAAAACAAACATTTCAACATTTAGATCCATTTAGATTTGACATCACACTGTAACTGGATGCACAGCAAATAACACGAGGGGCCTATAGGCCAGGTGTACAATGAAAAGGCCAGAGACCATGTGCAAATTAGACCTATATGCGTTTTAGGAGCATTGATGAGAGAACTGGAGATGTTTTTTAGATCTGATCAGAGACTCGAGCCCTGTTCTCACATTCACAGGTATCTTGTTAAACAGAGACTTTTCCCTTCGTGTGTGCCTTCCGTGTAACCTACACACAAACGGCGGTTTCGCCTCTGAATTCTTTCTGAAAACTCTGACAAAAGTGGAGATTCGTGGACTCGTTTCGCGTATGAATGTGAACTGAGAAAAACTAAGTAGGCTACTTGCATCTGCGCAGAAAGTGTGGCCAATGTTTACATTTTCATTTGGCTTTGGTGATCATGGATGCATTCCGAGTAGCAGTTGCAAAATATAGCCTAATCTAATGTTGGTGCCAACCCTTTTCGTTTTTTGCATTTGCAAATACAGTTGAAATGAAACAAGGAAGTGATTTGTTGATGTTATTGATATTTTCGGGATTCTGATTAGCTAACGTCGGCTCAAACTTCTTGTTACACCACTAAGATTTGGCATGCTCTTGGCGGCATGAACACGGGTGTCAACGAAAACTTTTCTGAAAACTGACAAGTGTGCACGATGTTAAATGTTAAAATGTTGAAAACGGAGGAAATATTCGTTTATCAACTTGGCCATGGTAGCATATATCCGTGGCTGGGGTTAACCTTAAGTGTTTGCATGAAAAAATATACATAGGCCTACTATATTTTTTACAACATCCCTTCGCGACCCACCCAGGACACCTCCGCGACCCACCAGTTAAGAAACACTGATATATCGTATTTCACTTCCTTCTTCAGATTGATGTGACGTCTCTATCATTTCAACGATAGCCAATAAAATGATCGGTATAAATGTTAGAATATTCATGAATCGTTTTGCATGAACCTTTTATGGGATATTGTGGGACGACAATGGGAGGAGTGTGGTGCTCGTGCACGCACGCACAATTCAACTCAGGTTGGTATTTATAAACAGCCGCCTGCGTAAACTTGTGCGTCGCACGGTTTTATAAATCAGAATATTTTTGTGCGTACGCAAATTCCAAGGTTTGGGTGTATGCAATGTTTTAAGACGGAATCTACGCAGAGTTTTATAAATGAGGCCCCAGATCATTTCCTACAGTACACTGCTATGGTTTTTGGACCTCGTAATGCTCCCACTACATTTCAAAGGCTTGTAAACGGTCTATTAAATGGAATAGATAATTGTGAAGCATATTTGGATGATTTGATTCTGTACAATGCCTCTTGGCCTGAGCATATGGTTCATCTATCTACTGATTTCAGCAGATTATCTGCAGCATATTTGACCATTAACCTGGCCAAGTGTGAGTTCGGTCAGGCTACTGTGATTTATCTGGGTAAAGTGGTAGGTCATGGGCAGGTACGACCTGTTCAATCTAAGGTTGAAGCTATCCTGAATTACCCTGCTCCAACCACTAGGCGTGAACTTCAACGTTTTCTATACGTCTTATACTATAAATACTATAGGTCTTTTTGCAAGAACTTTTCTGCCATTGCCTCACCACTTACTGACCTACTCAGCTCAAAAGTGTCTTTCACTTGGACTCAGCAGAGTCAGACAGCTTTTGAGTCTGTGAAAACTTTGCTCACCACTTCTCCAGTATTGGCTGTTCCCAATTTTTTACTACCTTTTTCTCTTGCAGTAGATGCTAGTGACCTGAGAGCTGGTGCTGTCCTTTTGCAGCAAGAATGTGCCACTCTCTTTGAAGATGCTTTTACAAGCATCCCTCCGAGGGTCTTCTCCATCTTCGTTGGTGCCTTCATCACTGGCAAAGGTGACATACAGCAGATCAGTGCTCCCAGTGAATTTCCGTCTACTAAACTGTCCGAGGGCAGTTGTCCACACGTTCCCTCGGCTGATGTAAATCTGTGACAACTCGCTCACTGTGAGCTTTCACAAGTCCTGTAATTTCTTCTTTGCTCAAACTTTCTGCAACCCTTCAGAACAAAAAGGATAATGGATAACAATGGTTATTACCAACACACATGAAAGCCACACTGATTGTGTCTTATTTTGACTGGTGCAACACTGAAAGTTAAAAATGAGCTAAGCAAGTATACCTTGAATCCTGTAAGGACTGCACAGACTCATCTAAAAGACTGCGTCTGATGGCCTCCTCAATGGCTTCATCTTCTTCAACCTCAACAGAACTGTTAATTAGACACAAGAGGATAAAAGAGGAGACATTGCCTAACGAAATGGACCAACATAAAATGTATCAAATGTTCCATGACAAAACTTTAAAGTTAATACATATATTAATACGTACATGAAATCTGCAAAGTGGTTCATAGGTTAATTTGTCCCACGCTGTCCCTGTAGTTCCATCCCATCATCAGATGGAGCCCTGGCTTCCACCCTCTCTTGCCTCTGACCGCGTTCCCTCTGGGCTCTGGACGGTGCATCTCTCTGGCTCACTACATAAAGAGAATCAACTCAGTAACTCTTAATAATAACCTAAACAATACTTGTTTCAGTAAGTTCAATAATGCAGTAAGTCATCAATTAATCACAAAAATCAAGTCAGATCAGCAATTAACCTCAAGAGGCGGTTATTTACTGTGATTTTTAACACACATGAGGGGTGTTAATTGATTTTTTTTACTCACCTCTCCTTTATTGTACAACTGAGTTTTCAAAATCACTGTCATCAGACACCTCCATACACCAGCTCTGCACAAAAGAAAAGGTGTGAACTCCTATTTAAAAACAGGCAACTTGTACAGTAGTAATCTTTACAGAGTGACACAGAGATATTTCCATCTGATTGAAAAATTACATATTTTGTAAGTGTGGGGAGTATACCACATCTAGCTAGTAGATGGAGATATAATAGTACTATAATTTAGTTATTGAGTACAGCTGGATCACCAGTGAAATCTATGGAAATGTAGGGGCCAAAAATCTGTGGACTACTGTGGGCTGAAAGCAAAGATGGGCATCCTTGGTTGCATATGATTATGCTTTTTTTTCAGACTTCAATAAATGGGCAGCAAGTCATTTAGACTGAGCCTTTTGTCCTCCGAGTTACAACACAAATTTAGACTGAGCCTTTTGTCCTCAGAGTTACTACACAAATGTATTCAATAACATGCTCACCTGTGCAGGAACTTCCATTTCTGCCATGATATACAAACAAGTGTTGGAACAGACAGAGGCAACTTCTTTACCACCCCAGGGGAAATTGGAGGTGACCTTTGGTATCATCAGTCTTTTACACCCCTTGATGGTGCTCAAAAACTTAAAGGAGTCCTAGAATTCAAAACCACATTCACCTTGTTCCTGTTGAATTTAGGCTGCGAGCAGTGTCCAAAGGACAACACCAAAGACTTTACCGCGTCCCCCGCCTGCTTTCGTATGCAAATTGGGAAATAGAAACAGCCGTGTTGAAATGCTCCAATCTGAACAGAGCTCAGATAACACGTAATAGGCGCCCATCCCTCTCATTTGCATACCTTCGATTAATAATTCTTGTTAAACTGCTCTTACGATGCTAGTATCTAGATATGTGGTCTATGGCAGAGACGTTGTAATGTTAGCGTTATTACAGCTAACTTTGGAGAGTTACTATACTAAGAAATGTACTGATAAAACTTACCAATCTAACACATTCATTCTGTTGGGGAATCTGCTGCACTTCATCTTCGTCAGAACCTTCTTCTGACTCGGTTTATACATGTACGTCTGTATTCCTTATTTAAATCCATTGTTGATAGCTTTATCAAAGACTTTGGCTTTATTTACCAGCAGTAAACGTAGTTTCACTTTGCTTTAGCTTCAGACCGGTGGATTGAGCCAATCAACTTTCAGGACGTATCGGCCAATAGACCAATCAGCGCGCATCTCATTTGCATATTCATGAACTTGCTGAGTGGGCGGGAAAAACAAACTGTTTCATTGCAAGGCTTATTTATGACCTTGTATTAGGCGATCTAGCAGTGCTCCTGGGGCGTTTTCAGCCCCACAAATTTACATATGACATTATGTAGGCTCAAAGATCAATTTGTAATGGTCAAAAAATGCGTTCTATGACTCCTTTAAATGGGAGTGACTGGTGCTCTGATAACCCAAATGCTCCACTGAAGATAGCTGTTATATCAGCTCTCACTTGGTCTTCAGACCATTCTGTGGAAAATGACATTTTTCCAACAAGGCCAGCCGTAGCTAACCTGCTCCTATTTTCTCCTCTGGGTATAATGAAGACCGATGTGACCGATGCCCTGGGTGAAAAAGGTAAACATATAACTTCCTTTGTGTATGTTTTGACATGCCTTCATCTCAAGTATCCCAATTGAGCCCCATTACGTCGAGGGATGGATGGCAGAGGAACCTATTGAAAACAAGCAGACCAAGAGAATTTTCTTAATAGAGCTGATAGTAACCAAGTTTAACAGTAAAGTTGTAAAGCACTGCATGCAAGTCTATGCTGACATTTAGTGTTGTGGAGCCATTAATGTCATTTTGCCATGCACAGGATGTAATCATTATATGCCAATCAAGTAAGTTCAGTGGGCACTTCTTCGAATTGTCCGGCTCATGGTGTGTTCAATAGACTCCATGATACAACTTCTCAATACAGTATTGGATGCCCACAACTTCTCCTCCTGTACCGCAGAACAGAAGCATTACACAGTCTGAATTAGTCTATTTTCTATCGAAAAATGACTTCCAATTTGCTGTATTTCTTTGCATTAAACTGGGAATGACAAGGGGTTGGACTGATTTGCAATTATGTTTTAGTAACACAACCTAACGCACAATAGATGTATTTGATGAAATGAGAGTACAGAAGGCAACAAGCAGAACAATTCTTCCTCAGAAGCATGCCTTTTAAAGGGATAGTTCGGGTTTTAAGACACAAAGTTATATGGGTTCCCTGTCAGCAACGTTGTGCATCAGCACTGACTTACCCCCCGACAGCGTCCTGTGAGCCGAGATCCAGCCGGTTTTTGATGCTGAAGAAAGTAGTCCGGCAAGTTGCTGGGGTCACGAAAGTAAAGTGTTTTTCTTCTCAAAACCATATGCGTTCAAAAGAGTGATATATTTGCACCACAAAGACATTGTCCAGGAAAAATTCAAACCTCGTTATCACTTGGCACTATTTTTCTCGATTCCTATCACTGCGTGCTACTGACAGCTGAAGGCTGCGCAGGAATCCAACACTGCAGCAAATCACTCAATATCATTGAAGCTTCAGGAAACAAAGTGTTATGTTGACTGTTATTATAATCATTACATCAACAACAACGTGGACGTGTGGAAGATTCCATGTTTCTATGACTTCAGTAGCCTAGTTCATGCTTCCAGTCAAGAGTAGGCTATAGGGTATGTTAGCCGTAGCCTATACAAGTTTGTCAATAACAGAGTTGGCCTTTGGATATCAATCAAAACAAATACTGCCATACAACTTTTAAAAAGTGTTGGATTCCTGCGCAGTCTTCAGCTGTCAGTAGCGCGCAGTGATAGGAATCGAGAAAAATAGTGCCAAGTGATAACGAGGTTTTCCTGGACAACATTTAGATATAAAACATTTCTATTTAGATATAGCCTACATTTAGATTTAACATTTAGATTTAAATCTAACATTTATATTTAACATTTAAATTTAGATATATCATTTATATGTAGGCCTAATATTTAACATGTTTTTGACAACTACATATAACGTGTTGTTTTACATGAATTTCTGTCTCAAATGTGAGAAAAATTCGCTAAATTGAGAAAAGTGAGTTAAATGTGAGAAAAGTGAGTTAAATGTTGAAAATGTATCAGCTAAAAAAATGTAACCGATTTTTTACAATCGGCACCCCATAGAGGGCATGGTCTTTGTCCTTCACTCTATGAGTATGGTGTTTGGTTATACTCATGTGCTAATTTACAGTATCAACTAATTTATCCTGTTTCTGTTTTTCTAGATGCCACCCTTGAATGAATCAGTACCCCACTAGGGCCACCCTTGTTAAAAAATGTCTAGAATCTCACTGTGTACAAGGGCTGAAATGAAGGGGTTTTGTGTCGTAGTGTTTGTATTTCAAATATTCTTCAAAATATGTTTATAAAGCAGCATGACACATCAGATCAGAGACTTTCACTCCACATATGTTGACGTTTTCGCTGATGTTGGACTTTTCACTGGACCTGTGGTATCGCGCCCTCAGATCTGAGAGGACTTAACTATAGGAGGCCAGCGCATGCTGCTTGTCTTGCCGTGAGCTAGGACTCGGTCAGTAGTAGAGTAGCCTTCATGCTGCCTCTCGTCGTGAGATAGGACGCGGTCAGTAGCCTAAAGGCTACCTCTCGTCGGTTCATGTCCTAGCATCGTTTTCTGTGTTTGCGTCAGTCATGTGTGTGTGTGTGTGTGTGTGTGTGTGTGTGACCTCTGG
Source organism: Sardina pilchardus (assembly GCF_963854185.1). NCBI lineage: Eukaryota > Metazoa > Chordata > Actinopteri > Clupeiformes > Clupeidae > Sardina > Sardina pilchardus. Next base: position 8,755,542 of record NC_085004.1, read on the forward strand.
ACTCCGCTGCATTTCACTCTGGATCAGCGTGGGCATGATGAGTGACTGACATCAACCTTTCACTCGCGACTAGTCTACAACAAGTCACCAGCTCAGCAGTGAACGCCTTCCAATCCGCCTGGAGAATATAGACGCAGACACCGCTTGAGGGGAGTATTTGTGTGCTTTCAAAGTGAAATATAATTATGAACACTACAGTTTGCACTTGGATTTCTTATTATCTTTTTGTCTAATCAAATACTCACAAAATATAATTCGTTTTCCACACACATGTGCAATTAATAGTCTACATCAGAAATACTGCCCATCTCTCTCTCTCCTTCTCTCTCCCCCTCTGTCTTTCTCGCTCGCTCTCTGTCTGTCTCTGTGTGTGCGTGTGTGTGTGTGTG
>NC_085004.1:8760930-8763430 GCF_963854185.1 Sardina pilchardus
TTTTAGCTTTAGCTTAGCACAGTTGCTGTAGATGAAGGGTGTCAGTGAGAACGTCCTCCAAAAAGTGACCGAGACGTCTACATTTTTTTCTAAATATATCTTGGGAGCCGTGTGTTCAAAACGAGTACAAATCATAATGCAAAATCGAACGAGACTATTACCTGGGCAGATCTTTACTTGGAACTATATTCAGCCTCATCGCCGACGAAGCACCGCTAGCTAGGCGCAAAGTTCTCACGTAGCAGTCTTGTAAACTCCCAACTTCTAGATTCGACTGGAACTTCAAGTGGTGCTACGTGAGAACTTTGCGCCTAGCTAGCGGTGCTTCGTCTCGTTCGATTTTGCATTATGATTTGTACTCGTTTTGAACACACGGCTCCCAAGATATATTTAGAAAAAAATGTAGACGTCTCGGTCACTTTTTTGGAGGACGTGCTCACTGACACCCTTCATCTACAGCAACTGTGCTAAGCTAAAGCTAACATCGCTGCTCCCAAAGCAGGAGAATGCCCGGACGGATTTTAACCGTTTTTTTTTCACTGTTCTAACTCTGGGGGTGACCGAGACTAGCTTAATTTCATTTTTGGGTGGCGTATTCCTTTAACGGTGTGACACATCCGCTAGGCAAAACATATTTTTTGCCACTAGCATGCGTCTAGATTTCTAGGCTATGATCACGCCTCTTTTGCAGTAGAAAAAAAGATTGAGCTTAGTATGGTGAAAACCAGACTAGATTTGCCCCTGCTTCCTCTCTCTTAAGAGTCAAGTCAAGTCCATTTTATTTCTATATTCTAAAACTGAGAGTTCCGGTCCTTGATCATGATTGGCTGAACTGCGTTCAGTGCTGTTGTAAAATCCAACACAAACATACACCTTGAACTTCACCTTGATGTATGAGGCTCCAACTTTGCTGCAAATACATTTCTCCCCTCTTCCAACTGCATTTTATGACTGTTAGGTGTGAAACTATAGGCAAGGACTAGGCTGCTGATCGATGTGTGTGTGTGTGTGCAAGTGTTGTATTGCTGGTGTGCTGTTGTTATTTTCACCTGGATTTCTCTCTCTCCCTCTCTCTCTCTCTCTCCCTCTCTCAGGTATGTCTCCTGTGTTGTATTGCTGGTGTGCTGTTGTTCTCTTCACCTGGGTTTCCATGGCAGCTGACAGTAAGTGCACGCACGCACGCACGCACGCACAGTCATACACACACACACACTCACACATAGTCATATACACACACATACACTCACACACAGTCATCCACGGGGTGTGAAGTGTTGTAAAGGCTGTTGTGTGTTGAGCATCTGTGTATGTGTGTGTGTGTGTGTGTGTAGTCCCTCAGGGTGACGACTGTAAGGACTACGGCGTGGAGTTTGAGCGTGTGTTCAGACGGTCTGGGGAGGCGGCCATGTTGAACTGCTCTCTGGTAGATCCCCGTGTCTTCAATGTGTCCACACACCCCTACAACATAACATGGTACCACCTGCGCACAGGCCAGGAGAGGAGGGCACGTATGGGAAATACCATCATTCAGGGGACAGTGCTGTGGCTTCTCAACACCACTGCAGAGGATGAAGGGGAATTCATGTGTGTTGTCAGGTAATGATTACTGTGTGTGTGTGTGTGTGTGTGTGTGTGTGTGTGTGTGTGTGTGTGTGTGTGTTTCCTGTCTTGTGTGCCACTTAACTTTATATAACAGGCCCACCTATTGTAACTATAAACTCAACAATCAGTCCTAAACACTGATAGATAGATAGATAGATAGATGGCTTGCATTGACAGGGCAGGAACTGACCTTTTGATCCAGTATGAGGTGTGTGTCATGGTGGTAGTGCAAGTCCAACACTGCAACAATGCAGGGTTAAAGTCTGGGCAACTGTGTTGTGTTGATTGGTGTTATGGGTGTAGCGTTTTGTTGATTGCGTGTAGTGTTGTGTTAATTGGGTGTCGTGTTGTGTTAATTGGGTGTATTGTTGGGTTAATTGGGTGTTCATTGGGTGTAGTGTTGCGTTAATTGGGTGTATTGTTGTGTTAAGTGTGTGCAGTGTTGTGTTAATTGTGTGCATTGCTTTGTCGATTGGGTGTTAATTGGGTGTTGAGTGTAGTGTTGTGTTAATTGTAAAAAACTGTAGGGCTTCTGTTAGGGCTGAACGCACAGGACTACAGGTTCAGTGAGATCAATTACTAAAAAATCAAACTTTTTACTGCAGCTCTGCTTTAACAACTAGAAAAGCACTCCGAGAGCGCAGCTACCTCCGCCTGCATTGTTCTTCCTAGGTTGTCATACATTTGCACCGAAACTATTCAGATCGCCACCACGTGGCCATACCATGCCATTACACGACTAAGCTAAATACATAAATGCCTCTGGAATCCCGTCAGAATTACGGATCAGTCCCAAAATGTAATCGTTTCTTCCTTGGGTCATGTCTGACCTTCCCTGAAAATATCATCGAAATCCATCCATTACGTTTTGAGTTATCTTGCTAACAAACAGACTGAC
>NC_085004.1:8768430-8798430 GCF_963854185.1 Sardina pilchardus
ATGTGAACTTCTCTTGCGAGGCCCTTAATTACCGCTGGAACCGACAAGCCAGTTTCAGATTAGATTCAGGTGAGACACACACACACACACACACATACATACAAAGTGAGATATGGCACATGATATTTATATTTTTATTTGAGCCCTGGAAGAGTTTGTTTTGACCTCAATTTAGTTCGCAAACTCCAGTGTCATTCAGTGTGTGTGTATGTGTGTGTGTGTTTGTAAGTAAGTAACCAGCCATTTCTAGTGCAGTTGCTGTGGCAATATAGTGCAGTTGCTATGTTAATTTAGTGTAGTTGCTATGTCAATATAGTGTAGTTGCTATGGCTCTGTTCTCCTACAGTTCCCAAGCCTTGATTGACCTTTGACCTTGTGTGATTGACAGATTCCAACCTGCTGCTGCCGTTGGGCCTGGTGTTCGGGGCGTTGGCCTTTATGTTTGTTCAGGGTGTGCTGCTGTACTGGGTCTTCAAGATCGACATCGCCCTAGTCTGCAGAGACACAATGCCTTACCTTTACCCTAGCACAGGTACACACACACACACACACACACACCGCCCTAGCCTGCAGAGACACAATGCCATACCTTTACTCTAGCACAGGTACACACACACACACGCACACAGTATTCACACACACACACACACACACACATATCGCCCTAGCCTGCAGAGACACAATGCCTTACCTTTACCCTAGCACAGGTACACACACACACACACACACACACACACACATATCACCCTAGCCTGCAGAGACACAATACCTTACCTTTACCCTAGCACAGGTACACACACACACACACACACACACACACACACTCAAGGAAAGGGAAAAATAATTGATTCTTAGATGCATCGCGATTCTCTCTATATGATTTGATGCTTGATGCAGCTAAGTTAAAAATCTGAATTTATTTTTTTTTTATTAGTTTGCCTGCTGCAACATTCTGTTTGCCTGGTGAAGAAACATAATGCCACTTACTACATAAAATTATATACACACACACACACACATATATATATATATATATATATATATATATATATATATACCGTATATATATATATATATAGGTCAACAAATTTAGTACAACACTCAAACAAACCACATAACACAAAAGAAAACATAGTAGCTCAGATCATTCACACACACACATTGAGAACAAAAGAACAGCAAGATCGTTCTACACCGCCAGAGTAGCGCACACACACACACACTAAGTTTCTGTGTTTGTCTGTTGCAGCGGGTGATGGGAAGATGTATGATGCATACGTGGTGTACCCGCGCCTGATTGGCCAGGGCGGTCCTGAGGAGACCTTCGCCCTGAGCACCCTCCCCAAGATGCTGGAGGGTCACTATGGTTACCGCCTCTTTATCCTGGGCAGAGACTGTATGCCAGGGGAAGGTGTGTGTGTGTGTGTGTGTCTGTGTGTTGTCTCTACAGTTATAATCAATGAAGTTTCTGTGTGTGTGTGTATGTGCGTGTGTGTTTTGTCTCTACAGTTCTAACTGATGATGTGTGTGTGGTGTGTATGTCGGCGGGAGGATGATGTGTGTATATTTGTGTGTGTGTGTGTGTGTGTGTGTGTGTGTGTGTGCATGCATGTGTGTGTTCTGTCTCCACAGTTCTAATGTTGCTATCCTCGTAAGTCTCGTACGTCCACCTGCCGTACCTGCTGTGCAAATTAGTGGCCAGTGCGAACGCTGGGGTTTGTAGTCTTTTTGGGAAGAACATGGATGCCACCAGGCAGCAGCCAACACATTGAGTGTCATCCGAAACAAAATTTGAGTCGAGTGAAGTGCCTAGGGAGAGGGGCTACCACGGCTCCAGGAGCAAGTTTGCATTGATGCTGACTTGGTACGCAGGTGCAACCGTTTTCACGCGTTCGTGCAGCTCGTGTAATCTCCCTGCCAGTTCGGTATGACAGCATTTACAGACAAAAGCGTGATTTAAGCTACATTGTAACAACTCATGTTTAGTTTGATACTCAGTAAAATGTGCAAGATCGTACAGAAGTAGGCTGTAATATTTACACATGTGCAGGTCACATTTACAGCACTTTTATAATTTGATGTTAAATAAAGCAAAAAATTCAACTCCTCACTCATAACAATGAAACGAGAGAAGATGAATGTACATTCTAATACACAGGGGTGTCTAGAACATCTTTATTGGCGATTTAATATATATTACCTTCATAATTTCTATGAAACAAATATGACGTAAATTCCCTTCTCCCTTCAAGCGCATCCGAAATGTAGCACTGTTTTAACCCCTACCCAAAGCCATCGATATCTCAAAGTTGCGACACCCGTTGAATTCACTGTTAGAGCCAGATTAGAGCGGTCACTTGGTTAGTGGTAGTCTCAGTAGTTCCTTTGGTCCCTGGTTTACTACGGGACTGACTGCAGCGATCGCATTAATATTTACGGTAAATACTCAATGAAAATGACTATAAACTGCATTGCCACATACATATTACTCACTGAAAATGCATTATTATGCACATGACCATAAGTCATGTAGAAAAGTCTTAACACCTGAGATATTCATTCATTTCCCCATTGAAAGGAACTATTGAACGACCATGACATACTGGATGTGCCGCCATTTTTTGGACACAGGAGTGAATGGTTGTGTCGCAACTTTGACATATCGATGGCTTTGCCCCTACCCCTTCAATGCGAGTGTTCTCCGCACCCACGAGTGTGACTTGAAAAGGTAGGGACTCCGATTCGGAAAGGGCCAAGATTTCTAGGCTAGTTTGGTACTATTTGCATCTAAAACTTTCGCTCCTTCTGGTCAGACTCAAGCTCACGTTGACGTATGAAGCCAGCCGAAGTCAGCCGCATCCGAACTCGAATACGCCTTAGCAGGCTAGCTAGTCAATGGCCTTTTCTGAAATGTGCCCCTTGGCCCTCGCCCTACACACTTCCACTTCATTTGCGCGTTCATGCGAGGGTCCGCCACATTGAGTATCATCCGAAACAAAATTTGAGTCGAGTGAAGTGCCTAGGGAGAAGGGCTACCACGCCTCCAGGCATGGCGGTATTAGGCGCGTTTGACTTCTGGAAAATCTGCGCAGATCTGACCTGATGTGATGCATGCTGGGTAAAACACAATGCATACTGGGACAGACGAAATGCAAACTGGTTAGAAATCATGTCCGACTGCGTCAGCTTTGGGCCAGCGCAGTTCATTTTTGAGCGACTGCACAGGCTGAAACCCACCCCAACGACGTCAGTTCAAAGCCGAGGGCTGCGTCAGAAGTAGGCTGTAATATTTACACATGTGCAGGTCGCATTTACAGCACTTTTATAATTTCATGTTAAATAAAGCATAAAATGCAACTCCTCACTCATAGTAATGAAAGGAGAGAAGAGGAATTTACATGTACAATGTACAATGTCTAACACACAGGGTGTCCAGAACATCTTTATTGGCGATGTAATATATTGCCTTCACAGTTTCTATTATAAACAAATCTGACGTCAATTCCCTTCTCCCTTCAGGCGCATCCGAAATGTGCGCTGTTTTAACCCCTACCCCTTCAATGCGAGTGTTCTCTGCACCCACGAGTGTGACTTGAAAAGGAAGTTCACTAACCGAGTCGAAGTGAATAGGGACTCAGGGAAAAGGCCATTATCAGGCTAGCTAGTCATTAGCAGGCTAGCTAGTCATTGTTATTGTTTTGTGATACTAGCCTCTTAAGCAAACTGTCTGGAAAACAAATCGTTACATTGTATTGCACGCACAGCAAGACCGTTAAATGTATGAATTGGTGACCGGATTGAAGCAGCAATGTAATCTAGTGTGTAAAAGCATTACATCCTCATTAAAACGACCGACACAGTACAAATACAAAGAAAATATCATCTCATCTCAACTATGGGCATAGCCATGTTTGTCGTAAGGTCGTAAGACCACCTCGGGGTACCCTCAAAAGCTCAGAGTTAAAGGGGGCGTTCCTCCGTAAAATGCTGCAGGAAAGCTAGATAATTTTCACTTTCCAACTCGGGCAGGGGATTTACCACACTAATGGATCGCAGGGTAATTGACCTGGTGTGTGTGTGTGTTGTCTCTACAGCTCTAATTAATGTGATGTGTGGGTGTTTGTGTGTTCTGTCTCCTGTGTGTGTGTGTGTGTGTGTTGTCTCTACAGCTCTAATTAATGTGGTGTGTGTGTGTTCTGTCTCCACAGCTCTAGTTGACGCGGTATGCTCCGCACTCTCTCTGAGTCGTCGGGTCCTGCTCATATATGGTGGTGGGCGTGGCCAATCCTATGGGGACCAATCCTCCGACTGGGGGGCGTGTCCTGAGCAGCAGCTGGCTCTGCAGCGCTCCCTATTGGAAGACGAGGAGCTGCGCGTCGTCCTGATCGACCTGGGGGGCCTGGCTGACTCCGCCCTCTCGCCGGCCGTGCAGCTTCTGAAGGAGGAGCAGGGAGCCCTGCGTCCCACACACACACACACCTGCACACACACCTGCTGCAGTGCGGCAGAGGAGTCTCAGGAGGAGGAAGAGGATGTGCTAGCCTTCATCACACCCACCCCCCGCTTCTGGAAGGAGCTGCGCTACCACATGCCCATCAGAGGGAAGGGCAGGCCTGGAACTCACACACACACACACGCACGCACGCAGACACACACGCACACACACACAGCCCCAGTCTGAGAGGTGAGATGTGTGAGAATGGCAATGACTCTGGCCTGTAGAGGGAGCTGCTGGCTGGTCATCAGTCCAACATGGACACTCAGGAGGTTAGAGCTCAAAGAGCAGCAGTGTTGTGACACAGAGCCAACACATGAACATTGGCTGAAGATATCATTTGAAGATGATGAAATCATGTCTGAACATTTGAAATGGTCTCCAACTGCTGGAACCTCATGTGGAGTTCTGGAACCCTCTGGAACCTCACGTGGAGCTCTGAAGAAGTGTGTGTCAGTGGGATACAGAGCTGCTCTCTTGGGACTGTACTGTACTCCTTAAACCGGAGGCTGTGCGAGAGAGAGAGAGAGAGAGGGAGAGAGAGAGAGAGAGTATTTGTGTGTATGTAAGAGAGAACACCACAATGATTGTGATCACTGTATCAATAAAGGTTGGCCTCTGGCGATTTCACTCATAGATGTCTGTTTCTCGAGGTTACTGATATGAGTACTGTTGATATAAAGACAGAAAACAATCAGTTCTACCTTCAACAGCTAGAGTGGCCAGGCAGCTACAGTGCTACACTCTGTGGGCATGTTCATGATGCTACACTCTGTGGGCATGTTCATGATGCTACACTCTGTGGGCATGTTCATGATGCTACACTCTGTGGGCATGTTCATGATGCTACACTCTGTGGGCATGTTCATGATGCTACACTCTGTGGGCATGTTCATGATGCTACACTCTGGGGGCATGTTCATGATGCTACACTCTGGGGGCATGTTCATGATGCTACACTCTGAGGAAGAGAAGCAGGATCTGCTGGCACAAGTCAAAGCGTTCCAAAGAATGTGATGTGTGGGTGTGGCCAGTGATGGTATGTGGGCGTGGCTATATTCGATATATGGGCGAGGCTAGTGCTGTTGTGTGGGTGTGGCTTTAATTCAATCTTTGAAGGGGTGGTTCTTCCTCAGTATGTGATCCCTTCTCCAACCCTGACTCAATCACACTCCATGGGCTCTATTATCAGGATCAAATGGGCATTGTCGCAAGTCACTCGTGCAAGTTACTTCGGGGGCGGTCCTAGCGCAAAAGGCTATAATGACTGCGTGAAAAGTGAACATTGCGCTCAGCGCAAAGTGAAATGGGGTTGTCTTAATTGAGTTAATTAGTCGTGGGTGTCTTTTGGGCGTAGCATGCAATAAACCAATTAGATTTCACACTCTCATTCCCTTTAAAAGCCTGGCGCATTGTTCAATGGTCTGTTGGTATTATCATGGCGGAGTTACCTGGGCGTCTACTCCAGAAGAGACCGACTTAAGGCTAAGCCTTCCCAACTTTTATGCTGGGAAATTGTGAAAATAATGTACATGATGTGTGCATATTATTTTCTAACACGGATAGTTCCGGTCCTTGATGATGATTGGCTGAATCGCGTTCGATGCTGTTATAAAATCCAACACAAACATACACCATGACCGCATTTCGTTAATGCACTACCACAACTTGCACAAAAGTTAAAGTGGCTGCGTCACGATGTTGCATGGCAACCATTCATATGGAGGAAATATTTATTGGCGGAAGAATGATTATCTATGAATACATCGACGTATAGTTACCGTTTTAGAAAAGCAATAAGCCATTCGAGTCCGTAGTTTAGGCTACACTGATTTTAGAACAGTTAAGGGGGGTTTTAGGCACTTGCCTACGGTCTCTCGGGGCTTATGACTTAAATAGATTATTTCAGAATGAACGCAGCAGCCGCAACAGTAGCCAGAAGCCAGTTCTCACTATTGATCATTATCATTATTACATTTCCCTTGTGTGTGTGTGTGTATTCACACCAAATTGGCATGCCATACCGTACCCACCCAATATGCACAGCATCCCATTAGCTGCCTGCCATCAGGCTATTTACATTCTTCTATTTTAAGAAAAAGTCAGTCAACACGTTATCAAAATTAACTTAATGCGCTATAGAGCTATATCCACGCGCACACATTTCGTCTGAACAGGAGAGATTACGCATGCAGGCGCACAACTAGGCTACCTGTTGTTTTCTTTTACTCCGCTATCAGCACACAATGTGAGGCTAATTCACTAACTCAATAGCCTACTCATCATGGATATCGCAAGTTCTTTTAAACAAACAAAACAGAAAGGATGGAGGATGGAGGCAGCTAGAGGAGTTATTCCAGATATTGTTATTGGAATAACTCCAATAACAAGGTAGACAGTTGTCAGAATGCTACAGCTGTTTAATGCCAGACGTTAAAGGTATGCTAAAACAAAACTAACTGAAGGTAACTTAGCCATAGGGCTGTGTAATGTTGTCTAAATGAGCAGGTCACTGTTAGACGTTATTGTTGTATTATTGCATGTGGATGTTGTTATGCTATGTATGCTACTTTTTGCTGACCAATACACGAACCTAAAACCGAGAAACGGACAAATATTATTTAATTATATTCGGGCTGCGCGCTCCTGCTGATGAAAGAAGTAGGGTATGCGCACTGTGCACTCTTCCATATCCCCAAGCCTCACGCGATCATAAAATAGCCTTTCAGCTATGCGCGAGTGATTTCCGACTAGGTTTTCCTGGTCAGTGGCGCACTTACTTTCTGCATCCATATATTAGCGACTGGCGAGCTTTGCGCCGAACCACACCTCTTCTCTTCACTGACACGCCCGTTAGGGCGCAATATCATCTCCCATTTAGAGAACGTACATTTGCGCTGGAAAAATGAAGGATGCGCTCGCAGAGAATAGTAATTATAGGTTGCGGAAGTGGCAAAAGCTCATTGCGCGGTCGGCATGATAGGGCCCCATGTCTATTGCTAGCAGCAGTAGCGTGCGGTGGCCGTACGTTTTGCAGAAACACTAAATTAAAAATGACATATTTCACAGGAGTTTGTTGTAGGCTGTGCTTAAATTATGTCACAGCCAGACATGTAAGTGGAATATTTTGTAGAGAAACCCAGTCATAAACCCATCTAGATTAGATTTCTTTCGGCACCGTTCTCATTACGTTAAACCATCAAAGCATAGCAATGCCAATGTTGGAGATGCTTAAGAGAAAAAAAGAGGCAGGACCTGCTAAATATGGCTGTGTATGTCTAATGCTGGATGCCATGTCCATAAAACACCAGGTCCAATACCATCATTACTCTGAAACATCAAAGAGCGGTTATGTGGATATGGGAAATGGCCCATGTGATGGTCTAATAGCCACCGAGGCTCTTTATTTACTGGTGGTCGGCCTGCAAGGTCACTGGAAGGCTCCAATAGCCTATTATTTGACCAACCACTTTCCCCTGAGACACAAATAGCACTTGTGGAAAATGCTCTGTGTGAGCTGCCACGCTGCGGCCTAAAAGTCACATGCATGACCAACCATGATGGTCATGCTTCCAACCAAAAAATGCGTGAGCTTCTGGGATGACGGCTACACTTGCTACCTAATGAACCACTACAGACTTTTTTCCTCATGATGGATGCATGCCATATGCTAACATTGGCGAGAAACATGTTGAAGGCATACAGCCCAATAACGAGCAGAACAGGAGAGATCAGCGGGTCATATATCGTCCACCTTAATAACATCCAAACACAGTCAGGATTGCATGCTGCCAATAAAGTGTCAGACAGACACGTCAATTTCGAGACTCAAAAAATTAAAGTAGCTCTTGCAGCCCAGACACTCAGCTCTTCTGTAGCAACTGCCCTACGGACTCTGTAGCAACTGCCCTACGGACTCCTTGGCTCCTTGGAGAAACCTTGGCTGCCCACAGTTCAGGGACTGTGAAGCTATGGCAGAATTTATCGAGGTGATTCTTATACTAACCCGTATGAAATGTAGGCATCCTAAAGCATTCATACAAGGCATGCACACATACACTACACAAAGAAAATCTAAAAGGGGAATAACTCTGTGATGAAAGAAAGTGGCGTATAATGTGCTGGGAGATGCAGTTGTCAGAGGGAGAGTGCACCCTTGCTTTAGTGTAGAGAGGAGCTGGAGCAAGGCTACCTATACAAATATACTCACACGACAATTCCAATTTGTTTAGGGTGATTGACAGGATGTTTGATGTCATGAACAGCCGGAATCCAAAAGTGAAGGGATTCAAAGCTCCCCCTTGGATCCGGAACTGATGATGGAAAACCCCTGCACAAATCAAAAAGGTCTTTTTCCCTGTCAATTTTCCCATGTGTTGCGAAATATGCTTATGCTGACTCCTAAATCTTGATTGAGGCAGTTTTGTATAGACTATTTTGTTTCCTTTTTTGAGGTGCCTATCTGTCCTTGGGTTTGTTATCAACATTGACACCCTGATGTTGATGGTACCTGAGCAGCTCCAGTGTCAGCAGTACATATGCACGTACCTTTTTTGTCAAGACCATCTGGAGCTGCTTTTTAATTCAGCAGCAGGTAGTCATTTATAGTCCACCACAACACATACTGTACTTGTTCGAGTGTTCTCAGGCCCACAGGTTAAAAACTAGCCTCTGTTTGCTCAGTCACTCATTTGTTTCCAGTGCCCTCTCTATTGTTCTGTCCATAGATATCACATAAATAAACAAGATCTGTCCAAAAATATAGAGTATCAGTCCACAGAAACCAACAAACAGTATTTTTACAGTAAACTATTTGCTTGCACTAGAAACAATTAAGAACTTAAAACGTTGTTTTAAGTATGGTTTAAGTATGGTGCTGTCTCTGAAAAGCTATCAGTATGCATCTCTTATCTTTTAAAGGTGGCTGGAATAACAATCCAACAGCTTCGCAACTTAGGAGCATTTTTCACCACTTCATGGTCCGGTGTGGGGTCAACCCAAGCACCTCTGGGAATGTAACTTCGCAAGATGACACTGTTCTCTAGCGGCAGTAGAAATGTCCAGTGTTATTGCGGCAGAGGACACCGAGGACCTCCCGTGCCCCTTTGCCAGCCTTCCTGCCATCATATCAGCCCAGAGCTATACTTCCACACAATTTGGCAGTCTGGCCCTTGTTTATATTTCCGGCTTTGTTGTCTAAATTTTGTCTGTTAATTTAAAAAACAAAGTGTAAGTTTGCTTTCACTATCGTAAACACCTGTCTACTACAATAAATCTCTTTGATATTAATGTAAACATCTTTGTTGCTAAGACTTCTTTCTTACCTACATGTAGGCCTACATCCCCATCCAGCCTAGCTTAAGCATTGGGTCAATTAAACAAAGTCATTCTTTTCCAAGGATTTTGGAGCATGGGCCTCTCACTTCCCTTCCTTAATGCAACAGGCATTCTCCCTTTCACGCTACACTGTCACGTTTGAAAAGCGAAACTGATGCCACGACAGGTCTGGGTTTTCTGAAGTAGGCCTAGCTTAGGCTACAGGCTGCATTTATCACAGAAAATCAAGTGACTTAGCAAGTATAGGCCTACACCTATTTAGAGACAGGAGCATATGCTTACCGTGATAACAGCTGTCGCATCGTAGTAGTCTGCGCCGATGCACAGAAACGGTAAAAGTTCTTGTAGCCTGGAAGCTTCTATACCTATCCGCCCAAGGAACATGTCAGTGTTGTAAACGAAATACAACTTCAATAGAGACAAGAAGATAGGCTAGGTTGACAGGACATTGCATAGGCCTACGCCTAAAATTCTGCCTGGGGTCTTTTATTTAGGCGAATTCTCTGAAGTTCAAACTTTGGCTTCTAGAGCTCCATTGAAGTGCTTCTTATTTTCAAAAAGATTTATAACAGGCCTGTCCGCACATCGGAGATTGCTTTCTGTTTGGGATCCAATGAGGCCTGGGCCACCCTACACATTATGCCACCCAACTTTTTTTAAGTTGCGGTAACGAAAACAAATGATTGAAAAAATACTAGATACAGTAGGCCTATATGTTAGCAAGTTGGACCAGATAGAGTTTGCTGTTTCGCTAATTTGACTTGGGCTTTGACGGCAAGCTACTGGTAGGCTAGCGACATGTCCGCATATAGATTAGGCTACTGTAATGAATGACAATGGGTAGCGGGCGGGTGTTTTACATCAATTGTTGGAAGAAAAAAGAGGATGCAGATGACACAGCCTGCGGCCTAGGCTATGTCCATTTCTTTCATTCACATAGGCTAGGCCTAGACTAAATAGCACCGCCTTTTTTTTTTTTTTTTTTAGGGCCTTTTTAGCTCATAATACCTGCCCACACCAAATTCACTTCTAGTCATTTATGGGGAATGTTGTCCCCACCAATATGGCGGCCGCGTTGGTGCATTCCACCTGATAGAACCAAGGGGGCAGGCGAACGTTTGGAGAGTGTAGACAGTATGGCGGCCACCAAGGTAATTAGGAGACCAGTGCTAGCTAGCCATTCCATTGAATCCTATGGGGCGTAAGCGCCACTTTTGACATCAAATAACGTTACAGCTGAAACGTTTTAAGCCTTTATACGAACATTTTCTACATACAACATTGTGAAATTGACGTCATAATTTCGTAACTGTCTTATCGGCTGAGTAATAAACGTTTTCCGAAATCAATGCTAAAAGTGACGTAGGTTAGGTAATGCGCATGCGTCCAGAGAGAGTAAACCGTCGCCATAGGTCAGACTTCGTGCCTACGTCACATGTACGTCCCCCTGAGCCTGCGCAGGAGATGGTAGACAAAACAAAAAAAAGTTTAAATTTGCTTCCTTGGGCTCTGCTGACGTCTACGTGATAGCTCTGTCCATAGACCTCTGAAGTTCGCCTACAAAAAAGCTACCATCTTCGCCCAAATAAGGAGATCCAGTATCTTGAGATTTTTTTCTATGGGAAAATAACATGGGGATTTTCAATTATCGCACCTGTTAAACTCACCCGGGGATGATGACATTGGAAATGCAGACGTTTTTCGCTACACAGTTTTTTCCACTGCCGTCTAGTGGATACTGTGATCTCCGGTAGGTGAAGACGGCACACTTTGATCTTTGCTACCCCAGAGCTAACTTACAATGCAACTTGCCATAGGCAGTTAGCTTCAATTAACTCCCGGATCTCCTTTTATGGGCAAAGATGGCAGCTTTGGATCCTTTTTGTAGGCGAACTTCAGGTCTATATCTTTTACTGTCTATAGAACTTGACGGACAATGGGGTATCTGGGTTCTATATATCTACTGTATGCGCTCCCAACCCCTTTGCAACAATAGAATGTGGAAATGGTCAATTGTTGGGGCCTCTCGCTCCGCTTTAACCAGAAACAAATCTTAGCTTTAACCCTCTCTGGTTACATGTTTGCTTTTTTGCTTTTCACTCTGAGCGGATTTTTGCGAGGTGCAGTGGAGGCCGGTATCGATAGCATCTAGCTGAATAGATGTTCACATGCTAATAAAGGCTACTAACGTTAGACTGTTACCATAGACCTAAATGAAATGGACAAACAGACTCCGTTGTTCTCAATGGGAGGGGACTGAAACAAATTCCTTTTACTTCCCATCGTTCGTGCTCAGACTTTGTGACGTTAGCCATCCTGTTACTTGCTGTAACTGGTCTGATAGATGGGTCACACTGAAATTTGACATTCATGATATCAAGGTTTTTTTTTATCAGGTTTACTAGTGTAACGGGTGCTAGCTGGTTAGCTATGCTGTGGAACGTTAGTAAACCTCACTCCCCGACACTTCAAGAGCGCTGCTGGCATGAAAGCTAGTAGCCTGGGCATTTAGCTGGATTGTTAGCGTGCTCGACTCCCGATCCGAGGTGCTGCTGTCGGGCGGGTTCGAGTCCGGGCGTGTGCAGGGCTGGACCGCGGTGGTTCCACACAACGCAGGTTACATTGGTGCCGTGACCCGGATCGGGAGTGAGGTTTAGGGGGGTGAGTGTAACGGGTGCTGGTTAGCTATGCTGTGGAACGTTAGTAAACCTCACTCCCCGACACTTCAAGAGCGCTGCTGGCATGAAAGCTAGTAGCCTGGGCCCGTATTCACAAAGCATTTTATCTTACCACTAAGAGTACTCCTAAATCGCGCTAGAAGATTTTAGTTAGGAGTTTTCCCCTAAAAGTTATTCACAAAGCCTTTCAGACCTACTTTTAGTAAGGAGAAACGCCCACTCCTAAACTAAAAGTGAGTCTTCGTTGCTATGGTTGACGTCATTACTCATGCACGAGCTTGATGAAAGTGACCACCTTGATTGGCTGGTGATTATAACGCGGGAATGATGGCAAACCTCCCCTACAATGACGAGTTGAGTGACAGGTGTTAGGTCTTAGCTGGTGAGAATGCGTGCGCTATGTCGGGCTGTGAAGGATGGAAGATGATGAATAAATAGGCATAGCCTTAATGAATAAAGAGTAAAGCAAGCCTAGGCTTAATGAAACACTATGGACTGGAGCAGTATATTTGCAACATGTTTTAAATTAATCTGTATGAAAACACGTAGCCTCTATTTGCAAAGAGAGAAGCGATTTAATTCAATTAGGCACAATGAGACGTTACATTTAGTTTACATGCAATGGTGGTTTTGGTTGTCGGTGGCATTATTGCATTTGCATCCTTAGTTGCAATGCACATTTATTCCCTTGCATGACAGCGAGCTCCTGCACTGCACGGTCATTTCAAAACATCGCGACGTGAAATACCACTAAAAGCGGGTTGTGAATAGGTCTTAGTGAGTTAGAAGTCCTCTCGAGTTCTTTTACGCTGTCCTAGACTTAGGAGCTACTTTTAGGTTTAAAATGCTTTGTGAATAACTTTTAGTGAAAAAAATTAGGAGTCATAAAGTTAGGAGTGACACGCCCATTATTTTTAGGAGTTCCTCCCTAAATTCGCCAGTTAGGAGCTACTTTTAGCCCTAAAATTCTTTGTGAATACGGGCCCTGGGCTTTTAGCTGGATTGTTAGCGCGCTCGACTCCCGATCCGAGGTGCTGCTGTCTCGCGGGTTCGAGTCCGGGCGTGTGCAGGGCTGGACCGCGGTGGTTCCACACAACGCAGGTTACACTTGCCTCTAGGTAATGTTTTACCCATAATACAGTAGGCTACCATAAGCCCTTTTTCCATTAAAAAGTTAATTAGCTTAAAAGCGATGCGCATCAAAAGTTAATGCGACACATGTGATGGAAAATGACTTATATCGCTATTATATATAACGTCGGTTTTATCGTGATAAGTTAATTCGCTCGCCAGAGGTGGATTAAGAAGAGTTAAATCGATATAAATGTGATGGAAAAGGTTTGTAGCGATATAAGTTACAGTGAAGCCTGCTCAGAATGTTCACAAAGTTGGCGCTAAAATCTGAATTCTGTCTCGCGCATACAAAGACGTTCACCTCACAATGGTGTACCATTCGCTACCTTTGATAAACTCGCTAGAAGTGTTCCATTCGCTACAACTGTTGATGGAAAACCATATAGTGCAGTAGAAATATGTGCATTAACAGGGCTCTGATGATCATTTTGATTCACTAGAATTGGTCTTCAATGGAAAACCGTCTTGGCGCTTCTTATGTCGCTAAAAGATAATTTGCTTTAAGAGTTACTGCGCTTGAAAATCTGATGGAAAAAAGACTAGGCTATACACTACATACAGTAGGGTTTTCACTGATCTTGCTAATAACTTTCCGTCATGGTTTTTGTGCAGGCTAGACTGAGCTTCTTATCCAAACATTACGGTTAA
This sequence comes from Sardina pilchardus, assembly GCF_963854185.1. Taxonomy (NCBI): domain Eukaryota; kingdom Metazoa; phylum Chordata; class Actinopteri; order Clupeiformes; family Clupeidae; genus Sardina; species Sardina pilchardus. The sequence continues at coordinate 8,782,723 of NC_085004.1, forward strand.
TCTCCCTTGACTGTTACCATAGACCTAAAAGAAATGGACGAACAGACTGCGTTGTTCTCAATGGGAGGGGACTGAAACAAATTCCATTTACTTCCCATCGTTTGCACGCAGAGTTTGTGGTGTTAGCCATCCTGTAACTTGCTGTAACTGGTCTGATAGATGGGTCACACGGAAATAAATCAGGTTTACTTGCATCTAGGTTATGCTTTACCCTATAATACAGTAGGCTACCATAGGCTACGTTTTCACTGATCTTGCTAATAGCTTTCCGTCATGGTTTTCGTGCAGGCTGGACTGAGCTTCTTATCCAAACATTACGGTTAATCTCCCTACTGTGCGATGTCGAACGTTAGCTTCCCTCCAACCGACATACTAACTATACTTCTTTACGGGAAACCAACGTTATATACGAGGAAGACATGAATTAGTTGTGCCTTCGTAACCCTATATAGAATATACAGAAGCTATAAGGGCAACACAGGGCACATGTTACATGATGTTCTGGAATCACAAACAAATCTGCAATCTATGGCTGTCCTATGGGGGTTAGCAGAGCATTGATCACCAGCTCAATCCGTGTTTCTACTTCCGGGAATATTCCTGCCCCCTTATGTAATGGAGACACAATATGTTCCCCTGTCCTTCCTGTTCGTTCGTGCTCGTCAGTCGGTTTATCGCGACTTGATTACAAGATGGCGCCCAGCGGAGAGATTCTATGAAGGTAGTGCTTGTAAACAGTCTTTTTAAAATAAACTTCCTGTGCATTTCCAAAGTTCTCAGTATCTCGTTTTAAATGTCAGGACCCTCCGAAGTCTACCAATGCAGTGTGGAGTTACTTGGAACTGTTTTAATGGTTTAAAAATAGCGATTTAGCTGCATAGGCTACGTGATGCCCAATCTAATAGATTCAAACCTACTGCAAGCTAGGCTGAAAACGGCAGAGTTCGGCATGCTGGGGGGTGAGCGAAGGTCCGTCTAAAACACGTGTGAGTACACCTTAACATGTTTCGGTACAGTTAAGCTCAATTTCACACCGGAATTCTCCTTTAAAGCTCCAAATAAATCCAAGGCTTGACTTTGGTTTAGATATCTTTAGTTTTGTTTTGCAAAACTGTAAAACAATACAGAGAAAAAGTACATGAATTTCACGTTACATATGAAATAGCATTAGGCTATGCTGCTAACACACATTAGCTAGCAAACAGCAATTATCACTCGTGACCGACAAGAACTAGCAAACTTAAGCTAAAGTAAGCGGACAAAACACATCCCAATTACAAAGTTACAAAGGCAAGAGACACCCGACAAGTAATATATCTAATACAGACTAATGTCCAGGGCTCAAACGTATACTTTCATATAAAAGGAAATCGCCAGGAACGTGCTCATCTGTTGCAAACTCTTTTAAGACTAACACGTTAGTGATGGCGAACTGACCGATGAGTCGGTTAATTAACCCGATTCGTGTCAGTGAATCGGGAGAATCGAGTGCCACACGTCAATGAACCGACTCACTGCTGTTTTTTTTTTTACCACATTCGTGGCGGCGCGCTTCGCACGAGCTGTGTGCGTCAGTGCAATCGGTGGTACCTGTTTGCTAGGTGGTTTTCTTCTGCTACTGTGTGTGTAGTAATCTAGCTCATCAGCGCCTCCACTGGAGTGGTGGTAGAATCAATCAGGAAATGGGGTACTGATAGCAGATAGCAAGAAGCAGTCCGAAAGAATTGTTGACTGAACGAGTTGAAAAACAGTTGCGGTCGGTGAGAGCTAACTAACGTTGAAAGTCAATCGTAATGTATCATCAATACTCTGCAAATAAAAGGCTGTGATATAATTGTGCTTTTTGTAGCCAATGTTTGTCTTTATAAAATCACTACTTTTTTTGCAGTATTTCGTGCATGGCAACTGTTAAAATAATCTAGCCGAATTAATATTTGAACTTGGTGGTTACGTTCCATGTCATGCTTGCGCTTTGAGGCTGCATGTTGCATGGTTTGGAGCGACTATGGCGGAGGGAGTAAATGTGCGACCCCCCCCCCCCCCGCGAACCGAAACCGAATCAATTAACCCGGTAGGCCATTCAAAAACCGCTCAGTTGAACCGGTTCACGTCACTGAGTCGGTTTTCCCATCACTATAACACGTAGAACAGGAAGTAGCCTACTTGACTACCAGACAGTTGCCCGGTAACGCCACAATGTGGCAGCATATACAAAGGAATATATGCATTTCTTAAGGAAGGCAGAACAAGGCCATTAAAACGAGCATATATGGGGGTGATATTTAAAGGGATATTCCGCCATTTTTGGAAATAAGCTCATTTTCCACCTCCCCTCGAGCAAAACAATTGATATTTACCTTTTTCCCGTTCATCCAGCCATTCTGTAAAGCTGGCGATACAACTTTTAGCTTCAGGCTAGCATAGAAACGGATTAGACCAGTAGCATCTCGCCTGCTAGCATCATGTTTAAAAATGACTAAGATTTCCGGTAATTTTCCCATTTAAAACGTGTCTCTTCTCAAGTTAGAAGTGCAAAAGACCAACTGAAAATGAAACCTGGCGTTTTTCTAGGCTGATTTGACATGGAACTACACTCTCATCTGGCGTAATAATCAAGGCAACTTGCAAACGTACCATGGGCGCAGTGATATCACGTAGCATCTGAAAATAGTACTCATAGGGAGGGAAAGTGAAAACCAGCGCCCCAAGTGGTTGCGTTCCTATCGAAGAGCAGCTCCAATGTTAAGTCCCATAGACCGACTTTTCAAATAAATACTATGCAGCTATACCAGCGATCTTATCCACCAAAAATATTTTTCAGTCTGCATACTGTAATAATCTACTAACTGTGAAAATAGCAGACCATATTTCGCCTTATTTAAAAAAAAAAAAAAAAACGTAATTGCTCGTTTCATTTCATAAATGGACTACAACTACAAGTGACGTGACACCCTTCCACGACGTTACTCACCTAGCATGGTTTGTTTATTAGCCTGTTAGCTAGTTGGTTAGTTAGTAGACAATCCCACTTACTGCCAGCTCTTGTGTGAGTAGGAGCACAACACAAGTTATCCCAACATAAAGGTAATTACCACACGGTTTACATCACTCTCTGTTATTACAAAAATATGTAAAGCCAGTTAAGCAAATTGCCGTTTTGATCAGTTGGAGATGAAGCGCCCAAACTGGTGACGTCAAATGCTACTGTGGCTAGGACTGTAGTTCGTTATCACCATGTTACAAACAAACTCAAAACAATTAAACAGATCCTAAAAAATAAAGTATGACCACTAGAAGCAATAGAACTGACCTATAGCATATTGAAGGCATTTAACTAAGTTCCCATCGTGGGCCGAGATATATTTTTTCTAAAAGAAAATCCCCTCCACTCCCGCTAGCCTCTAGGAATGCAACCACTAGATGGCGATGAGATTACTTTCCCTCCCTATTGACAACAAGCAGTAGTAGTGCCAGTAGTTTGCAAGTTGCCTTGATTATTACACCAGATGAGAGTGTAGTTCCATGTCAAATCAGCCTAGAAAAATGGCAGGTTTCATTTTCAGTTGGTCTTAAAGCAATTTCTAACTTGAGAAGAGACACATTTTAAATGGGAAAATTCCGGAAATCTTCTTAAAGTCCTAAAGTCACTTTTAAACATGCTAGCAGGCGAGATGCTACTGGTCTAATCCGTTTCAATGATCTATGCTAGGCTGAAGCTAAAAGTTGTATCGCCAGACTCACAGAATGGCTGGATGAACAGGAAAAAGGTAATTTTCAATTGTTTTGTTCGAGGGGAGGTGGAAAATGAGCTTATTTCCAAAATCTGGAATATCCCTTTAAATCACGCTTGTTTGAAACCACCACATTTATCAACACACGTTTATTCTTACGCTGGAAGTGGAGTGATACGAACATTTCATGAATCACACTTGAGCCCCGTCGTGAGATGATTTCTGTGCTCAGATCTACGCAGAGTTGAGGGCTCTTAGAGAATATATTTGCTTGGATTCTCGTTCAAAACACTGTAAAGGAAAGGTTTTGGATTAGACAAATTAATTTGATGTGATTTAGCAAGTAGGTTGGTTGGATTTGGATGCAGAGATCTTGCCAAACATATAATGGGGACAGGAACAGGATTGATTAAGGTCCTCTGGAGCCAGTTGACAGAAAGAGCAGTCTTGAAATGACAGCAGAGCACATGAACGCTTGCAGTCAGAAAAACAATGCAATCACAGGGGCGGTCCCTAATATCCCAGGCTATTATAGGCTCAATATACATATTTTTTAGTAGGCCTGTAACCAAAGTCCATTCAGGGAAGTCTTGCCACTCGGCGGGTAACATCTCTGTGCATTTTGGACTAAGATCAGGTTCCTATCCAGGCACATATTAACACCCCCCCCCCCCCCCCCCTCACTGTGCTTGCTCACTGTGCAAACACCAACATTTGTCTGTTATCAGGGTGACAGGGTAGTGAAAAGAAAACAAACCGTCAATCATGCTGTTTATTACAATGCAACAAGTGTTCTTGTTTGGCCGAGGGGGAAGAGGCAGTATATGTGTACACAATCGCCATCTTGACGTCATGACCTGTTCCAATACATTTGTATGGTGGATTGTTTAGGTGCCATGTCTCCTTGTTTATACAGTCTCTGGTATAACTGGTTTCAAGAGTTTAACACCAGTCACATCAGCTAACAAGACAGTGACAGTACAATTTCATAAAAAAGAAATTCAGTGGATATGATCCAAACCAATGCTTCATTTAAAAACGTTAAGATGGTATGGATAATTAAATACAAAGTTACTAGCACCAAACATATTCACCCAACCATTCATCAAAGCATGTGTTCAGAAGAATGCCTTTCTCAGATCTGTACAGTATGTTTGAACTAGAAAATGTAATTCCATGGAAGGAATTACCATTGCATGTAAATGTAAAAAGGTTGCTGTGTAAAACATTGTATTACTTAAAAAGACAACATACTGTATGACACAATAAGAATAGATCAGGGGTGGCCAACCAGTCTAGCATGAAGAGCCAAAAAAAAATCTACAAAAGTCAAGAGAGCCGCACAACAAAAAAAGGCGTCCATACTACAACAGCACAACATTAGGCCTACAGTTATAGCTCCTTTGTTTTTCATTTAAAGTAAGACACATGGCAGATGCTCAATGATCATTGATAAATGATCATTGGAAAATGTAAAAAGATCAGACACACATCAAATCCCCCCTCACTGAATGACTTATTGGCATGAGCAATGCTCCAACACCTGATAATGCAATGTCAAGTGTTCAGTTAACTTTTAAAAAGAAAATAAACAAAAAGAAAACGAGTGACTGACGTCTATAGCCATTACCAGCCTACTTGCAAAAGTATGTAGGAAATGTTCAGGTTTGAAGCTTTATGAATCAGTGGCATACCAAGAACCAAACGAATGTGTAGGCTAGAAACATATCACCTCCGCAAATGAGGTTATGTTTTCATCGGGGTTTGTCTGTTTGTTAAGCAAGATGTTAAGCGGAGGCGCGAGATGTTAAGCAGGATGCGCGAGGCGGAGGTTTGCGATCTCAGAGTGCTTTCTACCGTACTTTGACATATTAACCAGAGGGGTTATGCTACAAAACGATAAATGGCCCTTTTCAATGGCACGTGTTCCTTCTATTTACGATTCGCTTCAGGGTATTCCTGATTGCAACAGTAGCATTAAACCTGGCTGAAGAATAAACACGTCTGCTTCGTTTTGGCCAATTCCTATCCATATCATGACGGGAAAATGATTATTGTTAACTATTAAATTACTTTTGGCAATAGGCTACTATCAAATTCTGAAATTAGTTTTTATTTACCGGAAATAAAGGCTATTTCAAAAGGAAAACGTTTAGGTCCGAGGAGAAGTCAGAACAGCAGTTGAGCAGCCGCGAGCCGCACGAGAAGAAGCAAAGAGCCGCATGTGGCTCGCGAGCCGCGGGTTGGCCACCGCTGGAATAGATGAATAACAATAACCCAATTACAGTTCCACTGAAATTACTTGGAAACCCACATTTAAAAAGTGATTCATGAAAATGCATTAAAGTTGTGGATAGTATTTTGGAAAATAGCTCTTCATTTATTAAAATAATAGATTGAAATAAAGTTGCCAACGAGTTGCAAGCGCTGACACTTTGTTTAGTAGGCCTACTGAAGTTCACCTACAGTGAAACGAATGATGCTATGCAGCAACAGGTAGGCTGAGGAAATGATAGCTGCAAATATAACGTTAGCTATCTTGCTAACAACAAACATGATGGCAATGATGAGAATGATAACAATGTAGCTTGTACTGTACAAACGACTGTGAGAAGAAGGCTTAAACCTAAATGGTACAACTATAAAGTTCACAAATGTGAAAAATACATTTAACAAATCTCCGTTTCAAGACCTTTGTAGGAGTGCTTGAATGACGTCAAACGGTTCAGTGGTTTTAGAGCCTTTGATCGTTGATTTTGGTCGGAAGAAGAATAACTATAAGAAGAACAGTGATAACAGTACATTGCATTGACATGCAATGTAATGATAGACAGGTCATTTGCTCAACTTTTTGGGCCTAGTTTTCTGTCAAAGTTTTCTCAATGGATTCCTGGTCAGAACCCCTATTGAAACAGATTAAGACTTGGGGCATGTTAAATTTTGTCCAAAAATTCAAGATGGCCGCCGTATGGGCAATTCCATATCAGTTGGAACAGGTCCGACACCATGGTCCTCAGTTTTTTCTGATTTTTGGTCAAAATGTTCCTCCATGTCTCATTAGAGGAAAACCAAAATTTTAGCTTGGTATCTTGTTTAGTTTCTGAGATATGGCTCTTCAAATGTGGATAGACGTGTACTAAAAAAAGGCTGAAAATGCCTGTATTTAATGAGCACCACTTTTTTTAAACCCCTCTCCTGTCTTAAGCCTACCATGTTATTTTCTAAAGATTTGAACACTGGGGCAGTACCCTGTTTAGTTGTCCAATATCACAAAGGAATTATAGTCCTTCCCACCATTGAAGACTTATTCATCGAAACAAACCCATATTTTTTTAAAGCAATGAAAAACAAAAAAACTGTTTTTGTTCTCTTATGGTCATGAATGGATAGCACTCACATTTTTAAAACTTAACATATATATAGTCCATGAGTAAGAGAACATGTTGAAAAAAAATTGAAATGGTAAGTTTTCGTATTTCGAGGCTATGGGCCTTCAAAGATGGCCAAAATGGTGTTTTTTCCTAAAAATGCCAATTTCATTGCCTTTTTTCAAGGACAAGATGAAATGCAAATCCAACAGTTCTTTTCTCCTGCAATAGTATGCCACTTTGTAGACCATGTGAATGTGGTAGATCCGACCGGTCCATTTTAATATCCCCTCAGTACATGTCTGAAGTTAGAAAAAATGAAAAATTGTCTTGGCTGAAGGAGGTGTTGGTTCGATTTTTATGAACCTCTTAGAAGGACAATATGGGGTGTAAACCCTTTTTTTCTGTTTGAGGGATCGGAATGCCATCCTATAAACAGGATAAAAATGTTATATCCCATTTTTACTCTTTATTGACCCCTTAGAATATGTCCAAAAGTTGTCAAAAATGAAAAAGGAGACTAAATTGAGGGGCTTAAAATGGCCAAGTGGATCAAGTCACACAAGGCTAAAAATGTAATATAAGACAGATGAGATACTGAGGGAGAACACTGTGAAATGTATAACCCCTGTTACGATGGCCTTTGAACCCACTGTGTTAACTGAGATTAAGGGCTAAAAACCACCAACCACCGATCCGGTGGTCTCCAACTTTTTCATATCTCTTGATAGAAAATTTGAGACTTGAAACTCATACATGTTTTTCATCTCTTCAAAGCGGCTTTTTGAGACCATCCATGACTTCCTGTGATAACCGGAAGTTGGTTTAAAACAGGAAGTACACTTTAAAAAGGCTGTATCTCTGGAAAAAGAAAAGTGTTGAGGCCAAAATCATGTTTTGAGAGATTGTGTAGGAGTATGTTTCAGACCATTTGGAGTTGAGTGGTACCCACTTTGTATGACATAAAAAAATCGCCCTTAAGGTTTAACTTGACCAAAAAGTGTAGGCCTCAACTAGCCTGGAAAACCAGCGCCAACTGCTGGACGGCAAAATGTTTTGCCTGCATTTGGGTCTGGCCTCGGACCACTGTACATTTTGAAAACACTGCCCTGAATCTGGCAGATGGCAACTAAACCAATCACAACGCAGAGATGTATTTTGAATCAACGTGGGCGGGGCAGAGGGCTCTGGGGCGGGGTTTTGAGGGAGCGTTGGCCTATTGGCACAGACACGGTTTGGGTCTGTCCGAGGCCAGACCCAAATGCAGGCAAAACATTTTGCCGTCCAGCAGTTGGCGCTGGTTTTCCAGGCTAGTTGAGGCCTACACTTTTTGGTCAAGTTAAACCCTAAGGGCGATTTTTTTATGTCATACAAAGTGGGTACCACTCAACTCCAAATGGTCTGAAACATACTCCTACACAATCTCTCAAACCATGATTTTGGCCTCAACACTTTGGCCCAAGCAGCTTTTTGTTTTTTTTCCCCAGAGATAAAGCCTTTTTAAAGTTTACTTCCTGTTTTAAACCAACTTCTGGTTATCACAGGAAGTCATGGATGGTCTCAAAAAAACACTTTGAAGAGATGAACAACATATGAGTTTTAAGTCTCTATAAATTTTCTATCAAGAGATATGAAAAAGTTGGAGACCACCGGATCGGTGGTTGGTGGTTTTTAGCCCTTAACCTCAGTTAGGGACACAGTGGGTTCAAAGGCCATCGTAACAGGGGTTATACATTTCACAGTGTTCTCCCTCAGTATCTCATCTGTCCTATATTACATTTTTAGCCTTGTGTGACTTGATCCACTTGGCCCCTCAATTTAGTCACCTTTTTCATTTTTGACAACTTTTGGACATATTCTAAGGGATCAATAAAGAGTAAAAATGGGATATAACATGTTTATCCTGTTTACAGGATGGCAATCTGATCCCTCAAACATAAAAATGGGGTTAAACCCCATAATGTCCTTCTAGGAGGTTCATAAAAATCAAACCAACACCTCCTTCAGCCAAGACAATTTTTAATTTTTTCTAACTTCAGACATGTACTGAGGGTATATTAAAATGGACAGGTCGGATCTACCACATTCACATGGTCTACAAAGTGGCATACTATTGCAGGAAAAAATAAATGTTGGATTTGCATTTCATCTTGCCCTTGAAAAAAGGCAATGAAATTGGCATTTTTAGGAAAAAACACCATTTTGGCCATCTTTGAAGGCCCATAGCCTCGAAATACGAAAACTTACCATCTCAATTTTTTTTCAACATGTTCTCTTACTCATGGACTATATATATGTAAAAATGTGAGTGCTATCCATTCATGACCATAAGAGAACAAAAACAGGTTTTTTGTTTTTCATTGCTTTAAAAAAAATCTGGGTTTGTTTCTATGAATAAGTCTTCAATGGTGGGAAGGACTATAATTCCTTTGTGATATTGGACAACTAAACAGGGTACTGCCCCAGTGTTCAAATTTTTAGAAAAGAATATGGTAGGCTTAAGACAGGAGAGGGGTTTTAAAAAAAGTGGTGCTCATTAAATACAGGCATTTTCAGCCTTTTTTTAGGACACGTCTATCCACATTTGAAGAGCCATATCTCAGAAACCAAACAAGATACCAAGCTAAAATTTTGGTTTTCCTCTAATGAGACATGGAGGAACATTTTGACCAAAAATCAGGAAAAACTGATGACCATGGTGTCGGACCTGTTCCAACTGATATGGAATTGCCCATACGGCGGCCATCTTGAATTTTTGGACAAAATTTAACATGCCCCAAGTCTTAATCTGTTTCAATAGGGGTTCTGACCAGGAATCCATTGAGAAAACTTTGACAGAAAACTAGGCCCAAAAAGTTGAGCAAATGACCTGTCTATGAGTGTGTATGTGCGTGCATGGGTGCATTTGTAAGTATATTGTATTTGACCGACCACGCGACAGCCCTGTATCAGTGTCTCTGTGTGTGTGTGTTTTTGTGCCTGTGTGCGTGCGTGTGTGTGTGTTGCCCCATGCTGTAGAATCAATTTGCCCCTATCTGTGTGTGAGTGTGTGTGTGTGTTGCCCCTATCTGTGTGTGAGTGTGTGTGTATCTGTGTAGCCCTGAGTCACATCATGATTGTGCATATGTGTTGCCAAGAAATTTTGAATTTGTATCTTTTTGTTGTAGAATCAGTGTGTCCTAGTTTACTTGTGTATGTGTGCTGCCTTAAGTTGTAACATCAATGTGTCCTATGTGTGTGTGTGTGTGTGTGTGTGTGTGTGTGTGTGTGTGCTGTCTTGAGTTGTAAGATTAGAGTTTCTCCCCGTGAGTGTTGCGCCTGTGCTGGTCCATGTAGGTCCGGCGGGTGAAGGACTTGAGGCAGAGTGGGCACTCCCAGGGCTTCTCTCCGGTGTGTGTGCGCTGGTGAGCGTTGAGCTGGCTCCTCTGAGCGAAGCGGCGCTCACACACGAGGCATCTGTACGGCCTCTCGCCTGTGTGCACGCGCATGTGCACCCGCAGCTGGGACGGACCCAGACACACCTTCCCACACAGGTCGCACGCAGTCCCACCCCGGGCCTTTCCGGAGCTTTCCGCCGCCGCCGTTGCTTCCTCCTCCTCCACCTCCTCCATCACCTCCTCGCCAGGGTGCTCCTTCCGCAGGTGCGCCGCCAGGGTCTGGCTCCGGCCGAACGTCTCGCCGCACGCGCCGCACCTGAGCAGCTTGTGCGTGCGCTCGTGCCGCTCCAGGTGGTACTTCTGCAGGAAGCCCTTGCCGCACTGGGCGCAGGTGTGCGGCCGCTCGCTGGTGTGTCGCCGCAGGTGGCGCTTCAGGTAGGCCAGGTGCGTGAACTGCACGCCGCACTCGTTGCACATGTGGTCCTTGGTGCCGGCGTGCACCGTCTGGTGGATGCGCAGGTTGGTGGCGTTGACGAAGCGCTTGCCGCACTCCTCGCACACGAAGGGCTTCTCGCCCGTGTGGGTGAGCTGGTGCCTGTTCATGGTGGCCCTGTTCTCACACAGCCTGCCGCACGTCTCGCAGATGAAGGGGCCCATCTTCTTACGGCCCCTCCCCGCTCGCTTGACCGCTCCGTCCTCCTCGTCGCTGGCCGCTCTCTTCCTACTGCGTATCGTTCCGGTCTTCCTGGTACGCGCATCCTCTTCTGATTCGCTGTCGTCCGTCGTGGCGACGCTAACATCTTTAACACACAGCCTCTTCCTCTGACTCCGCCTCAGTGGAGCGTCTCTGTCTGATGTGTGACGCTCTTCCCCGCCGCTTTCCTGATCGTCGACCCGCGATCTGGCGCACACCTGAGTCCGTTTGGTCACTACATCCTGCTGTGATTCCTCTCCGTCACTCTTCTCCTCCGCATCACTCTTTTCTTTCTCGTCCTCCTCCTCTCCATCACTCTCTCCTCCATCACTTCTCTTCTCTCTAGCCCTTGCTCTGTTGCGGACATGTTTGGTGTTGGTTGATACATCTTGCTCTGAGTCTTCCTCATCGTTCTTCTCCTCTTCCTCGTCTCCATAACGTTGGCCCTCTCGGGCTCTTCTTGTGCTATGGACTTGTCTATTCTGTGCACGTTTGCATTTGGTCCTAACATCTTCCTTCTTCTCCTCTCCATCACTCTCTCTATCCCTTTCTTCTTTTCCATCACTCTCTCCTCCATCACTCTCTTCCTCTCCGTCGATCTCTCCATCACTTTCTTCCTCCCTGGTTTGTTTCTTCCTCCCTCTCCTCTGTTTTGGCTCCTCTCTCCTGCTGGTCTTTCTCCAGCCCCGCCTCCTTTTCACTGACTCCTTCCTCCTGCCTGCATCATCATTCTCTGATTGGTTGTGATCTCCATCACTTCCTTGTCCATCGTTAACGGCATCATCTGCCTCCTTGCTCTCTGATTGGTCACCCCCTTTGCTGGAGTGCTTTACCAGTGAGTGGTGGGAGTCAATGTGTTTATACTTAGTAGCCAAAGACACACGGGTGCAAGTTGAATTCCGGTGTGCGACCAGTTCGTGCTCTTTGTCTTCTTCATCTTCTCCATCTATGGCACCTGAACCCTTCACATTCTGCTCCGCCTCCTCCTCCTCTTCTTTCACTTTCTCTGCCTCCTCATCTTTCTCCACCTCCTCCTCTTTCACCTCTTTCTCTTCCTCCTCTTCTTTCACCTCTTTCACCTCTTTCTTCTCCTCCTCCTCTTCTTTCACCTCTTCCTCCTCCGTCCAGCCCCTTCCTCCCCATCTGACGCCACACTGCTCCTCTTCCCTTGCTTTAGCCTTCCACGTTGCCATGGGAACGGTCCGAGGGGGATGAGACTCTTCCTGGTCTGACTCCTCACTGCTGGACCAGCCAGCTGCCTGAGCCTTGAGAGGAGCTGCAGAAATACAGAGAGAGACGTCACCTCACACACATGACAAGCTGCCTGAGCTTTGAGAGGAGCTGCAGAGACAGACAGAGAGAGAGAGCAGGGATGAGGGACGTCACCTCACATACATGACAAGAAAAGCATCTGAGCCATCACAAACTGATCAGGGATAAGACAGAGAGAGAGAGAGAGAGAGAGACAGAGCAGGGATGAGGGACGTCACCTCACACACACATGACAAGAAAAACAAACTGATCAGAGAGAAGGGAGAAGAGCGAAAGAGAGAGAGAGAGCAGGGATGAGTGACATCACCTCATACACACAAGAAAAACAAACTGATCAGGGAGAAGAGAGAGAGAGGGAGAGACAGAGTAGGGATGAGGGACATCACCTCACACAGATGACAAGAAAAACGAAATGATCATGGAAAAAGAGAGAGAAAGACAGAGCAGGGACGAGGGACATCACCTCAAACACAACAGATCTTTATCTGAGCCATTATAAACTGATCATGGAGAAGAGAGAAAGGGAGACGGATGAAACCGCAAGAGTGGAGGGGGCGGTGAAATGTCCCCATTACATCCAGAAGGTGGTGTTGTTGCCTAATAATTTGATGTTCAGTTGGCATGCCTTGCTGGCCAAGATGTCTTATGCCTTACATTGGAGTAACAGGGAATCCTAATGAGGGTATAGATCAGGCTGTTATCACCATCAGCATTGGCAAAGACCAGTCTGAAGCACACAGGTTGAACTAGGCTACTAGGCTCCATGAGATCTCCCACCAACTGAATATAAAACTTGGTAGATATCAAACCCATATTCTGAATTTATAGTAAAAATAGTCGCTCTAAATCTAAAACCATTGTACTGTACAGGATAGGCCTAGGAGCAAGATGAAGAGTAAAGTAAGCCGTTATGAAATAGTCACAGAAGTCTTCAAAAATGGGCCAAGTGAACCATTAAGAGCAGGATATCACGTCAAAGGTAATCTCGAGACGTGTTGTAGGCTATGCGCTTCGTTTCCTTTCAGAACATCAACAGCTCCGTGCACAAGACCTAGATAGACAACTACAATACGCTGTAGCCTACCCAACAGGTATTCACTACACGGATTGCAGGAACTAACTAACTGTAGCCTATGCAACGCAAAACAAGGGGTGGGTGGCAGCGATGCTGCGATAGTTTGGCAAAAAGGTATCGATATAAATATATCTCCCAACTACCAAATAACCGGCATGTTTAATACATATCTGTAAACGTATCTCGTCAACTTACAAAATCTTTGCATTGCCGTAGCGCTCAAAAAGAAAATCTTTCGTTATTCTTGTGTTGTCTTCTTCGCTTCATGTTCTTCTCAAAACAGCTATAGCGCTTTACTGCCGCCTAGTGGACTGAAGTATGAAACAACGATTTTGGGAGAATATGAAGGGTTTTTGATATCATTTTGTTGATTTGTAACATTGACATTTGAATGAAAGTGATCACGTTGGGGCGGCGGTAGCGTAGCGCAAGGCTAGCCTACTTGGTTAAGCAAAGGCACTTAATCCCGAGTTGCTCTGGGGACGATGGTCCCTGTAATATTGACATGTAAGTTGCTAAAAAGCAAATTAATTAGCCATCATAAATGACTATAGGCCTACCAGACGGAAAGCTCACAACATATTTGTGGGCCAAACACAAGATCAGATCCTTGAGTTTATTACTGTTATTGAGCGTTTTGTTTGGTTCAACTTTTGATGAGGTTGAATAATGCATGAGGTTATAAAAATAACCCCTGTATTTTGTGTGACAATTCCTTGTGAGAAATTCTATTATGAAGTTTTCTCGAATACAAGGCTCGAGTTCCCTCTCTCACTCTCTCTTTCTCTCTCCCTCTTGTAGTTGTGCGTCATCACTGTGACTGTCACTACATAAAAATAAAAAAGCCCACAACCAGAGGAGTAAAAATAGACAGAGAAAGGCGGCAGAGAGATAGAGAGTGCTGAAAACCCTGCCACTGACTCAGAGTGATGAACGGGAAACGAGAGAGAGAGTCTGTGTGCGCGTGTGTGAGTGTGTGTGTGTGTGTGTGTGTGTGTGTGTGTGTGTGTGTGTGTGTGTGTGCGTGCGTGCGTGTGTGTGTGTGTGTGTGTCTGTGCATGCTCCTGTGTGTGTCTGTGTCTCTGCATGTGTTTGTTTGTGTGTGTGTGTGTGTGTGTATGTGCATACTGTGTTTGTGTGTGTGAGTGTGTCTGTATGTTTGTGTGTGTGCGTGCGTGCGTGTGCATTGTCCTGTCTCTGCATGTGTTTGTGTGTGTGTGTGTGCACTGTGTTTGTGTGTGTGTCTGTATCTTAGTGTAGTTTGTCTTGTTGTGAAGAGACATTCACTTCTGCTGGTATTCTAACTCATATTGTTTCCATTCACTTCTGCTGGTATTCTAACTCATATTGTTATCATTCACTTCTGCTGGTATTCTAACTCATGTTGTTTCCACTGCTGCTGTATTCTGTCTGAAAGACCTGCTTGATCCCCACCTTCCTGAGGTGTAGTGTTGGTGCAAAACTTTAATTTCCTTCACACATACAGTATTCAGCCCAAATTCCTCAGCAGCTATCATCAACATAACATTCTCATACTTGTCTTATTGATGGTCTTGAAAACTCCATTTGCGAGTTTTTTCATCATGTTATACAAAATGAATGGGTTCTTTTTTACATGTTTAAAGTCCAGATTGATTATCATCATTCCACCATCCAACTTCAACAACACAACACCACCCAGCTCCAACAAACACCATCCAACTCCAACAAGCACCATCCAACTCCGAAAACACACCACCACCCAACTCCAACAAACAACATCCAACTGCAATAAACTTACACTTTTGACTCTTCTATTTGAAATAAGCATTTAAAGTACTTGCTACTTTTAAGCACATTTGATTCTTGCAATGAATAGATCATCTTGAAGTTGGCTGTGGTAATGATGGTGACAACAGATTCTTCAACAGAACATCCTTTATGTTAGCCTGACTCTCGCCAGACCCTTGCAGTTCCGCCATGCTCCACCAGAGGCGTTTCGCTGAGCTCCACACAAGGGTCTGGACGCGAGGGCAATCCAAACCCCTGTGCCAGTGATCAAAAAATGAGCAGCCAATCAGGAGCGCCGAAGCGAGTGTTTGATTCAAATAACAATGGCGGCACGCAGCGAGGAGTCTTGTGCTGACATTGATTCTGCTATTTCAACCGTTTTGTCGAATCTATCGAGTATTCATTCTTTCAGAGAATAGTT
>NC_085004.1:8803430-8808430 GCF_963854185.1 Sardina pilchardus
ATATCCGCGCCCCTCTGGAGACTTCAGCACCACGCGGAAGAACAGCTCCGTCTGCTCCGCGCTGAACTCGCTCCCATCCCCACGCATGAACTACTCTCCACCTGCTCTCTGCACCACTCCGCCTCAGTTTCCAAAATAATAAATCAGGTTTTCGATTAAAATGAATGAATGACTAATATTTTTTCTAATTAATTTTACAAATGTAAAACTGCACCGCGCAGAAGAACAGCTCTCCAAGCAACTCTCCACCTGCTCTCTACACAATTGTTTTGAAATGAAATGTGTTTTTTGTAATTCATTTTACAAATAATAATAATAATAATGAAAACTCCCTGCCTCTCTTTCTCCACCCCAGGTGCTCTGACACTGTGGCTAGTGTTGTGGCTGGTGATGAGTCGCTGTGCTCCGGGGGAAGCGTGTCCGAAGCTGTGTGTGTGCTACCCGTCACCCATGACGGTCAGCTGCCAATCGCAGAACTTCACATCGGTCCCCATCGGCGTTCCGTACGACTCGCAACGCGTCTTTCTGCAGAACAACCACATCACAGAACTCCGCGCCGACTCCTTTGGCTTTGAGACACAGGTGTGTGTGTGTGTGTGTGTGTGTGTGTGTCTGTGTATGGGGGAGGCAGGACCTGTTTCTGTCTGTGTGTGTAGGTGAATGTGTTTGGATGTAAGTGGATGGGTGGATGGTTGAGTGGGTAAATGTGTGAGTGTGTGTGTGTGTGTATGTGTGTGTTTGGGGGTTGAATCTTGAATGTGTGTGTGCGTGAGTGTGTGTGTGTGTGTGTGTGTGTGTGTGTTAGTGTGTGTCTATGTAGATGTGTATATATGTGTGGCAGGTGTCATAAACGTATAAAATATTTTGTCCTGATCCATCCTTTAATTCTCTCTCTTCATTCTTTCCTCCTCTCTCTCTATCTCTCTATCTCTCTTGACTCCTGATCCATCCTTTAATTCTCTCTCTCCTTCACCCATTCCTCCCTTCTCTCTCTATCTCTCTATCTCTCCTGTGTCCTGATCCATCCTTTAATTCTCTCTCTCCTTCACCCTTTCCTCCTCTCTCTCTCTGTCTCTCTTGACTCCCGATCCATCCTTTAATTCTCTCTCTCCTTCACCCTTTCCTCCTCTCTCTCTCTCTCTCTCTATCTCTCCTGTGTCCTGATCCATCCTTTAATTCTCTCTCTCCTTCACCCTTTCCTCCTCTCTCTCTCTCTCTCTCTCTCTCCTCTCCCCTGACCCATACCCATAAGTAATTCTCTCCCCCCTTCTTCCCCCAGGTGCTGTGGCTCTACTCCAACAACATCACGTGGATCGAGGGCGGTGCGTTCAGCTCTCTGCGGGTGCTGGAGGAGCTGGACCTGGGCGACAACCCGGGCCTGCAGCGTCTGGACGGAGGGGCCTTCCGCGGCCTGGAGCGCCTCCAGAGCCTGCACATGCACCGCTGCCGCCTCTCCGGCCTCCCCGCCGACCTCTTCCTCAAGCTCTACAGCCTGCAGTTCCTCTACCTGCAGGAGAACCTGCTGACGCACCTGGCCGACGGCCTCTTCTCCGACCTGGTCAACCTGACGCACCTGTTCCTGCACGGCAACCGCATCCGCGCGCTGGGCGAGAACGCCTTCCGCGGCCTGGTCAACCTGGACCGGCTGCTCGTCCACGACAACAAGATCCGCCAGGTGCATCGCCGGGCGTTCCGGGATTTGGGCCGACTGACCATCCTGTACCTGTTCAACAACTCACTGGCCGAGCTGCCCGGGCAGACACTCAAGGTATGTTTGAGCATGTGTGTGTCTGTGTGTGTGTGTGTGTGTGTGTATGTGTGTGAGTGAGTGAGAGAGAGAGAGAGAGAGTGTGATTGTGAGTGTGTGACTGTGATTTAATGAGTGTGTCTTTGTGCAGTGTCTGTGATCATGTCTTTGTGAATGGAGCACACATGTTTATGAATGTCTGAATGGTTGTGAGTGTTGGTGTGTGAGGTACTAAGTTATTTCTACTTGTGTGTGTTAGTGTGAATGTGCATGGAGCATGTTTATGTGTGTATTGTGTGAGTTAGTGTGTGAGGTACTAAGTCATTTCTACTTGTGTGTGTGTGTGTGTGTGTGTGTGTGTGTGTGTGTCTGAAGGACGCCGGTTCTCTCCAGTTCCTGCGGCTCAATGCCAACCCGTGGGGGTGCGGGTGCGAGGCGCGTGGCCTGTGGGACTGGTTCCGCCAGGCGCGCATCTCCAGCTCCGAGCTGATGTGCAGCACGCCGACCCAGCGCCGCGGCCAGGACCTGCGCTTCCTGCGCGAGATGGACTTCGCCCTGTGCCCGCTCCCCGACCCCGGCTCCCTAGCGGGCACCACCACCACCACCTTCAGCACCAAGACCCGCTGGTGGTTCTCCAAGCACAAGCCCGCCAAGAGCAGCGCCGCCAAGGGTGGCACCGCGCCCAGCAAGGCCCTGCTGCAGAAGAGCACGGAGAAGAGCGCCCGCGCGTTCCCCTTCAGCTCCGTCAAGCCCCACAACCCCTCCTCCTCCTCCTCCTCCTCCTCCTCGTCTCCACAGTACTCCCTCTCCCCGGAGGAGGTGGCGCTGCCCAAGCTGGAGCCGGAGGAGTACTGGGCCAACTACGGCAGCGAGGACGCCGCCTCCATCCGCTGCTTCGAGACGGACTGCTACGACAACCCCACCCTGGCCTCCTCGTCCTCCTCCCCGTCCCCCGCGCTCTCCCGCCGCTCCCTGCTCCTCTCCTCCATCTCCTGCGCCCTGCTGCTCACGCTGCACCTCCTCTTCGGCTGAAGGGGGCGCTCTCGTCCACCGCGTGGGTCCCTGGGTCTCTTTGGCCTTCTCCTTCTCCTCTGGGGGGCTCGGCCTCCTGCCTTTGCTTGGCCTCTGGGCCTGAGAAGGCTGCTGTGTTGTTAACAGATGCATGTGCATTGATATAGACACACACACACACACACACACACACCCACACACACACACACACACAGATATAGATACACACACAAATATAGATATACAGACACACAGATATAGATGTACACATACAGATACGCACACATGCAATCACACACACACACACACACACACACACACATAAACATACACATACACAGGGTGTGGCTGGGAGTGCAGACAGAATACAGGTAGGTTCACATGCTTGCACTCAGACAAATATGCGCACGCACACGTATATGCGTATATGCACACGCACACGCACACGCACACGCACACACACACACATACACACACACCATTAAGAGACACATATGCCAGCAGTGTGCAGAAACACGCGTAAAGTACACACACACACACACACACACACACACACACACGAGAGGCATCTTCGCCAGTAATACACTGACCTGCACAGTGTGGGTGCCAGTGAGTGAGTGTGGGTGACAGCGCGAGCCACTGTGTTGTCCAGTAGCGCGATGTTAGAGATGGTGACCACTGATCACTGGCCAGGGACAGAAGAGGACGCCAGCAGACAGCACGCGCAGGCAAGCTATCGATGGAAATCAAACGAAAGTGAAACACAGTACCCGTGAACGCATTTGTAAATATCATCTGTACAGGTCTCATCTGCACACACACACTGTGATCGAGTGACAATTTCATATCCTTAACATAGACACACACACACACACACACACACACACACACACACACACACACACACACACACACCCACACACACGCACAATGGTGTTAAAAGAAATCGTTGTGGATGGAGTCATTGTGTTAGGTGTGTGTTTTGGTCTGTGAAGACTTTGCACTGTTCTATTTATTTTATTAGATTTCCTAATGGTTGAGTTGATGCATGTGTGTGTGTGAGTGTGTATGTGTGTGTGTGTGTGTGTGTGTGTGTGTGTGTGTGAGACAGACAGAGAGATTGTGTTTGTGTCTGTATGTCGGGAGGCATGTTTGGGTATGTGTGTGTAAGTGTGAACTTGTGCAATATGTCTCTGTGATTATGTCTTTGTGAATGGAGCACACAAGTTTATGAATGTCTGAATGGTTGTGTGTGTTAGCCTGTGAGGTATTCAGTTATTTCTACTTGAGTGTGTCTGGGTGTGTGTGTGAGAGCAGGGATTCATCAGGCTCTGTCCGGTGCAGTGAGATTCAGAGAGTGTGTGTGAGGAGTCCCTCCTCATCCTACTGCTGTCTCACCGCCTCTCGTTACAGTAGCGAGCTAAACGAGCTGGCTAACGAGTTCTAAGTAAAGAGAGAGAGAGAGAGAGAGAGAGAGATCACCCTGTACTGTGTCTTCTGTACTCTTCATGAAACTGTGACAGACTCCCATGTTTTCTTTCAACCTAACTACATGGTTCAATAAACGTCTATTTTGAAACAAGTATTGTGTTCTAATGTGTTTTGTGACCTCATGTGCTCAGTAATGTATTCAACTGGAGTTTGTGTGAGAGTGTGTACAGTATATGTGTGTGTGTGTGTGTGTGTGTGTGTGTGTGTGTGTGTGTGTGTGTGTGTGTGTGTGTGTGTGTGTGTGTGTGTGTGTGTGTGTGTGTGTGTGTGTGTTTGAGAGAGAGGGGGGAGAGAGAGCAGATGGTGAGGGATAAAAACTGAGCAGTCTTTAGAGCAGTCTGTTTTTAATTTGAAATCTTATTTATCAAGACCCCATTAAGCTGCTCCTTTTAATTCCTTAAGACTCTTAGTAGTTACCAACCACTTTCTTCCTGTGTGTGTATGTGTGTGTGTGTGGAGATAATATATAAGGTGAAAGATGGTAGTGTGTGTGTGTGTGTGTGTGTGTGGAGATAATATAGATGGTATATGCGTGTGGAGATAATATATGAGGTACAAGATGGCAGTGCTTTCGAAACAAATCAAAAGATGATTCATGCTCTCATTCCTTTTCTCTTTCATCACCTTATCCTCAATCATCATTTCATCTCTCTATCTTCCTCTCCCTCTCTCTTCCTCTCTCTCTGTCTCCCTCTCTCTCTCTCTCTGGCAGTGGCTTATATGGGATCAGAGGGAGAGAGGAGTGTTCCAT
>NC_085004.1:8813430-8840930 GCF_963854185.1 Sardina pilchardus
ATGCAGGTAATTCACTATGCACTGTAGTTTGCTCTGTAATTGTTTTGAGAAATGCACTAACTGTAAATGTAATTGATGATCTGGGAAATGCACCAAAGCGACTGAGAAAGCTGTAATCATCAGGCTGCTGAGAGATGCTCACAGTGCAGAGGTGGTCAGTAGTGTTTGGGCATCAGACTTATTGGCCTCAGACTCTTCTAAATGTGTGTGTGATCATTCCCCATTTCACTCAGACTCTTCTAAATGTGTGTGTGATCATTCCCCATTTCACCCAGACTCTTCTAAATGTGTGTGTGATCATTCCCCATTTCACTCAGACTCTTCTAAATGTGTGTGTGATCATTCCCCATTTCACCCAGACTCTTCTAAATGTGTGTGTGATCATTCCCCATTTCAGTCCAGGTGGTGTTGCAGTTGGATGCTTAATATAGAGCTCCAGCCCAACAGCACCTCCTCCCATACCCCTCTTCACACCTCGCCCCCTCCATCTCTCACCTTCTGCCCATTCCCCAACTCGTCTCGCTCCTCGCCCCTTCTCTCCCCTTCTCTCCCCTCCCACACCTCTCCCCTCCTCTTCCCCCCCACACCTCTCCTCCCCTCCTCTCCTCTCCCCCTGTCTCCTCTCCTCTCCTCCTCTCTTCTCACCACCTCCTCTCCTCTCCCCTCCTCTTCCCTCCCAAACATCTCTCCTCCCCTCCTCTCCTCTCCTCACCACCTCCTCTCCTCTCTCCTCCTCACCTCTCCTTCCCACCTCTCCTCTCCTCTCCTCCCCTCCTCACCCCTCCTCCACCTCCTGTCATCTGCCCTGTTCATCCTTCTGTCGCCGCCTCCATCTTTTTTCCCTCTTTGAACTTTCTATCTTTTCATCTTTTCCTCTCCGTCTCCCTCTTTCCCTCTGTATGTGACTGTCAGCCTTGTCGTCTTTCTTTGACTCATCATACGGTCCCTTACTTGTTTTTCTCAGAATCAGTCTCCTTTTTCTCCATTTTGTTTTTCATTTTCTGTCTTTCTCACTCTCTCTTCTTTCTTTATTTCTCTCACTGGACCTCTCTTTCACTTCCTCTCCTCTCTCTCCCTCCATGCCTCTGCTGTTGACTGTTCATGTTCTTGGCTTGTTATTCAGGCACATGATTAACTCTAATCCTTCTGCCCCATTTTCACCCATCTCAACTGCTCTCCTTTCCTCTTCTTTCCTCTCCTCTCCTCTCTTCTCTTCCTTTCTCTACTCCTCTCTTCCCCTCTTCTCTCTCCCTTTCTCCTCTTCTCTCTCCAGATTCTATTTTTGTCTTTTTAGTTGGACACACAAAGCCATGTGCACGACATGCACATGCATGCACGCACGCACGCACGCACGCACGCACGCACGCACGCACGCACGCACGCACGCACGCACGCACGCACGCACAGTCATATAACACTAACTTTAGACACTTGTTAGCCATGAGTGAGATCTTGGCAGCACCTCATACTGTACCTGAGAGGTTTCTCACCTCCCCTCCCCCTACCAGCCCCACCCAGCACCTGTTGGCAAGAGTCTCACAACCTGTTGTCTGATCCAGAAGAAGAAGAAGAAGAAGAAGAAGAAGAAGAAGAAGAAGAAGAAGAAGAAGAAGAAGAAGAAGAAGAAGAAGAAGAAGAAGAAGAAGAAGAAGAAGAAGAAGAAGAAGAAGAAGAAGAAGAAGAAGAAGATGAAGAAGAAGAAAAAGAAGAAGAAGAAGAAGAAGAAGAAATATGTTGCCTGACCAGCACTGAAATTAAACCTTCTAGGAAAGAGTGAAAGTGATTGGCCCAAGAACAGCAGAACACAAGTGTACAAGTGTGCTCAATATGAGAGATCTCCAAAAGAATACCAAACAGATACATGATCAACAGCATCTGTCAATTGTCTATGGTTAAATATGTATATTTTCCAATCTCCTATATGTTTAAATATGTACATCTGTAGATGAGTTCGATGTTGCAATACATCATACTTTTATAAAATCATGCAACATACTCTACACTGTATCTTGTCTGTGGACATCATTATTTCATCATCGTTATAAACAGTAGCAATAGCAAACAACAGCAATAGCAAACAATAGCATGCATGCGATGGAGGAAAAGTACTTTAGTGTTGCTTTAACTGACTTCAGTAAGTTCAGTAATCAATATAGCACAGAGTGCAACCCAAAGCGCTCAATATAACATTAAAATGACTGTAGGCCACTGTATTGTTAACAACATGTGGACAGAGCAATGGGAAAATTAAAATTAAATGCTAATTTGAAATTTTGAGAGCCAAGCTAAACATCTCATGAAGGTATGGGCTCAAGGAAAGATCGGACTTTTTCGGCCAACAGAATAAGGATGTGCTGACCTGGAGAAGAACAGGATGGATTCTAAGGTGTGGGGCATTAGAGATGAATAGCCACCTACTGTAGACAAGGGCTGTAGCTTTGGCTTTCTAGACAAGGGCTGTAGCTTTGGCTCTCTCTACAGGCAAGGCCTATAGCTTTGGCTCTCTCTATAGGCAAGGCCTATAGCTTTGGCTCTAGACAAGGGCTGTAGCTTTGGCTCTCTCTATAGGCAAGGCCTATAGCTTTGGCTCTAGACAAGGGCTGTAGCTTTGGCTCTCTCTACAGGCAAGGCCTATAGCTTTGGCTCTAGGCAAGGACTGTAGCTTTGGCCATTGAGTCATCTCTGGACATTAAACAATGCCAAGGTCACAACACTAACTCTAACACTGACTTAAAACAACTGGCTCACAAAGTATCCAGATACATTCTTACTTTGATAACTTATGTTGAATTACTGCTGGTGAGAAAGGGTTACTGTATAATGATTGTGTGTAAATAAACAAACTTTATTTCCTCAGACTCTGGTACCACGGGATCCCTCAGGTCTAGTCTAGTGGGCGTACTGGATTTCAGGTGGTAAACTCACCTGCTAATCTTTTAATGGGGAAATGACCCCGTTAATGAGGGGACCCACCGGTTATGTTACCTCACAAGAGTCAGGAGAAGAGCATCCTTAATGCCTAAAGCCCACCTATTTAACACTTCATGTTAATTATTCAGACTAGGCAATAGACAGCTCTGTGAGGAGAGAGTAGGGTATTTACCTTCCTGCCCTTGTGAGGAGAGACATCTCTCCACTCAGACATCTCTCAGGACTTGATTTCTAAACAGTTCTCCAGTCAGTCGGTTGAGTTTGTGTGCAGATGTAAAAAAGTCTCTTTGGGACGGACATAATTGTTTGAGAATGAGTTAAAGAGACTATATGCAACTTTTTCATTGTCATAAAATCGCTTAGAAATCGTTGTCTTGCTTGACTGACCAGTTTTATCGAAAACAGTAATATTTCCTCCCGCCCCCAGTGTCCCTATCCGCTATTGCAACCTTGCAGTTTGTTCAGGAGACAATCGCTCCTTGTTTACATCTGGAAGGCTGGGACGCGTAAGGAACAAGAAGAACCACGCTTGCAATTTATATATTTATATATAGCCTATACAGTATATGTATAAATATACACGCTAAAGCTGTTGGGGAAGCTCTGCAGAGAAATATGCAAGCATAAAACGAGCGAAAACGAAAAACCAAACCGAAACCGGAGATGAAATCGCCAATCCTGCATAGTTTCTCTTTAACTTTAAGGACTATTCTTGCTGTTGCTTTATGCCTACTGTCATATGGAGGAGAGGTCAATGTTGAATAATCATCATCATCATCATCATCATCATCATCCTAATATCCTCATCATCATCGTCATCATCACTATAGAACGAAGGAGAATAGCTGAAACCTGAGCTATGTCCATGCTTTTTGGAGATCAATGGCAGGTTGGGTTACAACGATGAAACATTTAGCTGCTTGGCATTTCAGCAATTAACACAACCCAAAGCATTTGAGAAGCAGTGTGGATGTGTGTGTGTGTGTGTGTGTGTGTGTGTGTTCCCTTAAACGAGTGCTATGTTTTCCGGTGCATGGCACAACCAATCACAGTTAGGTTGACCACACTATCAGACACTACCAGATGTTCCTATGTTCTCGAGGCTAATCCTCCCTACACACACACACACAAACACAAACACACACAAACACACACACACACACACACAGCATATGAATGATCATTGCGGCTGCCTCCATAAGAGTGGGCCGTGTTGGCACAGTACATATACACCAACAATGAGACACACAGGAAATGGCTCCCAAAAGGCTGTTTTTATTGGTCACATTGCAGGATCAAAGCAATGGCATCACATCCTGTAAAGATGGCCCCATTTACTGTAATAGGCAATCATGAGGTAAGAGTCCAGCTCATAGATGCATTTGAGTGTGTGTGTGTGTGTGTGTGTGTGTGTGTGTGTGTGTGTGTGTGTGTGTATGTGTGCGCCCATATGAAAAAGAAAAAATCTTATACTGCCAGCCATGTGTTTTATATACAAAACTTGTATGATTTACTCTTGAAAGTGGCCCCTTTCTCGTTTTCCTGATACAATGTCATATATAGCCCTTACAGGCAACAAAGTTTTATGTTTCAGGTTACACAGATTTACTAATGATCTTATAATGATTTCACTGTCATATAAAAAATCTATCAGGATTCAAGACCATTGAGGAAATTATATGAGGAAAACAAGAAAGGGGCCACTTTCAAGAGTAAATCATACAAGTTTTGTATATAAAACACATTGCTGGCAGTATACGTTTTTTTCTACTTCTTTTTCATATGGGCGTGTGTGTGTGCCTACAGTCACTGGTGAGACTATGAAATTATATGACCACTGATTCAGTCATGATCAACAGACCAGCTGTTAGTGTATGGCGTTAGTATGTGTGTGTGTGTGTGTGTGTGTGTGTGTGTGTGTCTGTTGACTGTAGTGTGTGTGTGTGTGTGTGTGTGTGTGTGTGTGTGTGTAGTGTTGAGTGTTTGAGGGGGAAGTGTATGTTTCCTGATAAACATGACAAATCTCCTTTCCTTCTGAACTGCCGGCACAGACAACAGATGAATCTGGCCGAGATATGACCCAGATCGGTTCTAGGGATGATCTCCAATCTAGATCAGGATGTTCTCCCATCTTATGGAACCCTTCCAGATAATGGCTAACGCTGTCTGTCTATAGTTACTTTCTAGGTAAACACAGTAGTTGGAACCTCAAAACCAATAAAGAACTATTAACTGTTCAAATCCAGGTTCCACACCAGCCTACTAATCTCTAATAAAACATAATTATTAGCATAATTATCATACACTATGGAACACAGACACATGAAAACCCCCAGTGATATTGTACCGTTCAGTATACCTAGCCTCCATATTAAAGGCACCAGGGCCTTAACTCTTTGGTAGGATCAGGCCATTGACTAAACTAGTCAATTGAACTCACACTCTCACTCACACTCACACTACTCTCACACACATAAAAGGACATATTCTTAGTTTCAAGGCGGACATACACTGAATTCTTCATTGATTGTGTATTAATTGAATAACATTATAAGCTACTGCAGCAAGTCACTATCATCGCAATACCATTCTCACACACACACACACACACACACACACACACACACACACACACACACACACACACACACACACACACACACACACACACACACACACACACACACACACACACACACACACACAGCAGTGCTGTCACTGCATTTAACACTGAATATCTGCCGGCAGCACA
This sequence comes from Sardina pilchardus, assembly GCF_963854185.1. Classification (NCBI taxonomy): domain Eukaryota; kingdom Metazoa; phylum Chordata; class Actinopteri; order Clupeiformes; family Clupeidae; genus Sardina; species Sardina pilchardus. The sequence continues at coordinate 8,819,114 of NC_085004.1, forward strand.
CTGTAGTGAGATTGCACTGGGTTTCACATTTTAGCTGTTTTTCAAAACTAAAGGGTTTTCTCCCTGACCTCCACCTGACCTCCACCTGACCTCCACCCGACCGGAGCGCTACGGCTGCAGCTCGGTGGTGACGGCGCCGGCGTGGCCCTCGGCGTGGTCGGTGCGGACGGAGAGGAGCGGGTGGAAGAGGAAGTGGAAGGCGAAGGCCAGGGCGTGGCGTAGCCGGGCGCGCCAGTCCTGCTCCAGCTTGAGCTGGCGCCCGGCGGGCACGGTGGGGTGCGCGACGCCGTCGCAGTTGAGGCAGCGCAGCGCCTTGAGCTCGAACACCGGCCACTTGCTGCCCAAGCGCCCCTCCAGCACCGTGCTGAACTCCAGCAGGCTGCCCCCCCGCAGAGCCAGCAGCACCGGCCGGAACTCGTCGCTCGCCCGCAGCACGATGTCCTTGGTGGCGTCGTCCTCGCTGCCCGCTCCGCCGTTAGCGCTGCCCTCCCCTCCTCCTCCGCGAGGCATGCCCACCGTCACCTCCATCTTGAGGCGGTCGTAGCGCTTGAGGTGGCAGGGGTGCTTGGCGAGGGGCTTGATGCGGCACAGCGGGTCGGGGGGGGACGAGTCGGCGGGGAGGGGACGCGGGGGGGCCGGGTCCTCGCACGGCGGGTACTCGTCCCCGTAGAAACAGCGCAGCCAGTCGGCCACGGGGCCCGGGAGCATGTTGACCAGTGCCTGAGCCCCGTTCTCCAGGTCGGTCACGCGCACGTAGCGGAAGCGTCCAGTCCAGGTGACCCGGTGACCCTCCAGGTGGCTGCACAGGACCTGCGTCTGGGCCATGCTGCTGTCACGCCACGCCCTGGTAACACAAACACACACACACACACGCACACACGCACACAAACAAACATACACACACAAGCACGCACGCACGCGCACACACACACACAGATTAAAACAGATTAAAGGCTGAAAGTTGCAGTCCATGTTTCAGCCGAAAGGCTGGTGATATTTGAGCTGTAATTCCCTGTTGAAGATCACGGAGGAGAAAGAGTATCACTTGACTCAAACTAAGCATGCTGCACTTATTTGCTACTACTGCGGCTAGCTTATGGGTGTACGGTGGTGAAAAACAAACACCCAGTACCAAAATGGAGTACAGTAGAGTTGAGTCAAATTGAGCTGATACCATGTAATGGAAAAGCCCCATAATGTGAACTCGGAAGATTAAGCGCATTTCGTTGTATTTTTGTTGTTTACAGCAAGTAACTTGTCTGTTGATTAATGAGCATTGTCCCTATCAAATAAATAAATAAACAAATAAATAAATAAAAATGCTTGTACTCTGCACAATGACAATAATTAATTGTTAATGATTAATAATTGTTAATTTAATCTAATCTCATCTCTGCATTTGTTCACTGCACAATAACAATAGAGTTCTAATTAATTTAATCTAACCTCATCTCTGTACTTGTACTCTGCACAATAACAATAGCGTTCTAATTAATGTAATTAGAACGTGACCTCTGACCTGGGTCCGCAGATCTCTCCGTACTGGTGCCAGCTGAGCGTGGAGTTGTAGACCTTCATGCCCTCGCTGCGGAACACGTAGAGCCAGCAGAAGAGCACGAGCGCGCTGATCCACACCAGGATGAGCTTGACCAGGCTGCTGCGCCGGAGCGAGCGCAGCACGGCCAGCGGAGACACGCTGAAGCGCGTCCACCAGCGCAGCAGCACGGGGCAGGCCAGCGCGCACGCCGCCACGCCCATCTTGGCCACGTCCAGCGCCAGGAACCACTGCGCCAGCTGCACGCCGGCGGCCGCCACCACGCCCAGGGCCAGCACGGGCAGCGCGAAGACGAAGAGCAGGTAGCCCACGCAGGTGCGCATCAGGCCCAGCGGCGAGGAGTGCTCCAGGAGCGTGCCGGCCAGCTCCGCCCAGGTGAAGCACAGCAGGTACGGCAGCAGGACGCAGTAGAACCCTCGGAAGCCCCGCACGGACACCATGCGCCAGCACACGCTCAGCAGGTACCCGTACAGCAGGCAGGGCACGCCCACGTTCAGCGTCGCCCAATCGCCAAGCGGCAAGCTAAACCAGGCTCCGCCCACAAGCCTCCCCAGCCATCCTCCCAGCTGCTGATTGGTCAGCGTGCACGCGGCGATGGCCACCTGGGTCAGCAGGGCGTGGCGAGCGGGGGGCTGGGCGACAGGCTGCAGGCTCAGGTAGCTGCTGACCGTGAAGAAGATGGCCACCGCCCCCAGCTCCGCGCACGGCACCCAGCCGGCGTCGGCCAACGGGAAGGCCAGCACCAGGAAGAGGGCGGAGAGCAGGAAGTAGAGGTGCGGCTCCAGGTGGCTCCAGCTGAAGTTGGACTCGGCCTGCTCCACGTCCAGGCCCGGCTCGAAGCGCGCCAGCAGCGCCGTCAGCGCCCGGAAGTTGTCCCAGCCGCGGCTGTCCTGGAAGACGCGCAGCGTGCAGATGGCCATGGAGGCGAAGGCCAGGTAGAAGACCACCAGCGGCACGGCCAGCAGGAAGAAGTCCAGCGTCAGGTTGGAGATGATGAAGAAGAAGAGCAGCGTGTTGACGTGGTGCGTGGGGATGAGCGCGCTGAGCCACTGCATGCCCGCGCGAGACGCCCACTCGATCAGCACCTCCTTGATCTCCAGCACCGCGTGCAGCGGGAACTTCAGCACCTGAGATGGGGGGGGGGGAAGAATAAAGCCTATAAAGTGCAGTCGCCAGTTTTTTAATACTAACTTTTACTTTTGCAGACATACTCAAGACTCCTTGGCGAGGCCAAGGGAAGATTCTTCAACTGCTCTTTGCTGAAGGATTTGTGCTGTTTCTCTCCTCTTTAAAATTACCTTGTCTGTAAACTCTTCATTAATTTTTTCGGCCTTGAGCTTTAGATCGTTCTCATGCTGAAATAGCAAGCAGGAAATCAGCAAGTTTGGGCTATCCATTCCACAGACATCTGTGGTTCATCTATAACGATCACTCCGTGCTTCACTACTGAGTCATCAGTCACTGTGGCAACTACACAGCTCTTAGGGTTTCCATTTACACACAGTAGGAACTCTGAGATGAGATGACTTCACGCACATTAATCACCCAGTTATTACATGAACATAAAATAATAGGTGTTATAGGAGTTCGGTCTGACACAGAACCACAGGGCTGATAGACAGGAAATTATCTGAGCCTGAAATGATCAAATACATTCAAAGACAATATAGAGAATAGCTTTTCTTGACATCGTACATGGCCGAGCTCCAGCCTGTATTCAGGCATCATGCCTGAACTCTAGCAGGCCTGGAACTACTGCGGTGCCTGAGCCCGGGGCATGCCTGGCCGACGCGCTAGATGTTACGAGTGCTACGCTCACTTGCCCTGTGCTAATCAAACGCCCGTAGACGAATGTTGACGTTAAAATCCAAAGTGGCTCATTTATTCCAATACAGCATTATTCCCATAGAAGTTCCCATCAGCATAGCAGGTGCGATCAAAAACCTTTTGCCCCTCTCCGGGTCAAACACCTGCCAACAACATTGTATTTGCTATTGCTACCTACATACCTGACACCAATTTACAGATATGCGCCGCCCAGAGTTACACAAAAGATATTGCAACATGAATGCAAACCGCATTTGGCTCTTACACACCGGCCCCTAATTGTTGATGGCCAGTAGACACAACGATTCAAACAAATTCAAAAAAAATGTTGCAAAATACCATGAGAATCAAGATCATACCTCCATATTTGCATATCTCCAAGTTTGGGTCACAGGTCTTTCAATTACATCAGATTTTGTCTGCAACAGAAAGTACTGTCCCAGGCCCTGCTTACCAGAAAAGAATTCCAGTACTCTAGCGAGTGACCAAGAAGCGCAAGGAGCTGAAGCGTCCATAATGACAACAATATATCCAACCTTCAAGCTCCTCTTCTTGTCACTCCATTTTCTCTCTCTTGAAGTAAAGGCAGGTGCTCCCTCACCCATCTCTTCCAAAACAGGTCTGAGGGCACTTGTGTCTACCTCCTCATCACAGAGGTTATGGCTTGAATAATCCAGGTGGAAGGGCCTGTTTCCCTTCAAGCCAAAGTAGATGGTTAGGTGTAAGCAATTCCAAATCATGTGGGTCGTCTGACAGCTTGGTAAGTGGCCGGTGTTGTGTGCCTTCTGGTTTTTCCACCTACTGGTTTCCGAGCTGTTTCCGAGGCTGCCCAGATGTCATGTATACCTATCAACAGCAACTGACGGCTACCGAAGTCGACAGATTCGCTACATATTCATACACATTTTACTGGCCTTTGCATGTCACACCTCAATAAAAACTGTGTTGAACTGAACTGAACTGAACATTTGAGTATTAGTAGTCAAGCTGCGATGATTGGCGTCATGCTGGATTCGAACCCTCCTCAGCAAAACCAACTGTGGATTGTGGAATATATTGTAAATTCAAATGTTATGAAATTCTCTGAACATTGGGTTCAGATGTATAGACCTACACAGTGAAAAACATGTAGGCCTTTTTAAACACTGTTCTGTGATTTACTTTCTACGGAAGCCCTGAACCGCAAGTGAAGAAATTTTTTTTTGAGATGCTATCTTGTTATTTCGAGATAATATCTCGTTATTTCAAGATAATATCTCATAATTTCGAGATAATACACATATGTAAAAAAAAATAAGATTTTATTTTTATTTATTTTTTTATTCCTTCAGATATTATCTCGTTATTTCGAGAAAATATCTCGTAATTACGAGATACTATCTCGTTATTTCGAGATAACACACTAAGGTAAAAAAAAAAAAAATATTAAAACTTTTTTTGTTTTGTTTTTTTTTTACTTTCAGATATTATCTCGTTATTTCGAGATATTAAGTCGTTATTTCGAGATATTATCTCGTTATTTCGAGATACTAAGTCGTTATTTCGAGATAATATCTCATTATTTCAAGATAAAAGTAACATCTCAAAATAACGAGATAATATCTCGAAATAACGCGATAATATCTCGAAATAACGACTTAGTATCTCGAAATAACGAGATAATATCTGAAAGTAAAAAAAAAAAAAAAATGCTTTAATATTTTTTTTTTTTTTACCTTAGTGTGTTATCTCGAAATAACGAGATAGTATCTCGTAATTACGAGATATTATCTCGAAATAACGAGATAATATCTGAAGGAAAATAAAAAATAAAAAAAATAAAATCTTATTTTTTTTTACATATGTGTATTATCTCGAAATTATGAGATATTATCTTGAAATAACGAGATATTATCTTGAAATAACGAGATATTATCTCGAAATAACAAGATAGCATCTCAAAAAAAAAATTCTTCACTTGCGGTTCAGGGCTTCCGTAACTTTCTGCGCTGTCCTGCAATAACTTTTTATAATGAGTTTGTGTGTTAACTTTGGATTTGATCTAAAACAGCTGATAAGAAATGAACAAAACATTATAGGTCTACTGAAATGCCACGACATTCTCTTAAGTCTATCAGCATAAATCAATCAATCAAGCACAAATCAATCCATCAGTCCATCAGTCAATTAATACATTATGGGTAGCGCATGACAGAAAGTATAAAAGAGGCCAGAAACCATGAGAGTGTGTAGAGGGAGACAATTTAAGGGATTAATTCCTAAATTGAGAAACGCTATACAGAAGTCATTGACAGACGCTACAGAAATGGACCCAAAAAAGGCTCAAGAGATAATAAACTTGAAGCTGAGGAACATGTACCCTGCTGGCTTCACCAAGGAGCAGCGGTATGTTCTGAAGCGGAGAGCGGACAGCTATGAAATACGAGGTAAGTGAAACGGCACTTCATCAGTGGCATCACCAGCCGATTTTACCGGGGCTTCAGCCCGGGGTAATTTGAGCCGAGCCCGGGGTAATTTTTTTTAATGCTTGAATCTATCAGCCAGTTTCAAAATCAACACACGCGCGCATCAACACACATCCCAGGGGCTAAGCCCAAGTTGTCCTTAAAGTCTAGAAACGCCCCTGCACTTCATTATTCATAAGCCTAATCTATTTCATTAGGTTAATGTTTAAAATGCTATTTCCAACGTTAATGCAATGCACCCCTTAGACGGGGAACTGTTCTATTTCTGTAGGAGGAAAAAAGACGAACAGCAGCACCACTTTGCCAAGGTGGTTTGCAGCCCAGAAGAGGCAAATAGCCTCTTCCTTCACTTTCATGCCAGTAGGCATGGGGCTCACTGTGGTGTGGACCGCACATTGCATGCAATTTTGCAAAGATATTGGTGGCCTGGCATGAAGGAGGATATTTCCAAATGGGTAAGTGTTATTGGTCCAGTTGTCTGAATGTTATGGATTTAACATGTCCTATGCAATGCTGACTTGACATGTCTTTGTTAGATTGCCCAGTGTGAGAAATGCCAGATGAAGAGGGCCTACACCATAAAGGACAAAAAACAATATCATCCGATAGAGGTGAATGCTTACATCCCATTTCTAGGTTTAAGCAATCATTAATGAAGCAAAACGTTATTGATCTGTGCTTTACATTACAGGTATCCGAACTGTTTGAACTGGTCGGAATGGACCTGGTGGGCAAACTGGCGGTCACAGAACGGGGCCACACCTACATGTGTGTCATGATCATATGACAAAATGGGTTGAGGTATATCCAATTAAAGCCAAAAAGTCTGCGCTGGTTGCGGAGTGCGTAATGGATTTTTTCTACCGCCATGGTGCGCCAAAACGCATCCTGACCGACAGGGGGAAAGAGTTTGTCAATTTGTCAGTTTGTCAATTTTGGCCCAACAGAACATTTTCCAGAAGAGACGGTACCTTTTTTCTCATTCAATGAATATTCCTAGATCAACTTCAGCTTGTGTGAGCAGCTGGAAATTGACCGCAGTCTCTGTTCACCATACCATCCCCAGACAAATGGCTTGGTGGAGAAGGTGAACGGAACCGTTCAAGGGTGAATATTGACTTATTTCATGTTATGTGTATAATGTGTATGTATTTTTCTAACAATTGCTTTCTATTTCAGAGCCTTAAGGAAAATGGTCAAAGACCATCCGCAGAATTGGGACCTCTATATCAAACCCACCGTTTTTGGCCTCCGCACATAAAAGCAGTGCACAACCAAATACGCACCTTTCTATTTGCTATACGGGAGGGAGGCCCGTTATCCTCCGGAAATTCCAAACAAGTGGCATGTAGGAGCATTTTTATTCTTTCACTTGGAATAGATTTGGTAACCAGTTTGTTTTTCACAATGTTCTTGTCATACTTTTCCAGATAAGCCACGAAGAAGTGGAGGCGCTAGCGGCTACGGTGAGGCCAAGCCCCCATGTTGCAGAGGTCCAAAAAGAAGTGTACCCCAAGGTGAGGGCAAATATAAAGGCTTCGCAAGAGCGAGTGAGGAAGAGGAAATGGTCTCAAGGCATTGATGACCAATTCCAGGTTGGGGACAAAGTTCTGCGTAAGAACATCCGCGAGGAGCAGCGGAAGGGAGGGAAGATGGAGAGTGAGCTGCTGGGGCCATATACAATCACCAACATTGAGGGCAAAAGTGTTGACCTGCTGGCCTCAAATGGGAAAGAGCTAAAAAAGATTAATATGGACCAGCTGAAAAAGTTTATTGACCCCCAGCCACGGATCCCCCGCAAGTGGGTCTCCAGTCCTGAGCCCGGCCCTCCAGCCGCCAGTCCTCACTAGGGTTGCAAAGGGGCGGAACATTTCCGGTAAATTTCTGGAAATTTCCCATGGGAAGTTAAGCTGGGGAATTTTGGAAATATTCAAAATTGGAAACTTTTATGCAATTACAGGAAATTAGGGAATGAATGGGAATTTACAGGAATTTTGTTTTTTTACTAGCAGCTTACATTAGCTAGCCAGCACTGCCTTGAACACTGACTGAACTCGACTTGTTACAAAAATATTTAATGAATTTATTTTAATCTTCGGTTGGCCAAAAAATACCTACATTACATACATGTATGACCCCAAACCTCACAGATTGTGATTATTTTAAAAGTGCCAAGCTAAATCAGACCAGTAATATGATTATTAATATGACTATGTAAGGGATAATCAACGACGCGCCGTGCGTTTATAGGAAAATAATGCACGTTTGAAGTGGTAATAAGGACCCGACGCCGCAGGCGGAGGGGACTTTACACTTCGATAAGTGCATTATTTTCCTATAAACGCACAGCGTGGAGTTCATTATCCCGCTTATACCACTGCTACTATCACTTTCGTTTATATTACCGCTGTCTTAGATACAACGTTGTTGTTTTTACCGTTACATTGACATTGCCGAATTAATATTCAAGTGTAATAAGCCCAAAAGTAGGGAACCACTTCATAGCCGTGCGGTATATAGAAAAATAATGCACGTTCCAAACAGCGCATCACAATAGGAAATTTGACCAAGCAGTGGTATAACATATGATTATTAACCATCCCATTAGAGCTTATGCAAAATTACGTTCTTCCATTTGCATTAGGACAACAGTGATGACACGCCCAGATCTGGGCAACTCTATTTGCAAACTTCCCCCAGTTTCCCACCAGTTATTCCCACATGAGATAACGTGTGCAGTGACGTTTTCACTGGGAAAATTAGGTAAATTTCCTATATGTCTAGCCTATGTTGATTGTTGTGTACATGTAATTGACCTGTGTGCAGGGTAGAAATTCCACTGAACTTGCATTAAATCAGGTCGTTTTAACTAACTTTATGCTGAAAGATGGGTTTTTTTCCCAACTCTGTTCTCTGTTATATACTAACTTGCCAGATACAAAATTTCCAGTTTATTCCCATTAATTCCCATTTATTCCCGTTAATTCCGGGATATTCCCGTTAATTCCCATGGAAAGTTTCCAACTTTGAAAATTCCCGGAATTTTGCAACCCTACTCCTCACTCCGTCTCATCCGCCAGTCCTCACCCTGAGCCCGTCCCTCCATCCACCAGTCTTCAGCAGTGCTGTGATTGGCTGTTTAGGTCACATGACTTTTGGCGATTGGTAAAACAGTTTTGCACTCTTGTAAATTCGTTCCGTACCCGCAGATCTGTTTCGTGTCTGCAAGTGCGTATCTGTTTTCTACATAGGGAAAATCTGTGCGTGCAAAAACCGTTTGCAAACTCACAAAACTTTTTTCCACACAGTGACAAAACGGATTTGCAGATGTACGAATAATTTTTACACGCACAAAAAAAATGTACAACTACAAAATATTTTTGCATGTGCACAAAACATTTTTACGAACTCAAAATATGTCTACAGACACACAAAACGAATGGCGAGAATTTTATACCATAGGTGGCCGGTCACATCGTTCTAAAGTTGCAACAAAATGATTCGGACTCCATAACGCCAGGTCAGCACTAGGAACAATGTTGCAGTTGTGACGGCTCTGGTGGCTGCTAGCCGTGGCGTTCGTTTGGAACATCATAAAAACCTCTGGGGCGATTTTCATCATTACTTTTAAGGCAAGGAGATCCGGGGCTGTTCCCAATACATCCGAGGCTATAGCCCCGAATGCCCAGGTCTAACGACGCTGCTGCTCTTGTGGACACAATGGAGAAATACAGCCTTGAAGTCAGCAACATCAGAGGACAGGGATATGATGATTGTTCTGCCATGTCAGGAATATGTATATCGTACAAGCGATCATAAAACAGACCAATGACGAGGCATATTTCGTACATTGCTATGCCTGTGCTGTTAGATTGCAAATGGGTGACTTTTAAGAAACAGAAACTTTTATTTTGAAAAGGAAATAGAGACTTTACAGTTCTCATGTCAGAAACTATGAAGTGCAGAGTCATCAAGCACATGTAGTGAGAAGCTTTGTGAAGCACATGTTGAGATGCATGATATGCCAAGAAAGAGAGGATGTCGATCATGTGCTTTTTAGTTGTGTGAAGTATAATGATGAAAGAATAATATGGCAAGAAATGGAAGGGGAGAGCTCAATACAGGAAATTCTGCAAGAAAAGGGCATGATAAGGGAGAGAATTAAAGAGTTAAGTAATTAACTTGAAGATTTAATGAACAGAGTATAATACTCCTTTTTATCTATTTTGTTTGTTTATTTGTTTGTTTTGAAATATAAGCCTAGAAACTACGACAGTCATGGTATTACACACTCCTGTGCAGTTGGTGGCGGTACTATAAAACAGTCATCTGCCAACAAACAAAAGAAGAAGAAGAAGCAGCACATGTTGAGAACCAGGGGGTCAATGCCGTGTAGATTAGCTTCGGCATGTTAGCAAGCGCCATTTTCAAGTATGGCGCCTCATGGAGCATTTAGAGCCAGCTCCGTGCACGGAAATCCGTGTTGGGCACAAGCTCTCATGCGCGCACATGTTGGTGGACGGGTACCTACAGCCAATCATTACTCCGTGCGACACTCCACTGGACTCAGGTGTGCGTTCCCGAGCAACTTTTTCTGCTTGTTGTTACGCGGCAAGCAAGGTACAGAATGTCCAATAGAAATCAATGTAGGTCCATGCGTCATTTCCAGCTTTGGAACTTTGCGCATGGTCAGAGGCGACTGGCGCTGGATCAGAGCTCCAGTGTTCAATATGGCGTTGACTATGAATTGGCCGGATTTACTAGCCTAGCCTCTGCCATTCATTTGAGTGGAGGGTGGGACTTAGTCACGCTCTCCAGTTATATACAATACCTCCATGTTGAGAACTGCTGCTGAAGATAAATGGTGAAGTGAGGAAGGACTGAACTTGGCCATTTCCAAGGATGCTACTGGTGGGATACTGGTTTGATGTTAATTTCAATGGGAATGCTAGGCAAGTGAAAATTGCCAAAATTGAATGATTTTTTTCAGGCTTCAACATGGCGTTTCAAGGGGCTTGTTTCTGGTGCCGTTTTACTTAGCCAAGTGCCAGGTTACTGATTGACGTAAGGTACAGAAGGAGAGCTCGTGCCCACACTAAGCTCGTGCATAAGCTGAGAGTGGAACAGCCACTAATCAGCATGAGGAAAACGGCACCGGACATGATGTATTTCTTGAAATATTCTGGAAAATGGCGACGAGGAAGTGCCTTGCTAATCGGCGAAGCTAATCAGTCAAATCCTGACCCCCTGACGGGTACACTTTCAAAATACCTTCAGGATGAAGGCATGGATATCTGCACAGCTATAGATCTTGTGAATGATTGCAAAATGGAGTTGACGTCTGTCTTGAGGGGAGATTAAGTTTTTAATGAGATGTGGAATGAAGTAGAAATGGTGGCATCAAAGATTGACATTGAAAGGGTGGAAAGAAGGCAACGAAAGGCTTCAAGGAGACTGGATGACAACTGGCAAAACCAGACACAGATCAATCAAAATCAGGAGGTGAAGGTCATTTTTGACTTTGCAGCTCTTGACCTCTGCATTCTAAGCATAACTGAAAGGTTTAGCATTGCTATGCCTGTGCTGTTAGATTGCAAATCGGTGACTTTTACTTTAAGAAACAGAGACTTTTATTTTGAATAGGAAGTGGAGACTTTACAGTTCTCATGTCAGAAAACATGAAGTGCAGAGTCATCAAGCACATGTAGTGAGAAGCTGTGTGAAGCACATGTTGAGAACTGCTGCTGCTTTTTCTTGTAAAGTTTTTCAACCTGACCTAACCAAATCTAATCTAACCTAACCAAATCTAACCTGACCAAATCTAACCTACCTGTTGTAAATTCAACAAAGAAGAAAGATTAAAGAAGAAGAGGTTTGAGTTGTTTTCCATTTAGCCCTGTTGATGGCCACGGTCTTTTTCAAGTTTGGGAAGAAGTATAGTAAAATTCCCCTGAGAACTTGACCATGTCAGTCGTATGAACCTTGTTGTGGTTGATATGTTTAAAAATGTACCCTCCTGCAACTTCTGTGGTGTCATTGAGCAGCCCTACGTGTTCATGGAAGGTTCCATCAAAATACACCGCTTGGTCACTGATGCGCAAAATGAGTTGATGGGAAATGACCCCGGGAGACCCAATACACTGAAGTCCCTGGGTACAACAAGATGGGCAGCACGAATTGACAACTACAGACCATTTCTCATTACCATAGATGCTGTGGTGGAGATATTGGATCGGATTCAGACAAGTGTTGCATTTGATAGGGATACATCAGGAACTGTAGTGGCACTGGGAAGAGCCATTGATTTTGAATTATGTTTCCATCTGGTGGCCTTTAGTAGAATTCTGTCGGTGACGGGTACACTTTCAAAATACCTTCAGGGTGAAGGCATGGATATCTGCACAGCTATAGATCTTGTGAATGATTGCAAAATGGAGTTGTCTGTCTTGAGAGGAGATTAAGTTTTTAATTAGATGTGGAATGAAGTAGAAATGGTGGCATCAAAGATTGACATTGAAAGGGTGGAAAGAAGGCAATGAAAGGTTTCAAGGAGACTGGATGACAGTTACTGGCAAAACCAGACACAGATCAATCAAAATCAGGAGGTGAAGGTTATTTTTGACTTTGCAGCTCTTGACCTCTGCATTCTGAGCATAACTGAAAGGTCCTGCATCAGAATGGTCTTGCTGAAGCACATCCTGAGATGAGCAAAATGTACCAGCTCGTTATCCCTCTGCCAGTCACATTATGCAGCAATGAATGACGTTTCTCTGCACTTAAATTCATAATGTTGCAGGAAAGAATGGCAGATCTGATGGTGATTGCTGTTGAGAGAGAGAGAGAGATAGCCTGGCATAGCCCTCCGTAAGCTTCCGCTTAATTTTCATTTCCCTTCACCATTACGTCTGGGTCTGATCCCATTGAACTCGATTTCTCAGGATGCATTCCATCCGGACGGATGAGGTGAGGCGGGTGTTAACGATGATGTCGAGCATATGCATGTTGAAGTCTCTATTCTATTAGCAGTCATGACCAAACGTTAGCGATTGGGGTAAAATCAGGCCCAATCGTTTCAAACTTCAACATAGTTCACGCCTCCTGCCTGAAATCGATTCTGAATGGAGTAGGTCCAGACCCTCTGTACAATATTAGTACGATGGTTTGGTATGACCAGGCTAAGAGAGAGAGGACCCAGGATGTAAACTTAAGAGAGAATGAGGGGGGGGGGTCACGTGATGCATTCGGAGTGAGCGGTCGCCTTCAGTCGACCTACCGCCTAACAGTCAACTATTTCTTTTATTGACCTATCAAACCATACATTTTTGTATATATCGCCTTAAGAAACATGTCCGGAACAGGTGCACAACTTTCCCAACGACATACATCGAGAGGTCGTCGTCCAGCTGAACTCAAGAAAACACCTGCTGCTGTTAGCTCTGAGATGGGTAAAGATGGCGATGAGCCTGAGAACCTGGCTAACGCTATTGACCAAAATGTCAGAGAAGATTAGCGCTCTTATGGTGCTGAAATTCACCGAGCTTCAGACTGCTTTAAATGGTCTGACTAGTCGCATAGATGATAATAGCAGAAGGATAACCGAGGCGGAGAATCGAATCTCCGAGAGTGAAGATAGGACACATGCCCTGGAGATCAAGGTGGCCGCTCTTCAGCAAAAAGTGCAGTCTCTGACCGACAGCTGAGGATGCTGAAAACCGAAGTCGCAGAGACAACATTCGGATTATTGGTCTGAAAGAAGGAGCTGAGGGGAAACAGGTGGTGAGATTTTTTTAAACCTGGCTTCATGACACACTGGGGTTGGAGACTAAACGTGGGTCCATTAAGATCGACAGGGCTCACAGAGCTCTTGGACGCCGTCTGCCAAACTACAACAGACCAGTAATTATCAAACTCCACAACTACAGCGACAAGCAGAGAATTATCACAGCGGCCAAGGAGAAGGGCGATATCATCTACCAGGACAGCAAAGTCTACATCCGCCAGTACCTATCTGCAGCCGTCAGGGAAGCAAGACGCCAATTCAACGATACATGCGAGAAGCTCCTCAGGAAGAAGATGCGATTTCAGATGCGTTACCCGGCTATGCTCTCCATCACGGTCCGAGGAGAAGAACATTCCCTTAAGACACCCCGGAAGCTGAGGAGTTTTTGAGCAGGTGTGATGTTCCAGCTGAAGAAACGGACTAATCTTCTCAATGAGGTGGTCACGACCAGTAAGGCCAGATTATGAAAGTGGGACCCAAATGCAGACACAGAGATGAGAGTGGGATACAAGGTTTGAGAATTTATTCTCGGGCAACAGTTCAGTTGGCAAACTCAGTGATCAGAAAACAGTCCAGGTTCAGCAACAAAGAAAACAGAGGCAAGGCAAAAACTGCAGGTTCCAAAATCCAAATCACTCCTGACAAAATCCACAGGAGAACAAGCAGACATCAATTCATAAATCCCATGAAGATACTTGAAATACTTAGCTTAGAAGAACCAGACTGACTTGACAAAATCCTAACAAAGTAGACTGAACTAGAAAACCCAGAAATGCTTCAGAGCACTTGACTAGACAGACAATACAGACGAAATAATTCAGCAAAGACGAGAACACGCATACATCAATTCATAAATCCCATGAAGATACTTGAAATACTTAGCTTAGAAGAACCAGACTGACTTGACAAAATCCTAACAAAGTAGACTGAACTAGAAAACCCAGGAATGCTTCAGAGCACTTGACTAGACAGACAATACAGATGAAATAATTCAGCAAAGACGAGAACACAAGACAGAGTTTAAATGCACAGAACTTAACAAGACTAACAAGGCACAGGTGGTAATGGACAAAGCAATAATTAGGGAACAAGGCTCAGGTGAGGGGTGGAGACAAGGGCACAAGACAAGGGTAAACAAAGGACCACATGTTACATGACACAGGAAGTAAATCAAAGCACAAAAGGAAACATGTGAAAGCATGGCAAAACACAAATACTACAGAACACAAGTAACACATGGCCAGGATCTAAAGATCCTGGGCCAGATCGTGACAGAGGTATCCTTATTTGTGGTTGGCCTTTTGGCCTATGTTTTCTTAAAGTCAGCTACTGTTTCAAGTCAAAATCTGAAAAAGGAGTGTCAATAGGCAAATTCTCTTTAGTGAATGGTGTTTACCTAGTAGCCTAGGCCTTACTGCCATCCTTGCTGCTGGCCATATATTTTTTTTGTCATTTTTTCCTTCCTAATTTCGAGTTGCCTTTTTTCACCTTTTTCATCACTTAAATGCTGCTGTTAAACTGATCTCTCTAAGGAGTGGAGGGCTACCCCTCAGCTTCACCTGAGGGGTATTTCACAAAAGCAGAATTAAGACATCCAAGATAAGGGACAAAGCCAGAGGGGTATTTCACAAAACCTAGATAAGGGATTAAGCCGGGATTTTTTGGTTATCCTGGATGAACTTACCTTTGACTCGGTTTCACAAAAGAGATGCTACATAAGTTGCCATGGGTCGCTCCTATTCATCCTGGATTGGCGTTAGTGAAACGAGTTTAGCAGACAACGCTATGTCAAACCTGGGGCCTATTTCACAAAACCAGAGTAAGTAGATCCAAGATAAGTGACGACACACGCGGTTGACCAAGCCTGGTCAAAGTAAACATGCAAAACACGTTTCACTAATGCTGAGCGCAGATGAGTTGAGGCGGCTAGGTCAAGCCAGGTGTAAGTTATTCGGTATGTGTGCGCGTTCTCGTTTCTCCCCCAAATAACTCACGGTTGGAATAAAAAAGACGCGAAAAATAGCGTCTTGCACACAAAGTGAACAACCGCTTTTGATATAGACTAACAACGAGGTAAAGTTGTACTTTTTTGGATGGGAATCATGATTATTTCTGTTACATAGCGGGAGTAGGTGTGGCAGACCAAGTGAATGCAAATGTACGTATGCACCCACGTGTGAGAGCTTCCTTGTCTCGGCACGCAACGTCATTAAGAAAGCGCTTTGCCACCGCAAAGATGCACACAGTATGACTATATATATCTTAATTTGTCGAATTAGTTGAAAACACCTTTGAAAAATGTCCCCTCCACTTCCAATAAACTACTAGGCTATTCATCAAACGTCCATCAAAAAATAAGCAAACAACGAGTATGTTATTAATTATAAGGCCACCATAATTTAAATAACATCCATATGGTATTAGGCAGACATTCTGCTGTGTTTTGCGAGTAAATGCAAGTAGCAAATAATATATAAATGGAATACAGCTCTTTGAAAAAATCGCATGGAGGTCTGATTTGAATGACAGCTAGCAGAACCAATCAGATAATGTAATTACCATTAGAATTAACTTAGCTTGGCTGTTAGCCTGGTCGGGAGCAGGCTAGCTTCCAAGTATAAATTCCCATGGTAACTTATATGTGATCTCTTCTGTGAAACCAAGTCAAGGCTATGTTCATCCAGGATAACCCAGTAAGCCTGTCTAAATCCCCTATCTTGGTTTTGTGAAATACCCCCCTGGTTTGACAAAGCGTTGTCTGCTAAACTCGTTTCACTAACACCAATCCAGGATGAATAGGAGCGATTATGTCAAGCCAGGTGTAAGTTATTGGGATGTGTGCGCGTTCTCGTTTCTCCCCCAAGTAACTCACGGTTGGAATAAAAAAGATGCGAAAAATAGCGTCTTGCACACAAAGTGATCTTTTTATATAGACTAACAACGAGGTAAAGTTTTACTTTTTTGGATGGGGAATCATGATTATTTCTGTTACGTAGCGGGAGTAGGTGTGGCAGACCAAGTGAATGCAAATTTACGTATGCACCCACATGTGAGAGCTTCCTGAGGGGTATTTCACAAAAGCAGAATTAAGACATCCAAGATAATCGATAAAGCCAGGTTTGACATAGCGTTCTCTAGTCATCCTTGCTAAACTCGTTTCACTAACCCCAATCCAGGATGAACAGGAGCGTCTATGTCAAGCCAGGTGTAAGTTATTCGGGATGTGTGCGCGTTCTCGTTTCTCCCCCAAATAACTCACGGTTGGAATAAAAAAGACGCAAAAAATAGCGTCTTGCACACAAAGTTAACAACCGCTTTTGATACGACAACAACGAGGTAAAGTTTTACTTTTTTGGATGGGGAATCATCATGATTATTTCTGTGACATAGCGGGAGTAGGTGTGGCAGACCAACTGAATGCAAATGTACGTATGCACCCACGTGTGAGAGCTTCCTTGTCTCGGCACGCAACGTCATTAAGAAAGCGCTTGCCTCCGCAAAGATGTACAAAGTATGACTATATATATCTTTATTCTGTCTTTAAACCAAATTAGTTGAAAACACCTTCGAAATATGTCCCCTCCACTTCCAAACAACTACTACAGTTGGCTATTCATCAAACGTCAGTCAAAAAAAGATGCAAACAACGATTTTGTAATTAATTATAAGGCCACCATAATTTAAATGATTTCTAAATGGTATTGGGCAGTCATTCTGTTGTGTTTTGCGAGTAAATGCAAGTAGCAAATAGTATATAAATGGAATACAGCTCTTTCAAAAATCGCATGCAGGTCTGATTTGAATGACAGCTAGCTGAACCAATCAGATAATGTAATTACCATTAGAATTAACTTATCTTGGCTGTTAGCCTGGTCGGGAGCAGGCTAGCTTCAGAGAATAAATTCCCATGGCAACTTATGTAGCATCTCTTTTGTGAAACCGAGTCAAGGGTAAGTTCATCCAGGATAACCAAAAAATCCCGGCTTAATCCCTTATCTAGGTTTTGTGAAATACCCCTCCGGTCTCGGCACGCAACGTCATTAGGAAAGCGCTTGCCACCGCAAAGATGCACAGAGTATGACTATATATACATTTTCTCTTAAAACCGAATTAGTTGAAAACACCTTCGAAATATGTCCCCTCCACTTCCAATCAACTACTACAGTAGGCTATTCATCAAACGTAGGTCAAAAGAAGACGCAAACAACAATTTTGTTATTAATTATAAGGCCACCATAATTTAAATGATATCCACATGGTATTAGGCAGACATTCTGTAGTATTTTACGAGTAAATGCAAGTAGCAAATAGTATAAATAGAATACAGCTCTTTCAAAAATCGCATGCAGGTCTGATTTGAATGACAGCTAGCTGAACCAATCAGATCATCTAATTACCACTAGAATTACTTAGCTTGGCTGTTAGCCTGGTCGGCAACTTATGTAGCATCTCTTTTGTGAAACCGAGTCAAGGGTAAATTCATCCAGGATCACCAAAAAATCCCGGCTTAATCCCTTATCTAGGTTTTGTGAAATACCCCTCTGTCCCAACTGCACTTGTGTTGTTTTTTTATGTTGTGGGTGGGGTTTGTTATTGGGTTGTGGCCCATCATTTGGGGATGGTGCCTCTTTGACAGATCTACTGTGTGTTTACTGTTAACTGCATTGCTATTTTTCTACAGTTTTGTTTGTTTGTTTTTTGTTTTCTGCTCCACAGCAATTTCTTACTATTCTCCTCTTTCCACCACTTTATTACACAATTTGAAATTTAGATATTGAGTAATATTAAAGCAATCACTCTCAATGTTAAGGGCAGTAATCATATCATTAAACGTCAGAAAATACTCTCCCTTTTAAAGAAAGAAATGTCAGATAGCCTTCCTCCAGGAGACCCACCTTTCTGATCTAGAACACATAAAACTACGGAGGAGTTGGGTTAGCCAGGTGTTTTACTCATATAAGTCGAAAGGTAGGGGGGTCGCAGTTCTCATTCATCGTTCCTTACCTTTCACTCTTGATAAGACCATATCTGACAAAGAGGGCCGATATGTGCTTCTGTCTTGCTATCTGTATGGTGAGCTTATTGTATTGGGCTGTGTTTATGCCCCAAACAACTATGAGGCAGCCTTCATTCCACAACTTCTTGCAGATCTGGCATCATTCTCCTCCCCATACATACTCATGGGGGGTGATTTCAACTGTGTGCTTAATCCTAGTGTAGATTTGTCTTCTCCTCGCCTTGCTACCTCTACTAAAAGTGATAAAATGTGTGGCTTCATGAAGGATTTAGACTTGTATGGTGTTTGGAGAGTACTTCACCCCGTAGACAGAAATGACACATTTTTCTCAATCCCTCATCAGGTTCACTCCAGAATTGATTATTTTCTCTCATCAAGGGAGGTTTTGAACAGAACAGAGGATTGTACTATAGACCTCTGAAGTTCGCCTACAAATAGGATCCAAAGCTGCCATCTTTGCCCAAATAAGGAGTTCCGGGTGTTAATTGAAGCTAACTGCCTATGGCAAGTTGCATTGTAAGTTAGCTCTGGGGTAGCAAAGATCAAAGTGTGCCATCTTCACCTACCAAAGATCACAATATGCACTTGAAGGCAGAGGACAAAACTTTTTTAGCGCAAAATGTCTGCATTTCTAATTTCTTCCTCCCCGTGAGAGTTTAACAGGTGCGAAAATTCAAAATCCCCATGTTATTTTCCCATAGAAAAAATCTCAAGATACCAGATCTCCTTCTTTGGGCAAACATGGTGGCCTTTTTGTAGGCGAACTTCAGAGGTCTATTGGTATTCAGTCTTTGTCTGACCACTCCCCTGTAGCCATAACCATCTCTCCACCTTTTAGGGACCCCTCATGTCATCACTGGCGATTGTCTCCAATGCTGCTTAACAGCCAGCGTTTTGTCGACTTTATTACCGTATGTGAATATTTTTTTGCTGAAAATACTACTCCTGACATAAATCCCTCTATCTTGTGGGAATCTGCTAAAGCCTCCATACGTGGTGCCATTATATCTTACCCTTCAGCACAGAAAAAGGAGGCTTTAAAAAGACAGCTTGAGCTAGAAGAGACAATAATTGAACTTGTGACTCAATTCAAGAGTTTACCTACCACATCTCTGTCAAAACAATTAGAAGCAGCCCGCTCAGCTCTGAACCAGATATTAACGCAAAAGGCTGAATCTCAAATATTCTTTGCCAGACACAGACTGTTTGAGTCAGGCAACAAACCTGGCCGCCTACTTGCCCGTCTTGCACGTGGGAAAGCGGAGTCAAATGTTATCCCCTCTCTCTTAGATAAGCGTGGGACTAGACATTTCAAATAGAAGTGAACATAATGTCAGCAGCACGGAAGTGCATTCTAGTAAACTGGATTAAAGTGCACCCACCTACTGTTACCGCATGGTACAAAGAAATCTTTAATATTCTCCCACATGAAAAATGTATGGTTATAGCAAAAGGAAAAGAAGGTGTGTTTTGCCAGATCTGGTCCCCGTTCATAGACTATCTGCCACAAGATCTGAGATCCATTCTCCTTAGAGGGGAATTGAGTAATTTTTGGTCTTAGACTAGATCTTCTCCATAGCCCCATCTAGCCCAATCTGATCTGACCTGTCTGCTATCACATTGTGTTAATGCGTTGTTGCTGTGGACTTTCTTTTTTTTCTTCTTTTTTTCCCTCTTCTAACTGTCTTACTTATTTAGTACTAATTTATTGATTTCCTTATTTGTGTTTTATATGTACAGTATTATTATTATTATTATTATTATTTTAACTGCTGTCCTGTGTTTGGGGGTGGGTAGGGAGGGATGTTGTGCCGCACGCAAGCCGCACGCAAGCCGCACGCAAGCCGCACGCAAGCCCTTCCGGGTCAAACACCTGCCAACAACATTGTATTTGCTACGTATATACTGTACCTGACACCAATTTAAACACGCGCCATCCAGATATTACAACAATACAATCAATCAATACAAACCGCATTTGGCTCTTACAGAAGGAGTGAATGGGCATCACTGCTATTTAGTTAATACTGAAGTTTAATTACAAACTAAAAGCTCATGGCACCAAGAGGCCTTCGTCATGTGATCGCAGTCAGTCTCTGCAGCCTACCGGTGCAGTGCTTATGTTCAGACATTTTAAACAGAAGCTGAATTATTTGTACAGATTTTATTTTAAAAAGGTGCTTCCGCTCCTTTGGCCAAGTTGGCATGTCCTTTAGTCCAGTTCCCATGTGCAGGGAAAACACCCTGAAGTAAAAGATCCTATCCTGACATACTGTAGGAGCTAAGATAGTTCTGGCAACTGCCGTCAGAGGAACTCAATCATTCTCTGGTCCATGCTGTGTAAACGTGTGAAAAAAGCATGTTCTAGGAAGTACAAGAGAGAGAGAGAGAGAGAGAGAGAGAGAGAGAAAGAGAGATAGACATAAAGAGAGCGATAAAAGAGAGAAAATAGTTTTGAGGGAGAGAGTGGGTAAGGAGGAGGAAACAGTGAGAGAACAGAGATGTGCGGAAGTGACTCTAAAGAGGTGACGAGTGTAGGTGTGTGTGTGTGAGAGAAAGTGTGTATAGTGTAAACGAAGTCCAGTGAAAGAACTTGGAGTAAATGAGTAAGTGATAATTGTGTGTGTGTGTGTGTGTGGAGAAGGGGGAGGGTGGAAGTAGGGAGGGAGTGTTTCTGTGTGTATGTAATGCAAATGTGTGTCCATGTTGATCACACACCATGTTGTTCCGGTTAACTCGATCGTGGGAAATTGATATTGGCACAGTGTATGTGTGTTTATGTTGTATATGAGGGAGGCAGTGTGCATGTAAAAGTGTGTGTGTGTGTGTGTGTGTGTGTGTGTGTGAGAGAGAGAGAGAGAGAGAGAGAGAGAACATGATGCAGAGACAGAGCAGAAAGAGTATGAATATTTGTGTGTGTGTGTGTGTGTGTGTGAGAGAGAGCGAGAGAGCATGATGTATAGAGACACAGACCAGACGGAGCATGAGTATTTCTGTGTGTGTGTGTGTGTGTGTGTGTGTGTGTGTGTGTGTGTGTGTACCTTCTGGTGCAGGGGCAGCTCGTCTGGGTTCTTGACCGGCTCTTCGTCATCGTCGTCGTCCACTCCTGTGGCTCCGTCTAACGCTGGTGAGGGGGCGACGCCCAGCGCGTAGCGCTTAGTGTTCTCCACAAA
>NC_085004.1:8848430-8855930 GCF_963854185.1 Sardina pilchardus
ATACACACCAGGAGACCCTCGTGGTGACGGAGGCCTGGGGCGCCGTGTGGCGTACACGTGGTGGCGGCATGCCTCCCTCAAGGCCGTCTGGACCAGAAACGTGTTTGCCCACCGGACCTTACAGAACCTAAACCCTCCATCACTGATGATGATGAACACCACTGTAAACTACAGTTGGGCTACAGTATGTGTTGTTTTCTCTCTGCGGTGTAGTTCAGTAGGTAATTCCAGCTCGTCTTCCCTGGCAGGGCTCATTACAGTTAAACAGGGCAACAGAATTGATCAATATTGGCCAATTATGTTTCATAGGATAGATCAACATCAATCGCCGTATAATTCAACAAGATGAGGGCATGTGCCTCAATGATCAGAAGGCAAATCGATAACAGAAATGTCTTCTAGTTGAGATCATTACTTTATACCGAACAAACAGCTGCTAAAGCTTTCCATAGGTGCCTTTGTGGCCTCCCCCACCATCATTCTTCTTGAACAGTCCCTCAGTTTGTGGTGACGGCCTGGTCTCGACAGATGTGCAGATTTGCCATATTCCTTACATTCCTTAATGATGGATTTCACTGAACTCCAGGGGATGTTCTTGAGGATTGTGTGTCGTATTCATCCCCTCACTTGTCAATAACCTTTTCTTTGAGTTAGGGCTGTGCAATTAATCGATTTTTAATCGTAATCGAGATTATTATTTTAAATCGTACAAGAATGTGAAATCGTAAAAATCGATTTTTCACTTTAACTATAGGGTAATTACGGTACTTATGTTTGCAAGTGTTGAATTTTGTGGCAAAAGTTTCTTAATATCAATCATTTAAAATGAATTATGGGGGGAAGTTATTTGCAAAATGTTCAGTAAAAAACAGCATATTTGAAATAAATTCTTGCCTTTTGTCATTTCACAATAATCGTAATCGTAAATCGGATTTTGAGAGAAGAAAATCGAGATTTTATTTTTGGGCAAAATCGAACAGCCCTACTTTGAGTTGTTTGGGGTGTTCTTTTGTCTTCATGGTGGACTTATAGGCAAGAATACCGATTGACCAGTGACTAGGCCGTGCAGACGCAGGTGTCTTCATATTGCTATACTGTACACATGTCCACTGCACTCAGCTGATCACCATTTCACTAACTGTGAGACTACTTGGCTGGACCGCTGTTTTTTATGTAATTGCTAATTTTTTACTATATATCTTTTAAATTAACTAACATTACTTTGCTTTCACCTTGAAGAGGGGATGTTTATAAATGATTGTATTACTAATGTACATTAATAAATGAACAAAGATTCCATTTATGAAAGGGGAAATATTCAAGGGGGTGAATACTTTTTATAGGCACTGTATGCACTGAATGTGCATGTGTGTTTAAGTGTATATGTATGTATGCATGTGTGTGTGTGTGCGTGTGTGTTGGAGATAGGTAATTTTAGCTTGCTCTTATCTACAGTATGCTGAGCTGCAATGCAGCAGCTGATGGAAGTGGTTTGGATGAAGCATGGAGTTTGGCAGGGCCAGGTGAAGGCCAAATCCACTCAAACACTCACCGCTAGACTGTGTGTGTGTGCGTGTGCATGTGTGTATGTGTATGTGCGTGCGTGTATACATACACATGTATGTGTGTGTGTGTGTGTGTGTGTGTGTGTGTGTGTGTGTCTGACGGCTCACCTGTAGTGTGTTGCGGAGAAGGCTGTGGTGAGCTAGAGCTGGGCGTGTCGGTCCCTGTTGCCATAGAAACCCCGCTGGCAGCGTTGAGCTGTGAGCGCCGGGACTGCTGGGAAGGGCTGTGCGGGGGGCGGGAGAAGCCCACGTCATAGTGGCCAGGGGACAGCGGAGGTGTCGGGGGAGCCCCGCGTAATGGACTATCCATGTCTGAAAGTAGCCTGATTACCATCGACTTTCAAAGGCTCTGCGAGACTTTAGTCTGACCAACAGCCTGTGCTAGCACGGTTTCTTGCCAGCGCTGGTTGACCCGCCTCCTTTAAGTGCCTCGGTTTGCTACTGGTAGATGTCAGAAAGCGGATTGCCGAGTTTAAACCAATAACAACACTCTTTCCGCTGCCTTGAACACGCCTCTACCCAGAGCCGTTGGAGCTGCTCAAAGTTGATTGGTTCTCGACCAAAGGGGGCAGTTCCGCAGATTTCGGGAACTCAGAAATCCTTCTCAATGAGCAGTTGACCAGACCAGCAGCAAAAGCCTGAAGGCGTTGCGTCACTGGGAGGGCGTGCCAGGCTAGTCTGAAAGGCCAACAGACAAGCAGTCCACAACATAGCATCAGCACTACAGCATTCATAAACACAATGTCAACATGGAGGTGGTCAGGTAGTGGGAAAGAGAAAGAGAAAAAAGGAGAGACACATGATAGCCACTCCCAAGCTTATCTCAGTGTAGCAAATCCAACCCTGAAGGATAGAGCCCATAAAACAATGTCCTGTGTGTGTGTGTGTGTGTGTGTGTGTGTGTGTGTGTGTGTGTGTGTGTGTGTGTGTGTGTGTGTGTGTGTGTGTGTGTGTGTGTGTGGTCTTGCTGACACAGGCATCAAGGTTTCATATTTCGTGTTATTCCTGTCATCATCGCTGCCATACTTTGTCAGGCAAACGGCTGTCTGCACCGGTGGCTGGCTGGAAGGCCAGCAGGCCTACAGGAGTACAGTGAGGTTAGTGGTAACCCGGTAATGTTCGGGAGAAGTCCCTGGCACGCTGACAAACGGTGCCGCAAGAACGTCTGACGTGCCCTCCTGGCGTGCGGGGGGATCCACAGTATCCACACCAAAGATGGATTCTTATGCCAACAAAGACAGTATACCTACTGTGCGCATCCTGGTCGTGAGTTACAGCTCGTAGTATTAACAGCAGTCAAGAGATCATGTGAAACCATGACTGCCTGACTTCTGACATTGAGCTTGCGTAAAGGAAACAAGAAACTAATCCAGGGGGATTTTAGTTGTCCTGTTCTAGGTCTATTATTATCATCTTGACCGTGACTAATTGACGCAACGCAGCAGCATCAAAACCGAAAGTGTGGCGAATAACAAAGTAGCCAAGACTAAGTTTGCTTATAGTGAACGACAACACAACAAAACACTATCTATACAATTAACAAAACAAATTCTCTATAGGTCTAGAACTATCTCTGCTAAACAAATACATGTGGAACACAGTGTGCTGAATTTGGGAACTCTCAACTCGGACAGCATCGAATGGAAACGGAGAACCGCACACGACTCCCCAGATACTCACTGGGCAGTAGTTAGACTCTTGAGGAGAGATTTTTTCTGAACCGCTAGAATGGGCTTGTTTCTTGTTCCTCCTTCATCCCGTAACCATTTTCCATGAAAGTATCGCAGGGAACATTTCGGAGCTGTGAGAGTGAATTCGGTCTTACAGATGTCCGGCCAGCTGTTGGTGGAGCAGCCAAACAATCCCGCCCATTTCCTCAGATGACACTCCCATTGGACAGTAGTTGTGGCAGTTAAAACGTCCGCAAACATAATTGGCTGTCATTAGAGGAAGTTGAAGCTCTTCAAGACCGTACAAGTCGATGACAGCACAGTCGCTAAGGTGACGCGGCGGCGCGATGGATCACAGAGAGAGACAAGTGTGCGTGGAACAAGTTGTTTGAATTAATTTCCATGCCACAGAGCTCCTCAGTGGGAGCCTACACTGAATAGTATCGGCTCTAAGGGAACACAATGGGCTAATGCAAACAGATAATAGACTCACAAAAAATGGCATGGCTACATAGCATTAAAGTTATGAGATTTAGTTCTTCACTGCAGGTCTATACTGCAGCTATAGCCTACTCTGTTAGGAACATTAACCAGCTCCAGTGGGTGAAGACCCTTTGAGAAATAGTCTTGCCTAAGGAAGAAGAATGCTGAATTTTGCCACAAATCCTATCCTGAAAATGGCCCCAGCCAGTCAAGGCTTATCAACTGTAGGCCTACATTAGAAATAGAACGACCCGGATGAGCTGAAAGGCAGGGGGAGCTATGGGGTGAGCGAGCTATCAGGACATCTACCAGGGCAGGGGGGTACTCCTTGCCCTGCAATGTGCGGCTGTTGAAGAAGGACCTTGGGGACTTTCACTACTTGTCTCTCGCTCTGTGTGTGTGTGTGTGTGTGTGTGTGTGTGTGTGTGTGTGTGTGTGTGTGTGTGTGTGTGCGTGCGTGCGTGTGTGCGTGCGTGCGTGTGTGTGCACACTTATCTCTGATCTCACTCTACTGGCAGAATGTCTGTGGCACTTTACAGACTAATCATTAAATGGTTATCAATGCTCTTACTTAATTGCTATCATCCCGCATTTCATGTTATATCAACATATCTACCATTGTTTATCACATACCACCAGCATGCCCCCACTACTCATCTGTGTCACTTTTCTATCACACTTCCTCATTTTGCTGCTTTGATCACGTCTGGGTGTCCACATCTCCTAGAATAATACATCCGTCAGCAACAGAGGCTTTATTCCAGACCCGTAAAATGCTGACGCAAGGCAATTTTCAACCAATGGGAGTACACTGGTTTGTCCACTAGAGGGAGGCAGACATCATGCTAACCGAGAGGATCAGACATCGACGTGACGTGACCACCTGTGATCCCACTGGAAGGTCAAATGATCATCAGCCAATCAAAATCCATCCCTCCCTTATACTATACTATGTAATGATTAATAATAAGATTTCTGTAGTGGATCTTGTAGGCTAGTACATAATACTTTTATGATATCTATCTTGCCCTAGTTAGTAGTATTGTTTTATTGTAGTCCTACAGTACATATGTCTCGAAATACTAGCCTTTAAGATTTCCAAGATATCTAAAGTATTCTTATAAGATTACTGTATTAGTCCATAAATACAATAAGTTTCCTAATTAATTTCATTAGGGAGTGTATAGTTTGCTAAACCATACTATTTCCATTTACTGAGCCTGTGTGCAAGTGTGCAAATACATCTTTTAAGTGCACTCACAGCCTCACAATGTTATCCTAGCTAGCATGGGTTATACATGCCTTATATATCTTTCACTGTTATACCAGTTAGCCTGCAGCTACTAGGTTATAGCTAAAATGAAGCATGGCTAACCGGTGTAACCTGCTTCCAGTGAGTGCTCTCTACTAATGGTGTCGACTGGGTTATTGCATGAGCCAAGAAGAGAAGAGAAGAGAAGAGTACGTGCTGTCTTATCTAGCTCTGGGGTGGATGGCAAATAAGCAAATAAGCAAATGTGCTCCTTTGAGCTGGAAGAACGAGAACAGCAGTGCCTGGGAGGGGCACAGTAGCTGGGTACAGTAAACTTATCTCCACAACACCTGACCTTTGGAACTCCGGTTCCTGCAGCTCTGAATCCGAGCATGAGTTACACTTTTCATTTTGTACACTTACAAGGTGTCTGGAACAATTTTTGTTCAATATTTATTAAATATATTTATTTACTTTATGCGGGGGGGGAATAAAGTGGAAACTACATGTGGATATTCCATAAATGATTGATTTAAACAATCTAAAGAGTTGCCCTTTGAGCTTACCAGCACCCTGGCAACTCCACACATGATGTTCATTACATTAACGACATCTTTTATGGGAACTCCTTCATGTAGTGGCTCCTTGCTGCTACTGCTACATGTAACTCATCAGAAGTACTGGGATGTGGGATGTGGGGAATGCTGCTTTTACTGTGCTGTTAAAGAGGGTCTGCACCAGTGTTTCATCATGACATGAAAGGCCTGTGTGTGTGTGTGTGTGTGTGTGTGCGCGCGTGCGTGCGTGTGTGCTGCAGGAACTTGAAACCTCAAATGAAGACAACCACCAACTAACTTCAACACTTCCACCTCGTCTTGTTGGTAGGCTACTAATAAACTATTGCATATCCTTGATTGGTCATATATTTATTCCATTTATTATATTATCCAAAAGGTGTGTGTGTGTGTGTGTGTGTGTGTGTGTGTGCGTGTGTGTGTGTGTGTGTGTGTGTGTGTGTGTTAGAGGGGTTTTAAGCAGGCCCCCATCAGGGCAGTGTAAAGGTACCAGCAGAGGTCAGCTGATTCAGTGCTTCAGTGGACGGATGGAGCAGGGACAGGTGAAGGCCTGAAGTGGACCTGAACCGTTTGCACACACACACACACACACACACACACACACTCCCTCTCTCTTTCTTTCTATCTCTCACTCTCTTTCTCTCTTGCACGCACACACACACACACACACTCTCTCTTTCTCTTGCACGCACACAAGCACACACACACACACACACACACACAAGCACACACACATGCACACACACATACCAGCAGAAAAGCCTGTCATTGCCGAGCTCAGTCGGTAGGTGCAGGCCTCAGCCAGCTCTATTGCCTAATCTGATTAAGCAGCATTAATTTGCATGCGTTTGATAGGAGAGTGACACACGCCAGTCAAGGACACTGCAGCTGTATAGACCAGTTTAATCTTTTAGTGTGCTCACACACACACACACACACACACACACACACACACACACACACACACACACACACACACACACACACACAAACACACACCACATCTCATTAGTCAAAAAGCTGAGGGGTCAGTGTTCAAACAACTGATCACATAGTTAGGCTTTATGCATTCACAAGTGTGAAGCTTCAGGTTTTGTTAGTTAGAGGATAGCTATGGGGAATTTAAGTGTCAGTGCGTGAGTGTGCCACACACAAACACACACATACACACACAAATATACACAAACACTCCTTTTTAAAATGTACCAAATGTTTCATTCAAACACACCACTCAAACTAATGCCGAACCCAGTAATGGACTCCCCTCCATATATCTGGGAAGCTAAATATTTAGCCAAACCCATCTCAACAAAACACACACACACACACACACACACACTCTCTCTCTCTCTCTCTCACACACACAAACAAACATACACACAGTAATATTGGGTAATACTACTAAAGCCGGAGATTTTAGATAATGTTCTTATGCGTTCCTTGTTATGTAAATCCATTTGTGTGTGTATGCGTGCGTGTGTGTGTGTGTATTTTAGAAGAGGTTTTACGCATGCGGCATTGATGTAATTTCAATGTGTACTGTTACAAGAGCTTCCTTTGTTAGTAATGCTTGTGCAATAGACAGATAATGTTGTTGCACCCTCACAATATGAGTGTAGTGTTTGTACATACGTCTGTGAGGTGGTGTGCTAGGCTGCTTATTCAGATGTTGCAACAGACACATGGCAGAACAAGACTGAGGTGCTGTACTGTGGAGAAATGAGTACAATGACCCCGTGAGCTCAGCTCGCATCTTGCTTGTAGGGAAGTCTTACATCTGGTGTCAATTAAGCATGTTGTAATGTCTGTGTCCATGCTCCTAGCCACTCATGTGTGTGTTTGATTTGTGCTGTGTGTGTGTTTGTGTGTGTGTGTGTGTGTGTGTGTGTGTGTGTGTGTGTGTGTGTGTGTGTGTGCGCGCGCGTGTGTGCGAGGCTGTGACTGTGAGCATGTTT
>NC_085004.1:8860930-8875930 GCF_963854185.1 Sardina pilchardus
AGGAGGGAACACAGCACAGTGAGGAAGAGGAGGGAACACAGCACAGTGAGGAAGAGGAGGATACACAGCACAGTGAGAAAGAGGAGGGAACACAGCACAGCACAGTGAGGAAGAGGAAGGAACACAGCACAGTGAGGAAGAGGAGGATACACAGCACAGCACAGTGAGGAAGAGGAGGATACACAGCACAGTGAGGAAGAGGAGGATACACAGCACAGTGAGGAAGAGGAAGGAACACAGCACAGCACAGTGAGGAAGAGGAGAATACTCAGCACAGCACAGTGAGGGAGAGGAGGGAACACGGCACAGTGAGGAAGAGGAGGATACACAGCACAGTGAGGAAGAGGAGGATACACAGCACAGTGAGGAAGAGTAGGCTTAGCTACTCTCCCCTCAGAGATGGATTACTGAATGAGCTTACCAGGCCCAAGGGCTCGGGGGGGCTCAGGGGGGCTCAGGGGGGCTGTGCTATGTCCTTCACCTCTGGTATCTGAATGGGTCCCCCTCAGTCAAATGGGGAATAGAGACATGACAGGTGGGGTATGAGGAACAGGAAGAGATGTGTTCATTTGTGCCTATCTTTAATAATGCCTTTCTTTTTTGACCAGGAAGATCAGATTCAAAACAAGATAGCCACACACACACATACGTCATAACAAACCGACATATGAATTAAAATAACATCTGATTCAGCGGACTGAGACAGGAAATGTAGGCTAATGTGGAACCAAAACAAATATTTTTGCTGGGTTGATGTGGTCAGCTGGGGCTTCAAAATCACCCACCTTCAAAGTGGGGATGACAGTAAACGTTTGAGAAGATTGTCTTAATGCCATACATCAACATGGGTTATGGTTTTTTTTGCCCCCCGATAATCATGCTTTGTAAATGGCATATTTTTTTGCACAACAAGATGTCTTGAATCTGTTGATGGTTATGTCATAGTCATAGCTCTAAGTCTCAATCGGCCCATATCTCTCCATGAAACTGGCCAGAAGTTAAGTTATTTAATAGGTTATCAAATATGCCCCCCTAGCTCAACTGAGGTGCCAACGTTCTGAGGCAGCTGGGGAGGCCTTTTCTACATCTGTGCCCATGGACCCAGTTACTCCGAATCCACCCAGGACTCCATACCTGTGTGCTGGAGCGCAGTCCATTCTGACTGTGTGTTGGAACACAGATCCATTCTGACTGTGTGCTGGAGCACAGGTCCATTTTAATTGTGCTGGAGCACAGGTCCATTCTGACTGTGTGTTGGAGCACAGGTCCATTCTGACTGTGTGTTGGAGCACAGGTCCATCCTAACTGTGTGTTGGAGCACAGGTCCATTCTGACTGTGTTGGAGCACAGGTCCATTCTGACTGTGTGTTGGAGCACAGGTCCATCCTAACTGTGTGTTGGAGCACAGGTCCATTCTGACTGTGTTGGAGCACAGGTCCATTCTGACTGTGTGCTGGAGCACAGGTCCATTCTGACTGTGTGTTGGAGCACAGGTCCATTCTGCCTGTGTGCTTAAGGGTCCATTCTGCCCGTCTACGTCTTTGGTGGTTATGTAAGGGGGAGCATGTGTTTGTCCTGATTTGAACACTTACTCATGTAGTGACGTCATGTGTGAGTTCGACAGCTTTGGCTGCAGCCTCAACTGAACACACATGTTGGTAGGGGACCAAGAGAGTGTGGTCCAGAAAGCAGGGTTGTCATGACATCACCCATCGCAAGAGCACAGATGGTCCCGGTCCCTTGCAGCCGTTGCTGTCCACTCATTGGCTCAAAGAACATGAGTGGCAGGCGTGAGCTGCAATCAGTCACACAGACATTGCCCGGAGTAATGTGGCAGAAGATGAGTGTGTGTGAGTGACACTATACACTTGAACAGGCCGTGATCTGGCCATGAACTGGTGTGGCACCACTGCACAGAGTTCACATCACTCCTGCCATCCTGCTGATGTCTCCTGCAGCCTCCCCTGCTTAGGTTCCTCATCTTCATCTCCTTCATCTGCTTGTTAGCCGTCTGGTGCCAGAGTGCTTGTTCAGGTTTCTTGTCTGTGTTGTGCCCTTGCACTTCAGTGTTGTGGGGTCTTGGTTGTTGTACCATGTCCTTGTCTCAGCGCGTGTTTGGTCCATTTACATTGTCATCCATTTAACATCTACAGTGCTGGGTTGTGTAGACGTCCTGTTGTACTGTATACTACAGTAATGGGTTGTGTGGATGTCCTGCTTAATGCTAATGCATTCACCAAGCGTTGGATTGTTCACCCACTAATAGGGAACGTGAGCTGGGCTTAGACCGTCTTGAGACAGGTTAGTTTTACCCTACTGATGATTTGTTGTTGCAGTGGTAATCCTGCTCAGTACGAGAGGAACCACAGGTTCAGACGAGATGAAGTGAGAGGAAGGTTCAGGAGTGGTGGGTTGTGTAGACGTCCTGTTGTATGCTAATGCTACAGTGATGGGTTGTGTAGATATCCTGTTGTATGCTACAGTGGTAGGTTGCGTGGATGTCCTGTTGTATTCTGGGTTGTGTAGATATATGTTGGAATGGTGGGTTGTGTTGATGTCCTGTTGTATGCTACAGTGGTGGGTTGTGTTGATGTCCTATGCTACAGTGGTGGGTTGTGTAGATGTCCTGTTGTATGCTAATGATACAGTGGGTTGTGTTGATGTCCTGTTTCTGTATGCTACAGTAGATGCTGCTTGTGTACCAGATGACCAGTTATGGATCCATGCTAATGGGCTAGGACCCCTCTAGGGTCAGCACTCACTCAAGTGTTTAGTGATGATGTATTCTGGTCCTCTTATCAAAGCTCTCTTTACTTTTCAAAGAGCTTACGGTATATGCATCCCTCTTATTGTAGCTGAATGGGTCTTTGTGTGTGATGTGTGTGGTGTGTGTTTCTGTGTATGTGATGCCTCCACAGCCACATGACTTCTCCTACAGTGGTGTTTTAGTTCAGTGCTCAAGTGCCTAGAGACAATACGCTCAAGTTGCAAAATAAATGTCACTGAATTGAGTCGAAGTGAATTGTAAATGGAGTTATGAGATATGTGAGCTAGAAGAGGAAGTCTATTACATGTGTGGTGGCTTTGTCCTGTTCTCTCTCTCTCTCTCTCTCTCTCTTTTTCTCTCTCCCTCTCTCTCTGTTAGCATTAGTCGTGGGCTGGTGGGTGATGCTGCTCACTGTAAAAACATCCTCTGACTCATTTGTGGGGATCCTTTGGCAGGCGTCCCTTCACGACTCAGATTGGAAATATTTGGGGGTTTTCTAAGTTTAGACGTCGGTTGTTAAATCTTTATGGGCTCTACCTGCCAAGCTTCATCTTTGTTCAGCTGAAAGCCTTACAGCCAAAACACAGGCCAATCTGAAGAAGAAAGGCCTGCTGCTGTCACTGTGTGATCCTCTGCATCTTTTTTATCTCTGCCCATCTGGCTGTGTAGTTGTGTGTTGGAGAGGCAGTTGTTTAACTGGTTCTGCTGATCCAACTGCTAAAGTCTCTCTCCTCTCTCTCCTCTTTCTCTCTCCCTCTTTGTTCCCCTCTCTCTCTCCCTCTCTCTCTCTCTCTCTCTATCCCTCTGCTCCTCTTTCCCGCTCCTCCCTCCATATTCCGGGCGGTGATAGCAGTGGTTAAGGAGCTAGGCTAACATGTATTATCTTGAGAAGAGGTTGTGGGTTCAATTCCCGGCTCCCACCGGGTGGTTCCGGGGACAATGGCCTCAGTAATACTGTAATTTGCTAACTATTAGCCGCGGCATATATATTGATTTTGCTAAATTTCTTCAGCTATGAGGTTACAGTACACAGGGCCAATTAATGTGGTCTTTTGACTTGCATAAAACACTGTCCTGCGACTTATACACAATGCGGCTAATACACAGGAAATGACTGTATAATTGACATTTGTAAGTCACTTTGGACAAAGCATCTACTCAAAGAATAAATGTAAACATACTGTCTTCTATGTGTGTGTGTGTCCACCCCTGGTGTGTGTGTGTGTGTGTCCACCCCTGGTGTGTGTGTGTGTGTGTCCACCTCTGGTGTGTGTGTGTGTGTGTGTGTGTCCACCTCTGGTGTGTGTGTGTGTGTGTGTGTGTGTGTCCACCTCTGGTGTGTGTGTGTGTGTGTGTGTGTGTGTGTGTGTGTGTGTCCATCTCTGGTCAGATGTGTAAGTTGCGGGAGCGTGTCCAGGAGCTGCGCTCGCAGCGTGAGTGCGAGCAGCACAAGCACTCGGTGGCCATGAAGGAGCTGCGGGTCAAGCTGCACGAGGAGCGCCAGCGCGACGTAGCCACCGCCCGCGAGCTGTTGGCACGGCAACACGAGGCCGAGCTGGCCCGGCTGGCGCGGGTGCGGGACGCCGAGGTGCAGCGGCTACAGGCGCAGGTCAACGCCCTCAGGGAGGGAGGCGGAGTCAACAGCGAGGTACAGCACATCGGCCGTCCACCTGTCTGTCTACAGTGTGTCTTCATATCTGTCTGTCTGCCTCTTCATATTACTGTCTACCTGTCTGTCTGTCTATCTATCTGTCTATCTATCTATCTGTCTGCCCTTTTATATGTCTGTCTATCTATATGCCCGTCTAGTATGTTCTAGTAACACACACAGTGCAGAGACACACGTGCACACATGCACACACACACACACGCGTGCACACACACACACATACACACACTTTCTAACTGCCGCCCACCTGTGCAGATACGGAGCATGCTCAGAGAAGACGCCCGAGAGGAAGTGAGGCGGGGACACGAGGCAGAGAAGCTCCGCCTCTCCCAGGAGCTGCAGGAGGCGCGGTCGGCGCGGCGACAGGCAGAGGAGGCGCTGGCCGTAGTGCAGCAGGCCGACAAGGCCAAAGCAAACGATCTCCGAGTGGCCCACCAGCAACACCAGGAGGAGATCCAGAGGATCAAGAGAGAGAGCGAGAGAGACATCCGCCGACTGGTGAGAAAGACTAATGAATAATAATGATAACTAGTAAAGACCTCCGAGAGCGCAGACCTCCGCCAAGCGCCTCCTGGATCACTCCCAAAATGTGATGATTTCTTCCTTGGGTCATTTCAGACCTTTCCTGAACATTTAATCAAAATCCATAACCTTTTGAGTTATCTCGCTAACAGACAAAAAACCAAACAAACCCCGATGAAATTGGCAGAGGTAATATTAGTATGTTTGTTTTATATAGCGCCTTTCTCAAACCCAAGGTCGCTTCACAGGAGGTAAAATACAGTACAGACAAAGAGACAGAGTTGAGGAGGAAGAATATACCATTGAAAGACTGAACTAGGCAGATAGACACAAACAGAGAGAAAGGGATTAAATGTTGACAGATGGGGGAAGATTAGGCCAATTTGAAATTTAAAGGACAGAAAATACAATGAAATTGTAGAACCTGCAGACCAGAACAAGCTCTCTGTAACCTTTTAAGGGAGATGGGTTTGGGCCTCATAGCAACCAATAAGAGCCAGAGCTCATGAGCACAGGATTCGAGCATTTTTCTTTATAATGTTCAAATGTGTGTGTGTGTGTGTGTGTCTGTGTGTGTGTGTCTGTGTGTCTGTTTGTCTGTGTATCTCTGCATGGTGTGTGTGTGTGTATGTGTGTCTGTGTGTCTGTGTATCTCGGCATGGTGTGTGTGTGTGTGTGTGTGTGTGTGTGTGTGTGTGTGTGTGTGTGTGTGTGTGTGTGTGTGTGTGTGTGTGTGTGTGTGTGTGTGTGTGTGTGTGTGTGTGTGTCTGTGTGTGTGTGTGTGTGTGTGTGTGTATCTCTGCATGTGTGTGTGTGTGTGCAGATGGAGGAGCTGCGGGGTCGTGACCGTGTGCTGCAGACGCTGGAGAAGGAGCTGGGGGTGCAGGCGGGCCAGACCCAGAGGCTGCTGCTCCAGAGGATGGAGGCCGAGAAGAACCACGGCAGCCCCAAACGAGAGGTCGCGCCCAGCCTCGGAGACAGCCCAGAGCTCCCCAACAACCAGGTAACACCTCCAGGCTCTGGACGTGTGTGTATGCGAGTGTGTGCGTGCTTGTGTGTGTGTGTGTGTGTGTGTGTGTGCATTCATGCGTGTGTGTTTGTGCATGTGTGCATGTGTGTGTGTGTGTGTGTGTGTGTGTGTGAGAGACAGAGAGTGTGTATGCAACATGGCCGCAGGAGCACATGTAAACGCTACCACAGCCCTCTAACGCAGTTGCACCAGCTGTGAATGGCGGCAAGTAACACAGTACACGTTGTGTGATCAAGCTCTTGCTTACAGTGTGTACTGTATTACTGCAGCTTGAGTTGGCAGTAACAAAACAGACAGTAGCATAAAGCATTCTGTGTTTGGGCAGACCTGTCGAAACCTGTAACACAGATTTGCATTTGGAAATTCTTTCCCTGTGTTAAGGTCCACATCAAAGTGTTAAAATGTGTGTGTTTGTGTTTGTGTGTGTGTGACAGAATCTTCACTCTACTTCCTTTCTTCCCTCTCTATCCTCCCTTCTTCTCCTCTTCTCTCTGTCCCTCCGTCTCTCTCCATCCCTCTCTTTTTGTCCTCTCTCTGGTGCCCACATCTCTCAATCACCTTTATTTATTTGTCTGATTGTGTTCTCTCTCTCCCTCTCCCTCTCT
Organism: Sardina pilchardus; assembly: GCF_963854185.1. Classification (NCBI taxonomy): domain Eukaryota; kingdom Metazoa; phylum Chordata; class Actinopteri; order Clupeiformes; family Clupeidae; genus Sardina; species Sardina pilchardus. Next base: position 8,867,524 of record NC_085004.1, read on the forward strand.
CCCTCTCTTTCTCAGGAGAGTACAGATGAGAGGGATACTCGGCGGTTTCAGCTGAAGATTGCTGAACTGCAGGCTGTCATCAGAAAGCTGGAGGACAGAAACGCACTGCTGTCTGATGAGAGAAATGAACTGGTACACACACACACACACACACACACACACACACACACACACACACACACACACACACACACACACACACTCAAACACAACACACAGGCACTTAGGGGAACACATCCATACACACACTAACACAGACGAGAACATGTGTAGGGACAATTATAGCCACAAGGGGGTGCTATGGGCTTGAAAGACCCATCCATCAGCATCACCAAGCTGCTCCACTAGCTCCCAGTCTGAGCTACTCAGACTACTGATATTCCCGCCTGTTCCCACCTGTTCCAACGCTCAGACTACTGATATTCCCGCCTGTCCCAAGCTCTCAGACTGCTGATATTCCCGCCTGTCCCAAGCTCTCAGACTGCTGATATTCCCGCCTGTCCCAGGGCTCTCTGTGCAGTGTCTCTTGCTGTCTCTCTGGCTGGCTGTCCGGTCTCTTCTCACATTGTTGTTTTTCTCCCATCCCATCTTACTCTCTCTCTCTCTCTCTCTGTGTGTTTTTCTCGTTCTTTCTTTTTTTCTCTTTCTCTATTTCTCTTTCCTCTTTCTCTCTCTCTTTCTCTCTCTGTGCGTGTGTGGTGTGTGTGTGTGTGTGTGTGTGCGTGCGTGTGTGTGTGTCTCAGCTGAAGCGTGTGCGTGAGGCGGACGGGCAGATGAAGCCGCTGCTGGAGAAGAACAGGCGGATGAGCAAGAAGAACGACGACCTGCTGCAGAGTCTACAGCGCATGGAGGACAAGCTCAAGAACCTGAGCAGGGAGAAAGCAGAGCTGGTGAGACACACACACACACACACACACACACACACATGGAGGACAAGCTCAAGAACCTGAGCAGGGAGAAAGCAGAGCTGGTGAGACACACACACACACACACACACACACACACATGGAGGACAAGCTCAAGAACCTGAGCAGGGAGAACGCAGAGCTGGTGAGACACACACACACACACACACACACACACACACATGGAGGACAAGCTCAAGAACCTGAGCAGGGAGAAAGCAGAGCTGGTGAGACACACACACACACACACACACACACACACATGGAGGACAAGCTCAAGAACCTGAGCAGGGAGAACGCAGAGCTGGTGAGACACACACACACACACACACACACACACACATGGAGGACAAGCTCAAGAACCTGAGCAGGGAGAAAGCAGAGCTGGTGAGACACACACACACACACACACACACATACACACACACACATGGAGGACAAGCTCAAGAACCTGAGCAGGGAGAAAGCAGAGCTGGTGAGACACACACACACACACACACACACACACACACACACACACACACACACACGGAGGACAAGCTCAAGAACCTGAGCAGGGAGAACGCAGAGCTGGTGAGACACACACACACACACACACACACACACACACACACACACACATGGAGGACAAGCTCAAGAACCTGAGCAGGGAGAACGCAGAGCTGGTGAGACACACACACACACACACACACACACACACATGGAGGACAAGCTCAAGAACCTGAGCAGGGAGAAAGCAGAGCTGGTGAGACACACACACACACACACACACACACACACACACACACATGGAGGACAAGCTCAAGAACCTGAGCAGGGAGAAAGCAGAGCTGGTGAGACACACACACACACACACACACACACACACACACACACACACACATGGAGGACAAGCTCAAGAACCTGAGCAGGGAGAAAGCAGAGCTGGTGAGACACACACACACACACACACACACACACACACACACACACACACACACACACACGGAGGACAAGCTCAAGAACCTGAGCAGGGAGAAAGCAGAGCTGGTGAGACACACACACACACACACACACACACACACACACACACACACACACACACACACACACACACACACACATGGAGGACAAGCTCAAGAACCTGAGCAGGGAGAAAGCAGAGCTGGTGAGACACACACACACACACACACACACACACGGAGGACAAGCTCAAGAACCTGAGCAGGGAGAACGCAGAGCTGGTGAGACACACACACACACACACACACACACACACACACACACACACACACACACACACATGGAGGACAAGCTCAAGAACCTGAGCAGGGAGAACGCAGAGCTGGTGAGACACACACACACACACACACACACACACACATGGAGGACAAGCTCAAGAACCTGAGCAGAGAACACAGAGCTGGTGAGACACACATACACACACACACACACACACACACACACACACACACATGGAGGACAAGCTCAAGAACCTGAGCAGGGAGAACGCAGAGCTGGTGAGACACACACACACACACACACACACACAGACATGCTAACACACCAAACATACACACACACATACACACATGCATGGATGCATGCACAAATGGACACTTACACACGCACACACACACCCCCCAACCGTAAGGACATCAATTTTCTTTGTGAATGAATAATGTATTGGAAATGAATAAATGTTTCTCCATAAAATACAAGAGTCATAAGTATTGGAACCCCTATGTTAAATTCCGATAGAGGCAGGCAGATTTTAATTTTTAAAGGCCAGTTATTTCATGGATCCAGGATACTATGCACCCTGATAAAGTTCCTTTGACCTCTGAACCCCACATCATCACATACCCCTCACCATCCCTAGAGATTGGCATGGTGTTTAGTTCAGTTAGCGTATTAGCTGGTTTCATGCTCATTGAGCTCAATGCAAATCAAAACAGCTAATATTACACCAAAGATGGGCCTCCTCCTCCCTCTGTGTTTCTCTCGTTCTCTCGCTCTCAGAAGGAGAACTCCTCGCAGCAGTCCAACTCCCAGCATACCGCGCTGAAACGGACCAGCTCGATGACAGACCTGAGCCACGCCCACGAACAGCAGGAGGTGGAGTTTCTGCGTCTCCAGGTGATCGAGCAGCGGAGAGACATCGAGGAGCTGCGGGTGGGTTGCTATGGCTACACTTCAGCACTTGCAGAGTCTTACAACTGTGTGCAGTAGGCATGAGTTATTTACAGTGAAGAAAACTGCAGCTGACACACTTATTATTGTCTTACAACTTTATGCAGTAGACATGAGTTACTCACAGTGAAGACTACAGCTAACATTCATATTCTTGTCTGTGCTGAATGTTCAATCTGGCTCCTTTGAGTGCAAATTTCCTCGGGTCAAGAATTCATTCATTCATTCATTCATTCATTCATTCATTCAACTCCATGGGGAAGTCTGGCAAAATTGCTCAATGGAGGGAATGTTTCTTCTTTGGATAATCATATATAAAGGGAATAAAAGAAGGACTTGTTATAGGGGTACTTTTAGAATAAGTATCTGTACAGTGTGTGTACCGGTGTGTGTGTGTGTGTGTGTATATATGTGTGTGTGTGTGTGTGTGTGTGTGTGTGTGTGTGTGTGTGTGTGTGTGTGTGTGTGTGTGTGTGTGTCTTTGTGTGTTCGTTATGGACTGTTTTTCCCCCCGATCTCGATCCTTCATTTTATTTTGAGATCTTGGCTACAAGCCGATCTGTGTATAGAGGGTGTCTGTCTGAGTGTGTGATTTGTGTACAGAGGGCGTCTGTTTGAGTGTGTGATTTTTGTCTTCATTTGACATTGGCGCATAATTGCACCAGTTGAGTAATCACTTGTTAGCTGATTAGCTTTTTCATGCTGTGAGGTTAATTAGTTTGTTGACATCGTTAGGAGTGATTGCGTGAGGTCACACCTCCGAGCTCTTCTCCCTCCTTCATTTCTCTTCCTTCTTCTCCTCCTCCTCTCATCACTTCATCATCTTGTGTCCTAATATCTTAATGAATCTGCATCATTTATAATAAAGCACATTAGATATTTATCTTTGGGCTGTTTAGAGTTCGAGAGCTTTATAACACATCACTTGCTCAGTACATTCATTCATGAGTCCAGGAAGTAAACACACAAGAATACACATTGTTCTTTTACCTCAATAGATTATGTACTGCTTCATTCATTTGAGATGAAAAACACCACTGTTCAGAATTTTGACACGTCAGTGAGTGTGTGCGTGTATGTGTGTATGTGTATGTATGTGTGTGTGTGTGTGTGTGTGTGTGTGTGTGTGTGTGTGTGTGTGTGTGTGTGTGTGTGTGTGTGTGTGTGTGTGTGTGTGTGTGTGTATGTGTGTCAAGTTGAGTGATGCCTTCTGTTTTCCTTATTATCCTCAGGAGCGAGAGAAGTTGCTGGTGAACAAGAAGACCAAGAGGAAAGGTGTGAAAGTGCCCAAGGTGAGCTCACCTGTCCTCCCTCCACCACTTCATCTCCCACTCTGTCCTCCTCCCTCTTTCCTCTCCTCTCTTTCTCTCTTCTCTCCTTCTTTCCTCTCCTCTCTTTCTCTCTTCTCTCTCTCTTTCCTCTCCTCTCCCTCTCTCTTTCCTCTTGTATCTTTCTCTCTTCTCTCCCTCTCTTTCCTCTCCTCTCTCTTCTCTCCCTCTCTCTGCTCTCCTGTCTCCACATTCCTCTTCCTCCCTCTCTCTTTCATCCCTCTCTCAGCATGTTCTCATCCTGGTGTAGGCCCTCACTCTATGTTCTCTCCGTGGGCTTCAGCTGGTTGACGTGGCATTGCCAAGCAACGGTGTGTGTGTGTGTGTGTGTGTGTGTGTGTGTGTGTGTGTGTGTGTGTGTGTGTGTGTGTGTGTGTGTGTGTGTGTGTGTGTGTGTGAGAGAGAGAGAGATAGAGAGAGAGACGGATATGGAGAGAGAGATGGAGGATTTGTTTGGGACCTAATTGGACTCTTGGGGTCTCTTCAGGGTCTCTCTCTCTTGTTCTGTGTGTGTGTGTGTGTGTGTGTGTGTGTGTGTGTGAGAGTGTGTGTGTGTGAGAGAGAGAGAGAGAGAGAGAGAGAGAGAGAGAGAGAGAGAGTGTGGGGGGTAAAGATTGAGAGTTGTTGCCGGGTGGAGCTTCCATAGTTGAAAAACACAGAAGCTGTTACCAAGGGGGAGGAGTTCTCACTTGTCTATAAACCTGCTATTTTCCACACAATCCACAATGCAAACACACACAGTCCAGTAGTGCTTCATTGGTAGAGACATACACACATGGACTGACATTGGAAGGAGCCTGTCTATTGACCGTCGCTTTGTTGCTGGAACCTTTCAGTTCGACTGCTGAAGCAGAAGAACAATGATGATGATGATGATGATGGCTGTGAAGGTCACAATGCTGAAGGATTGATGAAGATTAGTGCTTTTTAGTGCTTGTCAGTGCTTTGGACCAGCTCACGCTTTCTTCCATATACACACACACACACGCACACACACACACACACACACACACACACACACGCACTCAAGATGACGGAATACTTTCTGCTCATTCTCTACTTCTCGTCCTTCATATGTCTGTGTGCGCTGGTTTGTCTCTATTTCTCTGGCTGTCAGGAGATGACCTATAAAAATGATGGTAAGACCACACACACACACACACACACACACACACACACACACACACACACACACACAAGGAAGCTTGAAATAGAAATGATTCAAGGGTCACGCCATTGCAAACCAGTGTGTGTATGTGTGTGTGTGTGTGTGTGTGTGTGTGTGTAACCTGTGTAGCTCTGATAACATGTCTTTAGTTTGCCACCTGCATCATTTTGATGATTTGTTTGGACTGCTATCATGCAGTCATTTTATACTTTAGTTATGGTGATGCTGTGTTTTATCCTAAATATGAACTTTCTGGTTGTTGCCTTTTATTGAGGCTCTTTTAAGCATACAAGCATAACACTGAAGATGTTGAGAGACTGAAAGACTAGAGATTGAGGATACACATGGAGGAAACACAGCTGACTGGAGCTATGAGACTGGAGATACTGTAACACACTTTAGAGGATGTAGCTGTTATTAGAGGATTAGAGATATGAATGGACGAAACACAGCTCTTATTACGACTCTCAGGCTGGGCTTGTGTTAGCAGCCCAAACTAATGACCTTGGACAAAACGTCTCCTGCGTAATATGTCTGTGAACAGTATTTATTATACCAGTCTTCAAGTATATTTTCCATCTTCATCCCTTTCTCTCTCTTCCCTATCTCTCTCTCTCTCTCTCTCTCTCTCTCTCTCTCTCTCTCTCTCTCTCTCTCTCTCTCCCTATCTGGCTCTATCTCTCTCTGTTCTTCATGTGCTGCAGAAGCATGTTGTGGAGACATATTTTGGATTTGATGAGGAGTCTGTGGACTCGGAAACCTCCTCGCTCACCTCCTTCAACACTGACCACACACCTGCCACCCCCGAGGAGGAGCCGGAAGATGTAAGGGCTTACTAACATCTATGACACATTTATACATGTTTATAAGACATTTATATGAGCATGTGGATGTGTATGTATGTAATGACCATCTTACTAACATCTATAACACATGCTTATAATACTCTTAAAACATGTTTAAGAGCATTTGGATGTTTATACATGTAAGCGTCTCTACATAATGTACCTGTTATTGCTGATTGTATTTGTACATTTGTATCCATGTTCTGTGTAATTTATTGCATCTAAATTGAGGGATTATCCTTATTTTTTCACCTCCAGAACATTTAAAAAAGAAAACGCAACCTCAGAAGTTTTTCAGTGATTTTCAGTCCCTCACGTTCTTAGAAGCCACACTTTTTTTCTGCTTGCGCCCCACTTTTATAAACACGTTGCAACGGTCAGTTGTGCCATTCCATAGGGAAGCAGTTCCATAGGGGGAACAACTGAGTGTGAGCACCTGGAGGGGACAATCGTGTGTCAGTGTGATCCCCACTTAACTCACCTGTGTGAACCCCACTTAACTCTCTAATTGTTTTATTTATTTATGCCTGTGTTACCACACTTAAAGAGAAACTATGCAGGATTGGCAATTTCATCTCCGGTTTCACTTTCGCTTTTCGTTTTCGCTCGTTTTGTGCTTGCATATTTCTCTTCAGAGCTTATACAGCTTTAGCGTGTATATTTATACATATAGGCTATATATATATATTTAGAAATTGCAAGCGTGGTTCTTCTTGTTCCTTAAGCGTCTCAGACTTCCAGATGTAAACAAGGAGCGATTGCCTCCTGCAGAAACTGCAAGGTTGCAATAGCGGATAGGGACACTGGGGGCGGGAGGAAATATTGCTGTTTTCGATGAAACTGGTCAGTCAAGCAAAACAACGATTTCTAAGCGATTTTATGACTATGAAAAGTTGCATAGGGTCTCTTTAACTCTTTAGTGTGGACCCCACTTAACTCTGGAGTGTGAATTCCACTAAACTCTGTAATCATTTTATTTACTTATTTATATTCAGTTTGGTTGAAAGCACAGACATCTTTAAATTCCATGGCAATCTCTGTAATAGTGTCAGACCGAGTATGTATTTAAACTGCAGCTCAGTGGGTGTGTCAGAATGTACGCTTACCTCTTGTTTGTGATTGGTCAGACCTTCTGTAGGGAGGAGGCGGAGCTACGTTTCCGTCAGCTGACTCGTGAATACCAGGCTCTACAGCGAGCTTACGCCCTCCTACAAGAGACCACCGGCCCACTAGATCCAGAGAGACACTGTAGGGTAAGTGTGTGTGTGTGTGTGTGTGCGTGTGCGTGTGTGTGTGCGTGTGCGTGTGCGTGTGCGTGTGCGTGTGCGTGTGCGTGTGCGTGTGCGTGTGCGTGCGCGTGCGTGTGCGTGTGTGCTTGTGTGTGCTTGACTGTCCTGATTGATGACATCTGCCTCTTTGATTGGCTGTGTGCTCTCCCTGCTCCCCTCTGATTGGCTGTGCTGTGTGTCCATCAGACGCGGGAGCAGCTGCAGGCGGAGCTGACGGCGTGCCAGGCGCGGATCGCGGATCTGGAGCGCAGCCTGGCGGAGAAGGGGCAGGTAACGCAGCGGAAGGGTGGGGGGCGGGGCTTCCTCGCACCACTCTTATTGGTTCTGCTGCTTGTCTGTCTGGTGGCCGGGGGCGTGTGCTGGCGCTACGCTGACAGGGTGTGCCGAAGCCTCACTATGTGATGTCACAGCTCAGCTGGCCAATCCCGCAAGGCCCTGGCTGCTTGTTACTCATGCTCCGCCCACTTGTATCTGGTGCTGCGTTTCAAGTGCCCTTATATGGAGCACGCAGCCTGCAAACCATACACTATCACCTTTAATCCATCCTGCAAGCCACACACTTCACCTTTAATGCACCCTGCAAACCACACACTATCACCTTTAATGCACCCTGCAAACCACACACTATCACCTTTAATGCCCCCTACATTCAAACCACACACTATCACCTTTAATCCACCCTGCAAACTACACACTATCA
>NC_085004.1:8880930-8958430 GCF_963854185.1 Sardina pilchardus
ACATTCTAGGAGGACATTCATAGAGCAGAATATTGAAATAGCCCCACAGGCATACCACATATAGGACATGTCTCAATATGCCATTCATACAGAAGTGCAGACATACAGTATGTACACACATGAGAAACAAACACCCTACCCACTGAAACATTAACGCAACGCATGTTCACACTCTGAAAGAGAACACACACAGTCAATGATAAGGAGCTAAGGACACTTGCTGATGACAAAAGGCGCGACGAGAAGTAGAGCTGGAGGTGTCAATATTAATGTAAATGCACAGAGAGAATGTGAAAAACATTCAGGGCTGGTGTAGTCATGAAGTCAATGTGAAGCTGTTTTAATTCATATTTAATAACAGTAGAGGCTGTCACAAGCCTTCCTCCTCATGCTCCAATTGCTGAGAGCTTTTGCCAGCTCACTAGATCCAGGACAGAAAAGATGGAGCATTTGTGATCCTGATCCACTGAAGAACATTTTAGACGCTTCTGGAATGAATGTGGCTCTGATCCGGAACATATCCTGTCCAATACATGTACTGATACATACACACTTGTAAACTTGCTTGTGTGTGTGTGTGTGTGTGTGTGTGTGTGTATGTGTGTGTGTGTGTGTGTGTGTGTGTGTGTGTTTGCAATCTGTAGGATGTGATCATACCCGAGCTGGTGAAAAAGTTGGATATTTTGGGAGATAATGGGGTGAGTGCAGGTCTTTGTATTTGTGTGTGTGTGTGTGTGTGTGTGTGTGTGTGTGTGTGTGTGTGTGTGTGTTAACATGTAGCTGCAGACTTTTAAAAAGGCACGTGTAAATAATTTGTTACCCTGCCTCTTCTCCTCTACCACTGGGCCACAACCTGTTCTGTCTTTCTTGCTCTCTCTCGCTCTTTCTCTGTCTCTCTCTCCCTCCTCTCTCTCTGCGTGGCCTCTTTAGAACCTGCGTAATGAGGAGCAGGTGACTGTGATTCAAGCCTGCACTGTGCTTTCCCTCTGTGAGAAGGTACCTACGTAACTCTCATAACACTGTATAAGCATGCGTGTACTGCCAAACTCATTTAACCTGTTACAAGGTCTTTACTCGGCTCGTATAACCTCTTAGACCTCTGTTCAGCACTTGTCCACTGTTTATAAACTCATATAACACCCGTTATAACACTTGAGCATAAACCCATATAACCCCTGTTATAACACTTGAGCATACTGTCATGTAACGCATCTATCTGCTGACGTTGTTAATATCTCACTCACATGCACGACTGCAGACTGTCCCCTCAGCTCCTTCTGTGTTAGGACACTTAAATAGTGAATAAACCATTCCTAAACAACTCTACTGACAGGGAGGGTTACACAGGCTTACATTTAGGGTTGGGTGTTTTTAGCTTGAGCACTTAAGGGCAGTTAAGGGTAGTTTAAGGTCACTTTGAGGGCAGTTACCGATTGTCTACCGCCTCTTTTGCTCCCTCTAGTGGCTGAAGCAGATAGACAGCACAGAGGCAGCTCTTACTCAGAAGATGGTTGATCTGGAGAATGAGAAGGTGACATATCACACACACACGCCATGCAAACCCGCCCATAAGTCATATATTATATTATGATCTGTTGATGCCTGTTTGTCTATCACAAGAATCACATATTTCATCAGTTATGTGTACTGTTGCCGCCAAATTTCTATTTTCCATTTTTTATTTTGCATTGTATTCATTTATTTTTGCATTGTGGACCACTTGCACGGTTCACCGTCTCTGGTCATCAGAATCTTCACCACTTCCACCTCCTCTCATACCATGCCTAGCCCATCACTGCCAGGCTGAATTCTCATCTCTTCATTTTCAAATGTGTTCGTGTTCCTAATGGGATCTCATGCATCTAATCTAGCCTGTCTGTGCACCAGAAGCATATCAGCAAGGTGTATTTATTTATTCAGGGGCTACTGTATTTCAGCTATTTAGATTTAGAGCATAACAGCATTCACTGCATAAGGTCAGGGCTGTGGTCAAATAGAGGGAAATTACTGAGGTTTATTTATTTATTCAGGATGTATTTCAACGTAATTGTTTTGACTGGTTGACCACAGCCCGTGTCATGGTCCTCTTCTGATGATGTCATGTGCCCGGGTCATAGTCCTCTTCTGATGATGTCATGTGCAGGAGCTGTTCAGCAAGCAGAAAGGCTTCCTGGAGGAGGAGCTGGACTACAGGAAGCAGGCTTTAGACCACGCCCACATGGTAAGCAAGGCTAATGGAACGTTCTGCGTTCTGTGTGTTCTAATGAAATGTCCTGCGTTCTGTGTGTTCTAATGAAATGTCCTGCGTTCTGTGTTCACACATGGGTGATGAGTTTTTCCCAATGTGTGTGTGTGTGTGTGTGTGTGTGTGTGTTCTTTATCCAGAGGGTGCGGGAGTTAGAGGCCACACTGTATGCCATGCTGCAGCAGAACCCTGACAGCCGATTGGGCGAGACTTTGAATGACAGGCAGAGGGCGGAGCTTGCAGAGGCCATGGAGGCGGTGCGGAGACAAATCCTCCGACAGAGCAGACAAGCCGACAGCGTCATCCTACAGCAACGCATGGAACTACTTCAGTCAGCACAGCAGGTGTGTGTGTGTGTGTGTGTGTGTGTGTGTGTGTAAGCCAGCAGACATCTTCAGCAACAGATGAAACTGAATTCTGAATAAATGTAAAAGAAATAAATGATTATTAGTCAAATTGCATGAGGTGATTCTTGTTGCATGCGGTGCTTTAAGTGATTCTTGTTGCATGAGGTGATTGTTGTGATTCTTGTTATTATTGTTGCATAAGGTGATTGTTGTGATTGTTGTGATTCTTGTTGCATGAGGTGATTGTTGTGATTCTTGTTGTATGAGGTGATTCTTGTTATTGTTGTTACACAAGGTGATTGTTGTTGCATGAGGTGATTCTTGTTGCATGAGGTGATTGTTGTGATTGTTGTTGCATGAGGTGATTGTTGTGATTGTTGTTGCATGAGGTGATTGTTGTGATTGTTGTTGCATGAGGTGATTGTTGTGATTGTTGTTGCATGAGGTGATTGTTGTGATTGTTGTTGCATGAGGTGATTGTTGTTGCATGAGGTGATTGTTGTGATTGTTGTTGCATGAGGTGATTGTTGTGATTGTTGTTGCATGAGGTGATTGTTGTTGCATGAGGTGATTCTTGTTGCATGAGGTGATTGTTGTGATTGTTGTTGCATGAGGTGATTGTTGTGATTGTTGTTGCATGAGGTGATTGTTGTGATTCTTGTTGCATGAGGTGATTGTTGTGATTGTTGTTGCATGAGGTGATTGTTGTGATTGTTGTTGCATGAGGTGATTGTTGTGATTGTTGTTGCATGAGGTGATTGTTGTTGCATGAGGTGATTGTTGTGATTGTTGTTGCATGAGGTGATTGTTGTTGCATGAGGTGATTGTTGTGATTGTTGTTGCATGAGGTGATTGTTGTGATTGTTGTTGCATGAGGTGATTGTTGTTGCATGAGGTGATTCTTGTTGCATGAGGTGATTGTTGTGATTGTTGTTGCATGAGGTGATTGTTGTGATTGTTGTTGCATGAGGTGATTGTTGTGATTGTTGTTGCATGAGGTGATTGTTGTGATTGTTGTTGCATGAGGTGATTGTTGTTGCATGAGGTGATTGTTGTGATTGTTGTTGCATGAGGTGATTCTTGTTGGTATGAGCTGAGTCACTCTGACTGCTGTATTGATTCCCCCTGTAGCGAATCAGAGAACTGGAGGGTAAGATCGATCTGCAAAGAAGACAAGTCAAAGAGATAGAGGAGAAGGTATGTAGGAGGATTAGGCTGCCTGGATCGTTGGCTCTGTGTGTGTGTGTGTGTGTAAGAAATATTCCAACATGTCTGTTTACATGTTCTAATCTAAATGGTACATGAGTGTGTATGTATGTGGTGTGTTCGTATGACATGCCAATGCATACAGTAGCTGTTTGTATGTACAGTATGTGTGTGGCTATGAAGAGTGCTGTTTGACGTGTGTGTGTGTGTGTGTGGCCATGAAGAGTGCTGTTTGACGTGTGTGTGTGCGTGTGTGTGGCTATGAAGAGTGCTGTTTAATGCGCGTGTGTGTGTGTGTGTGTGTGTGTGTGTGTGAATTACCTGTAGTCCACTTTAGATGCTGACCCCTTTCCTCTCTTTCCTCCATTTCTTTTCTGGTTATAGTTTTTGTTCCTGTTTTTGTTCTTCTCTCTAGCGTTTATCCTCTGGCCTTAACACACACACACGCACACACACAATCACACACTTCACAATCAGGAATCACTCACAACCTCTTTCACATGTGGACACACACTCTCTGCCTCTCTCACACTCAGTTCGACCTACCTGGTCACACCCACACTGGGACCTGATTGGACATTCCTTGCTCTGTTCTTGTGCGTGATTGGTTCCTGTGTTTGGTGATGTGTGGGAACTGTGCACATGATTGGTCACTCACTGGTCTCTCAAACTTCTATGAACAGAGTCAGAATGTAATCTTGTCTGTATATTTGTTATATTGTTTACACAATCAATCACTTGTTTGATTTAGTTTCAATAAATTATATTGTATTTTTTCTCATGGTGGTTTGGAGTCATTTGGAATTTGAGAGTAGGCTACTAGTCTATGAACTGGTTTTCTAAAGCATATTTCTCTCGGCCATCCAGGTGTCCCCTCCTAAGGTTCCTGTGGATGTGTAAAAATAATGAGTAAAAATTGTATTAGTCATGAAATGACATGCTGCATTCCACTGCACGTCGGAAGTCAATAATTCTGTGTTGGGTTTCCCGACTTCTGATCTAAAGGTGTTCCAGTACTTCAGCTCGGTGAAGCATGGATGTCTAATGTCAACTACCGTTAATTCTCAATATCAAACATGAATCCACGAAAAGAAAATGGCACTACAAGTTGTTGTAGCACGTTTCAGAACACAAATATAATGCTGCCGTTTGCTGTTCACTGTGTGCACCCCCATATTGCTGTCAATTCAACCGCCTCAGTCTCCTAGATCTCACCTGAGTTTTTCATTATCCCAACTTGAATGACCGTTCATGTAGGTTTTTTTTTAAATCTGCGTCCTAAGTACAATGGAACGCAGCATTGTATAAAGTTCTACATCCATAGACATCAACACGATCAAATGTGGTAACATGAGTAAGCATTTGACAATGCAAGTCAACAAACACTAATGATCTCTTTTTATAATGTACATGTTTTATTTTTGTATTAAGGTTTGTTTACACATTGTCTTGGTATTGTACAGGTCATTCTTACAGCCTCTGATAAGAGTAATAATTACACAAAACACGCAGACGAGTGAGACACACACACACACACGCGCGCACGCACACACACACACACACACACACACACACACACACACACACACACAGAATCTCTCTACTAAACACTCTGTAGAGACAACCATGCAAACATGCTCAACCAACCCACTCACTCTCTTTCTCACTAACACACATGCACACGCGCACACACACACGCGCGCACACACACACAGCATACTTCCCTTAGACATATTAAGATAAAAATGTAAAACATCAACTCAGAAAAAAAAAGAAGTAAAAACACCCCTCGACCTCCACACAAGGGGTCACACATACACACGCACACACACACACACACACACACACAGAATAAAAGAGATACATGAATATGATTACTAAAAGTTACCAACAAGAGTTAACTCATAATTACAAAATAAAAGACAAAAAGGTATTGGGTTTGAAAAATAAGAGAACTAAATCAAAACAAAACAAACCAAAGAAGGCAAGGCAAGTGAGTCAGAGAGAGCCAGTGGGGGCCAGTGTGGAGGAGGGGGGTGGGGTGGGGGGGTCTGGGACGGATGCGGCCCTGGTCTGGAGCATGTCTAGACTCAGTTGCTATGCAACCAAACTTAACAGAAGCTAACGCATAGGAGACAGGTGAAATGCACCAAATACACGTTTTAGCAGATGTGGCTAACACGCTAACAAGATGTTTAGCACACTTGAGGGGGAAGATGCTAACCAAACGTGTACGTAGACATGGAGAGAACGCTAACCAAAAGTATAGCAGACAAGTAGTGGATGCTAATCAGACGTGTAGCACACATGGAGAAGATGCTAACCAGATGTTTAACCAGACATTTAGAAGTGTCGTGATGAGGAACGGTGTTCACAGACAGACTTAGCAGACAAGTACTGGATGAGCAGCAGAGATCTAAAAGTGTTGTAGAAGAAGAAGACACGTTATCGTGTTATCGTCACAGATGAGACGCCTAGCCAGGGCTTAGCAGATATATATCTCGGTGAGGACCTTCAAATGAATCACCGCTATCACAGCTAAGATAAGATAGCTATCTGCTAACATTCATGTGGCTGACACAACGCTAACTGGTGCCGGACAGGTGAGCCAATGGCCGAGAGGTCTGTGTGAGTGTCAGCTAGCCATAACGGGGACGTTTCAAGCCCTAAAGCCGACATCTGGAGTTAGTGTAACAATGCTGCATTACTGGCTCTCAGAGGAAGCGTGAACACAAATACTCAGCATACTGAGATGGGGCGGCAGCTACTTAGACAGACAAGACACACACACACACGCTTATGGCACACAAGATAGGCAAGGTTTGAGAGGAGACGACAGACATACACTGGCATCATGTTCTACAGAAAGACCACCACTACAGTGACTTTTCATACAGACAGACGCACACGCTGACACACACAAATATAAGCGCACACACGCACGCACACGCACACACACACACACACACACAAACACACACACTAGATCAGATGTACAGACAGACAAAAAATGTAATACACCAAATCTCTGGTGTCAGTCAGGTCAGCAAAATGCTCTAATATTAAAATCACAAAGACAAGAGAGCAAGTGTGTGTATGCGTGCGTGCATACGCGTGTGTGTGTGTGTGTGTGTGTGTGTGTGTGTGTGTGTCTGTGTGTGACATGTTCTACACATATGGAAGCTTTTAAAGAATACTGGCTCGCACTCATACCGTAGTGTTTTTTGTGTGTGTGTGTGTGTGTGTGTGTGTGTGTGTGTGTGTGTGTGCTACTGGCTCTCACTCATACCATAGTGGTTTGTCTTTGCAAGTTTGTTTTTGCACTGATATAGACTCCTCCCGTACCTTGCAAACACACACAACCATGCGCAAACACACACACACACAAACACACAAGCATGCATGCAGCTTCATGATGCCTTTCCCATGACAAACAAGCCACATACTTCTAAGACCACACACACACACACACACACACACAGGCGAAGTCCTCCACAGTAACATTAGACTCCATCCATTTGATGTCCATCCACGGTGCCCCCTCTGTCTCTCTCTGTCCCTCCCACACCCACCCACACACACACACACACACACACTAACAGTCACACACTCACTCACTCACTCACTCTTGCCCTTCCTCTGTGCGCCACTTTAAGAAGTCCTCCTTGCGCGCGTCGGGCTTGATTTGGTTCCGCATGCCCCCCAGCAGGTTGGAGGTGGCCTCGGACGCCACGATGAGCGGCCGCACCACGGTGGGCGGGATCTGCCGCAGGACTCCGCCCACGGCCCCCGGCAGCCCTTTCTGCTCGTGCCCTCGAGACGCCACCACACACAGCGTCTGCGCCGTGTCAATCACCCCCTACAACACACACATTTGAAGAACCTTTATTTGTGTTCACATTTTACAATAAATGTCATTGAACACAAACAATCTAAGACACCAGCATTGCAAACCCAGAAGCCTACGCCTCTGGTCTCAGTTCATGAGTACAAAAAACAACCCCTTCTCCATATGTGGCGACTGCCAATTATCACAGAAATTGAGCAGAATTTTGCTAGAGACACACACACACACCCACAAGATACACTCTGATTAGACCAAGGAAAAACAGGCATTCACAGGTACTGTTACATGTAGATGTTGACCGTCCTTAAAGGGAAACTATGCAAACACACACACACACATGCACACAGACACAGACACACACACAGACACACCTCTGCTGATGACTAGCTTAGTACTCAGCTTGAGGCTCATTGGTATGGCAGTCAGAATGCATGCAACCATAGGCACTATGTCACACACACATACACACGCATAAGAACATCTACAAACACACACACACACACACACACACCCCTCTGCTCTGCTGATGACTAGCAGGTGCATCTCTAGCAGGCCAGCCAATGAGGAGTGCTCACCTCTTTGACGGTGTCGTAGGCTTTGGCCACGCCCTCCCTGAGGTCGGCAGGTTGGGGGGTTCGTCTGGGTCGGGGGGCCGAGCGACCTTCTGTGATGCAACGCGTCAGGGGCGGAGTCGGGGACAGGATGTCGTAAACAGTCTCAGCCGTGGCCTAAAACACACACACACATTATTTGGATTTGCACACATAGGTCATGTGCATAAACACACACGAGTGTAAATGTATGCATATACTGTACATGTTCAGAAATGTTTGTAGATCTGTGAATGTGTGTGTGTGTGTATGTGTTTCTGTGAGTGTTTATACATGTGGATGCATGGGTGTGTGAGTATGTGTTTCTGTGTGTTTTTGCATATATGTGGATGCATAGGTGTGTGTTTGTGCGCGTGTGTGTTTGTATACATGTGGATATGCGTGTGTGGGTGTAATGACCTGAATGGCCTGCACCAGGCGGTTGCTGAGCTCCAGGGCTGCTGCAGCAGTTGATGTGCCGAAGGATGCTGCCCCCCTCTGGAGGCCGCGGATAATGCGGCCGTCCCGCCGGTACTGCTCGATGGGCATCCAGAACAGATCCCTCACTCCGTGGACTGGACACAGGGACGGAGAAGAACACATAAAACACACAAACACACACACACACACACACACACACACACACACACACACACACACACACACACACACACACACACACACACACACACACACACACACACACACACACACACACACACACACACACACACACACACACACACACACACACACACACACACACACACACACACACACACACACACACACACACACACACACACACACACACACACACACACACACACACACACACACACACACACACACACACACACACACACACACACACACACACACCTACATCCAACACTCACACACACACACACACCTACATCCAACACTCACATTTCTCAAAAGGCCCAAGATAAGCCCCAATGGAGCACAATCAAAACTACTCACACAGCTGGACTACAGAGTGCATGGGGCCTACACCTCCCAGAATTCCCGGCAGCTGGTTCTTCCTGATGTCCGTCAGCCACTCATTCACAGCGTATTGAATCACTTTGTCAACTCCCAACAGACTTTAAACAGGAAAACAAATGAACATACGTTAATGAGATGATCATTGGTCACGATTGAAATAGCCAAACAGTGCATTTGAATCAATACACAGACGCGTCGTTACATGAGACAGGAGGGAAGTCACCAGACATGAGCCTCCACAAGGATGGAGAGAAGAGAAAGAAGGAGTGAAGAGACAAATAAAGAGTGAAAGTAGAGGAGTTACCCATGTCGGCAGCATAGTCTCTTTAGCTTCAGCTCAGAGCAGTTCAGCTGGGCTAATCCAATCAGAATGCCCGCAAAGGTACCCTGTGGGGTGACATCAAAACCATGAGACATGACATCATCAACACGCGACATCACAATACTCTCTGCTCTAGTGCTCCTTTCATTCTCTACAAACAGAAACACAAAGGCAGGTAGAGGGAAACGGAAATAAACGACGTCTCCACAATCACTTGTGCGTTTAAGCCCATTTCACTAGTGTTGTGCTCTCAGCCCACTCACCTGCTCAATGACCACATGTTTGCCTTGGTAGTCCAGCCAGATGGGCACCTCCGACGTGAAGCGGAACTCCCTGAGAACATGACGGACAGATCAGAGATGGAGGGGAAGAGAGAGGGAGGGAGTGACATTGGGTTAGAGAAAGACAGGTAATGCAGGTGAGTATGATGGAGAGAGAGAGAGACAGAGAAAGTAGGAGAGCGAGAGAGAGGGAGAGAGAGGGGGAGAAAGAGAAAGTGTGAGATAGAGAAAGAGAAAGTAAGAGAGAGAGAGAAAGACTAATTGTGGGAGACAGATACTCATTTGGCATGGCTAGTGTGCTCTGGTTCTGATTGGCCCTCAAAGGTTCTGTAGGTGTGTTTGATTGTTCTGATTGGCCTTTGGTTCTATAGGTGTGTTTACCGGAAGTAGATTGGCTGCTCAGTGGAGGAGGCGGAGCCAGCGGAGGAGGAGCTCTGCTCGCTGAAGGTCGTTTCCACGGACGCGGTGAGGTCAGGGCCCAGCCCAGCAACAGGCTCTGCGTCGTCGGGCTGCTTCTGAGTAGCTTCTGGCCTCACTACGGAGAGACAGAGTCACGTGAGAGAGGACAGGAAGAGAGGGAGAGAGGAAGAGGAGGGAGGACAGGAAAGAGGAAGAGGAGAAGGGACAGGAAGAGAGGAAGAGGAGGGAGGACAGGAAGAGAGGAAGAGGAGAGAGGACAGGAAGAGAGGAAGAGAAAGACAGGAAAAGAGGAAGAGGAGAGTGAACAGGAAGACAGGAAGAGACGGAGGACAGGAGGAGAGGAAGAGAGGGATGACAGGAAGAGAGGAAAAGAGGGAGGACAGGAAGAGAGGAAGAGGAGGGAGGACAGGAAGAGAGGAAAGGGAATGCAGACAGACAGAAAGGAGGGTACAGGGACAGACAAGTGGATGTGAGAGAGGGACACTGGGAGTTGGATGTTGACATTTTCTACCCACATTGCTGTATTTATTTGTCCCCTCTTGTGATATTATGGTGTGATTGATTGGTGACACTAGCTTTAGCAACACGAAAGCTGGAGTCGTGCTAATAGAGCACTTTGGATTTAAGTCTGAGAGAGAGAGACTGGTGTGGAGTGGAGAAGTGAAGAAGTGAAGAAGTGTAGAAGTCTCTCCTACCTTCAGCCGCCAGGTCTACGGGCATGTACGGGTTCACGCCGGACGCCATGTTGCTGAAGAAGTCTTTTAGGAAGAACAAGGCATCCTGGGAAATGGAGGAAACACAGACCTCTTGAACATCATGAAAACACACCGCCGAGGTTAGACCATCGGCCACTCATCAGAAGCGTGTGTGTGTGTGTGTACCTGGTCTATGTTGGGTCTCAGTAGCAGGAGGCATGTGTGTGTGTGTGTGTGTGTGTGTGTGTGTATGTACCTGGTCTATGTTGAGTCTCAGTGGCAGGAGGCTGACCCTCAGGCAGCACTCAGGTCCTCCCAGTCCCGACTCCGGACACAACTGCAGCGCCTTCACCGTCAGCTGGAACACACACACACATATTATGGATGAGTGACTGTGTGTGTGTGTGTGTGTGTGTGTGTGTGTGAACTCACCATGTTGGAGTGTGCTTTGCGCGGCATGCTCTCGCTGGTGTAGAGATAGAGGAACTTGTTGAACTGTTTGTGTGTGTGTGTGTGTGTGTGTGTGTGTGTGTGTGTGTGTGTGTGTGTGTGTGTGTATTCACCATGTTGGAGTGTGCTCTGCGGGGCATGCTCTCGCTGGTGTAGAGGTAGAGGAACTTGTTGATCTGTGTGTGTGTGTGTGTGTGTGTGTGTGTGTGTGTGTGTGTGTGTGTGTGTGTGTGTGTGTGTGTGTGTGTGTGTGTGTGTGTGTGTGTATTCACCATGTTGGAGTGTGCTCTGCGCGGCATGCTCTCGCTGGTGTAGAGATAGAGGAACTTGTTGATCTGTGTGTGTGTGTGTGTGTGTGTGTGTGTGTGTGTGTGTGTGTGTGTGTGTGTGTGTGTGTGTATTCACCATGTTGGAGTGTGCTCTGCGCGGCATGCTCTCGCTGGTGTAGAGATAGAGGAACTTGTTGATCTGGGAGGAGGCCAGGCGGTCGCGCACCTCCAGCTCCTGCACGATGAACACCTGGCGTGACACGGGCTGCTCCCCCACGCCCACACACACACCCTCCTCCCCACCTGGGGCCGCCGTGGGGGGCGCCACCGCGTACGACTCGTGCTGAAAGCTCACCTGTGGGCACACGATGTCACACACACACACACACACACACACACACACAGAGAGATATGCATCTTACTGGAGATCCATAAACAAGGAACATCTCTTTAGACACACACACACACAGATATGCATCTTACTGGAGATTCAAACACAAGGAATATCTCTTTCTTCACACACACACACACACACACACGGGCGCTACCTTGGTGAGCTGGATCTCCATGAGCAGTGTGTGTTGGCGGCCGCTGCCTCCTTGCCAGCGCCAGGAGTTCTGTGGCCGGGAGGAAGGCACGGAGCGCGAGGGCGACCCACGGGCCCCCGCTGGAGCAGAGCGACCCCTGCAGGACAGGAGGAGAATTACACACCTACGCAGCACACCATGCAATGCAGCTCACTGATGTGGGTGTGTGTGTGTGTGTTCCTCTGGGTTTGTTGGTGGGCATGAGGTGTTGCAGGTGGTGTGTGTGTGTGTGTGTGTGTGTGTGTGTGTGTGTGTGTGGCAGGTGGTGTGTGTGTGTGCATGTGTGTGTGTGTGTACCTCTGGGTTTGTTGGTGGGCGTGAGGTGTGGCAGGCTTGCCCCCGAAGTCCTTGCCCCCGTACAGATGCCAGACCCCCGAGATCTCCTTCAGCACCAGGCGGCTCTGGGGCACGGGGAAGCGCGCCGGGGCACGCAGCAGGTCAGAACTGCCCCGGGGCCGAGAGAAATGCCCCTCCTTCACACGCACGGGGCCCGGGATCAACACAGTCACCACGGGCTCACCATCACGGGGCTACAGGACAGAGAGAGAGAGAGAGAGAGAGAGAGAGAGTGAGAGAGAGAGAGAGAGAGAGAGAGAGAGAGAGAGAGAGAGAGAGAGTGAGAGAGAGATAGAAGTTGAAAGAGAGAGGTGAGGGAACATGAAGTGGTGTTATGTTAGGACTATAGACTGTGAGATCGCGTCATAATCACATGGACAAATACATGAAGATACAGACACACTCATTCACATGGGGACAAGAACTCTGGCAAACCACACGATAACACACACACACACACTCTTACCGGGATGCCCATGCCTGGAGCCTCCAGAATGCAGAAGTCGTCGTTGTCGGTGGACCCCTCGGAGCCTTCGTCAGACACCATGTCAGCGTGTGCCTCCGTCGCCGTGGTTACCTCTGTGTCCAGCTCCAGCTCGTCCCCCTCCAGCACAGCCGGACGCGGCTTCGGGGCCTCACCTGGGAACAGGTACACCGACACCGGCGACGCGCGTGGCACAGAGGTGGGGGAATCTGTCAATCACGCAACACAGCCAATCAGAGGAGAGAGAGGACAACAACAGCATTTAACACTGATAGGTGAATTAGGAATATTACATTTCATACAGCAGGCCCTATAGATAAACTAATTTGGAAATGAAATATAAACATATACTACAGTAATTTCCCAACTATTAGACTTATACATTGATTTTGCGAAATTCCTTCAGCCATGAGATTAATACACAGGGGCAGTTAATATGGTATTAATATGGTTTTGTTTATTTCAACTTGCATAAAACACTGTCCTGCAGCTTATACACAATGCAGCTAACACTCAGAAAAGTACTGCAATGTTGTTGGGATCATACAAAGCTCACCAGAGTCCTGCCTCTCGTCTCGGCTCCTCTCTGTGTCAATCAAGGCATCGGCGAGATCGTATTGGTTGATTTCAGCCGTCTCTGCAGGAGGGCATGGTGGAAGGGAGGCGGGGCTTTCTGATAGCTTCACAGGTCACAGGGTCATCACCAGAACGACAGCCAATAAAAAAAGGCGCACATTTACATACAACTCATAACAACAGAGCACCAATGAGTTAAGTACTACAGACCAGATATCACATGTTCCGTTTCTCACATTTATATTTCAATGCTTTATTTCATCTATCTAACATTTAATGCTCACGTTTACAATACAACAGAATCTCATTTCATTTGCACATTTCTTCCACATCTCATTTCATTTCCTTACCGGAAGCTTCTGTCCGGCGATCTCTGTGGGGGAGGTGTGTTTGGGCGGGGGGTGCAGGTCGCCCTGGGCAACCAGGTACTGCAGCAGGTTGACCAGAGCGGCGCAGGAGTCCGCACAGGTGTGCAGGTGCACCACGTTATTGGAGCAGCGCAGCTCAAACAAGGGCTGGGTCTGGACACGGACACACACACACACACACACACACACACACACGCACACACACAATCATAACGAGGAGGTTGAGTATTCCTCTTTCTTACACTAAAACTACAAACTACTATTGGATTACTACCTTGCGAATAATGATAAAAAGAAATAAATTGATTGCTTCAGCTTCTCTGTTTGTGACTGTGTGTATGTGAGATGTATGTGTGAGATGTGTGTTTGAGTGTGTGTTCTATTTACCAGTTTTCCAGAGTTGCCGCCTTTCCAGGTGGTGATGGCCAACTCCAACAGATCAATGTCCAACACACACACATAATCTGAAAGAGAGACAATTGGTTTAACACACACACAAACACATATTCTACTAGAGAGTGAATGGTTTTAACACACACACACACAAACACATAATCTACACAAGAGTGAATGGTTATAGAAGGTTGCGACGTTAGGTTCTAAGTTAGAGCAGATTGTTCCCCAAAGACCAATAGAGTCATTGAATAAATACACGTACAGGAAGCAGAAAATGTGCTCACACTAAGACAGAGCCAGTATGTTTATCTGGTGTGGGTGGTGGAGTAGTGGGGGGGAGGTACTGGTGTGGCTGAGGAACATGGCTAGCATGCAGTAGACACAAACGTTATGGGTTGGGTTCCCAAAAACAGAAATCAATCAAATCGTACCTCTCCTCAGATCCACGGTGTCACTCTCACACTTGTCTGAGAGATACAGAGCCGAATCATCCAGGATGAACCTGCAAGAACACATACACAAATAAATACATAAACAAACACAAAATAAGAAAATAAGCACGCAGACAAACACAGCTATGGGAAGTAGCCTATGTGAGCTCCTGACATGTCCATTTAATCACATCAGCTGACCCCTCGCTTCAGCACTGACGAGATCTCCACGGTTACCTGAGATGGAAGGTGGCTGTGTCCACGATGATGTTGCTGGACAGAGAGAAGGACTCGGCAGTGAACAGCACTCTCAGAGGAAGATAGAGGGGCCTGAGAAAGGAGAGTGAAAATGAATGAACAAAAAACGAAAAACAAAAGAGAGAGCCTACGAGATACAGAGACTAGAGAGGTGAGAGGAAACAGCAGCACTCTCTACCACTACTGGCACTGTATGTGTGTGTGTGAGCAGATGTGTGTTTGACTAGGTGTGTGTTACCTGTAGTCCACTGTATGTGTGTGTGTGAGCAGATGTGTGCTTGACTAGGTGTGTGTTACCTGTAGTCCACTGTATGTGTGTGTGTGAGCAGATGTGTGCTTGACTAGGTGTGTGTTACCTGTAGTCCACTGTATGTGTGTGTGTGAGCAGATGTGTGTTTGACTAGGTGTGTGTTACCTGTAGTCCACTGCACAGGTGGCGAGGTGTGTGTGCAGCACCGTGATCACAGCGGGAGATGTGTATCCCAAAATGTCATCATCCACCACATCCAGGAAGTCCACCAGCTGAGGAAACACACACAGAGCTTTATTATTACCAGAGGAACACACACACAGAGGTTCATCATTACTTGAGGAGCACACACACACACACACAGAGGTTCATCATTACTTGAGGAACACACACACACAGAGGTTCATCATTACTTGAGGAACACACACACACACACACACACACACAGAGGTTCGTCATTACTTGAGGAACACACACACACACACAGAGGTCCATCATTACTTGAGGAACACACACACACACACACACACACAGGTTCGTCGTCATCACCTGACTCATCTTTGACCAGACCGGTCACTCATCCCTACACCCCAAACAGTTACCTGCTCATGCCAGCTGTGATTGGTCAGTGCCATGTGATGTCGTAATGTGGCGCCATGGAGACGCAGAGCAACCAGGAACTCCTGAAGGAAGAGGATAAGAGTGAGTTGCAGTAGGACACACACCCACACACACCCACACACACACACGCACACATAAAGAGACTTTAGATCTGATCATGAACATAATCCAGAGATTAGTCCTCCTGAGTGAAAGTAAATCATAAAATACATCCAAAACAGCTCAACGGTGTAAGACCAATGTAAACGTGGCAAACTTATGAAACACACAATCCCCTTATGCAACCCAGACGGGCGGTGGCTGAGCGCTGACCTTCACTTTCCTCTGTGGGTCCAGCGTGATCTTGATGGCAGTGGACAACATCTGCACACCCGTCTCCCGCCCACCCACGCTGCTCACCCCCACCTCTGTGGGGCAGATGGTAGGGTCCAAATGATCAGGGGCTGTGAACCTGGGCATCTCCAACTTCTCAGGGAGGGGGGAGTCGGGTACAACCGCTACAGAGAGACAGACAGACAGACAGACAGACAGAGAGAGAGAGAGAGAGAGAGAGAGAGAGAGAGAGAGAGAGAGAGAGAGAGAGACATATGTGGATTTTAATCAGAATCAGAATCAGCTTTATTGGCCAGGTTTGAGTAAACAAACAAGAAATTTGACTGCTTAACAACACTCAACAAATAACAAACAATAAGAAATGGGGCAAACTTAAGATTTGCTAAATCATACAATTCTTTTCCAAGACTCAACGCTGCCATGGCAACACTCTCTGAAGTGTGACCTTTGCCCTCACCTCTATGGTGTAGCTCCACCCTCCTGCTCTCGAGCGTCAGGAAGTTGAGATGGGGGGTGTTCTGATGCTGCGTCACGCTGAACATCTTCCCCCCCTCCACATCCAGGATGAGCTCGCCGTGACTCAGTTCCACCTTGCGGCCGGCTTCGTTCTGGTGGGGAGAGGGGGGAGGAGAGCACCACACTTACAGCTTGGTTCTTTTTTTCAGAATCAGAAGAAATGCGTTTCTCTCTTCCAATTCTACAATTTCTCATACATTTTTTCAAACTTGGAAGACACACTCAAAAGCTTCAACCTACAGATTGCCCTTCACACAAGTTTTCATAAAAGGCGTGTGGATGGATCTCAGAGTGGTGACAAGAGGAGTGGATTGGCTCACCTTGCTGTCCGTCATGGCCTGGACACGCCCCTTGCCTATGAGCACGGTGAGGCACAGCAGGCTGAGGGTGTGTTCAGGGCAGGACATGGACTTTTTCCGACGCGCTGATTCGCTGGCCGAGTAGAACTGGTCCTCTTCGTCCGAGTCAGAGTCTACAGAGAGACATACACACATGTGATCGCAAAACACTGGAGCGGTGGGAAACGCTATAAGGAGTCGTGACGTAGTGACATTATCTGTGCATGAAGAGATTAATTAGGTGTACTGTATGTGTGTGACCGCAAAGATGGAGTCGAGGTTGACACGAATACAGAGATGCTACTGGGTGGTTGAAATGAAACACGTCATCGGGCATGTGATTGGAATACAGGATGATTTGAAACTAAATGGTAGACTAAATGGTAGCCAGCCCGAACAGCCAGCGATTAGACTTGGTCCTGCAGCTCAGGCTGGAAACCTGCACATTTATCTCTCCTGCTTCCTGTCCACGTTTGCTGGAACCAATCACAAACTGGCTTATCCACCAGGCGCATCCGGATCGTTGGCCTGATTGGTTGAAGGACTATCCAAATTCATGCCATTTGAACTATGCTCACTGGTCATGCCTCTTGTGCAGTAGAAATAAAGTGTAGACTCCCAAGACTAATGTTGAATCTTAAAAGATTGAGCTAGTCTGGTGATAGCCAGGCTAACTAAATGGGAGATCAACGGAGGATGTGACTGCGTCTGCAATATGCCAGACTGGAGGATATGACTGCTTCTGCAATAGGCCAGACTGGAGGATGTGACTGCGTCTGCAATAGGCCAGACTGGTGCAAGTGCATGTGTGTGGGCCTGGGTGGGAGTGTGTGGTGGGCGGAGGCTAACCGAGTCTGAAGGCTGATTTGCAGAGCTGGAACTCATCATCCCGAGTTGAGCGGTGTGGAGGGGCGTGCGGCTGCTCTGGGTCAGCAGGGGGCGCTACAGGAGGCTCCCACATCAACAGGTCATTATTAATCCTGAGAGCAGAGAGAGCACATCAACAGGTCATTATTAATCCTGAGAGCAGAGAGAGCACATCAACAGGTCATTATTAATCCTGAGAGGAGAGAGAGCACATCAACAGGTCATTATTAATCCTGAGAGCAGAGAGAGCACATCAACAGGTCATTATTAATCCTGAGAGGAGAGAGAGCACATTAACAGGTCATTATTAATCCTGAGAGCAGAGAAAGCACATCAACAGGTCATTATTAATCCTGAGAGGAGAGAGAGCACATTAACAGGTCATTATTAATCCTGAGAGGAGAGAGAGCACATCAATAGGTCATTATTAATCCTGAGAGGAGAGAAAGCACATCAACAGGTCATTATTAATCCTGAGAGGAGAGAGAGCACATCGACAGGTCATTATTAATCCTGAGAGGAGAGAGAGCACATCAACAGGTCATTATTAATCCTGAGAGGAGAGAAAGCACATCAACAGGTCATTATTAATCCTGAGAGGAGAGAAAGCACATCAACAGGTCATTATTAATCCTGAGAGGAGAGAAAGCACATCAACAGGTCATTATTAATCCTGAGAGGAGAGAAAGCACATCAACAGGTCATTATTAATCCTGAGAGGAGAGAAAGCACATCAACAGGTCATTATTAATCCTGAGAGGAGAGAGAGACATTTAAAACACTCATCTACTGAACCTCTACTGGGGCCTTCACATTACTGCATGCAATGCACTGGAGCATCCAGAAACACAGACAACAACCAATCAAATCCTCAAAGAACAAGAAATCAGAAACCACTCCTCCTCTTGTTTCATACCACACTCCCAACTCCCAGTGATACTCCGCACTCAACAGGAGCACTCACAAGCCATTATTGACACTGAGCAGTGCTCCTCGATCAACAAGCCATTATTAACACTGAGCAGTGCTCCTCTATCAACAAGCCATTATTAACACTGAGCAGTGCTCCCCAATCAACAAGCCATTATTAACACTGTGCAGTGCTCCTCTATCAACAAGCCATTATTAACACTGAGCAGTGCTCCTCTATCAACAAGCCATTATTAACACTGAGCAGTGCTTCCCGATCAACAAGCCATTATTAACACTGAGCAGTGCTCCCCCATCAACAAGCCATTATTAACAATGAGCAGTGCTCCTCTATCAACAAGCCATTATTACCACTGAGAGTTGCTCCCCTATCAACAAGCCATTATCAAAGGGATATTCCGGCATTTTTGGAAATAAGCTCATTTTCCACCTCCCCTCGAGCAAAACAATCGATATTTACCTTGTTCCCGTTCATCCAGCCATTCTGTGAGGTAAATATCGATTGTTTTGCCCGAGGGGAGGTGGAAAATGAGCTTACCATATTTCCAAAAATGGCGGAATATCCCTTTAACACTGAGAGGTGCTCCCCTATCAACAAGCCATTATTAACACTGAGAGATCGAAAAGGCTCCCATATCAAGGCAGGGGGATAGAGGAATGGAGAGATAGAGAGAGAGAGAGAGAGAGAGAGAGAGAGAGATAGATGGATAGAGAGAGAGAGAGAGGATAATGGAAAACAGGCAGAGGTCTAACAATCCATTGTACATTATCTCTCAGTTTCTTGTGTGATGTTGTACACAATGTTAAATGCCAAGAAGGCTTTTTACCAGTTTATACCACAGTATGGACACAACTAGGTTATTTGCAACCAGAGCCCTCCTCTTGCAGGATAACTCCTGTAATAGCCAATGCCATGTAGACATCTTGGCAGACACCTTGGCCAGTACACCCTCCCAATTCCTGTGTCGGCAAACCTCAGTACCCAGAAATACTCCTGAGACTTCCAAACCCTCCTCCCTCCCACGTCCAGTCCTTGGCAGGGCCTAGACAGCCCTGTCCCGGAATGATCCCTCTGAGAACATCCCCAGCTATGTCTTTTGGGCCCACCTCTGAAAGTGCTCTGCTGTGATTTGATTGGGTAATTCATACTATTCTGTAGAGGATATAGACACATTCTCCTTGAGGTTATATTTTGTTTCTCCGAAACTCATAGAACGGCGGTTACATACGTAACCATCGCTTTAGGGGTCTGCAGTGATGTCCAGGTGAAGGACTGAAGGTTACCTGTTGTAGATGCTGTTGAAGGCCTCTTTACTGGGCAGCAAGATGTAGGCGGTAGGCAGGACGATGTCCACCACACACTGACTCTCGGACACACACTGCTCCTGGAACACACGCATCTCCTCCGGATCGGCTGGGATCACCATCTGAGGGAAGACGAGGTGGATAGGGCCGAGGGGGAGGCCAGACAAAAGGATGAAAAAGTAGATACAATAAAAAGTGTTAAAGGAGTGTTTGTGTACCAGTGATGTGAGTTTCATATGTATGGGATTCTGTGCTGTGACAATATTGTATATAAACTAGTGTGATGAAGTGTTAGATGAAGATTATGTGAGGCACAGAAGGTGGAAGTATGTCTGTGGAAGTATGGAAGGTGGAGTATGTCTGTGTGTGTGTGTGTGTGTGTGTGTGTGTGTGTGTGTGTGAGTGTGTGTTGCAGGTACCTCTTCGGTCTCAAACATGGTGCGGTTAGATGAGAAGGGCGTGCTGTTCTTCTCGCGCATCTCACACGGGTTCTCCAGGGACATGGAACCCAGACCTAGATCCTGCAGAACCCCGGCCACTACCGCCTCCGTGCTGAGATTGCCCCGCACACGCACCGAGATCCTACAGAGAGACAGCCATGGAGAGAGAGGCCATCGGCAGTGAGTTCTAGATATCTTAGAAGAACATATAGACTACTCTATACTATCCATATCCATACACACACACACACCTGGGGATGGAATCAGGATTCTGTTGGTCTGAGCTCTTCTGGACACGGATGCAGGGGAACGAACCACCTTCCCAGCCCTCATACACACCTGAGAGGCAAAGCAGGGGAAGAGAAAGAGAGAAGAGAGAGAAAGAGAGAGAGAAAGAAAGAAAGAAAGAAAGAAAGAAAGAAGGAGAAAAAAGAGAAGGAGAGGAAAAGAAGAGAGTGAGTGTGAGAGAGAAAGAAAGAGAGGAGAGAGGGAGAAATGAGATAAAGAGATAGAGGGTGAGAGAGAGACAAAGAAAGAGAGAGGAAGAGAAGGGAGATAAAGGTCAAGAGAGAGAGAGACTACTTTAGCAGATGAAGTAACTATAAAGTCTAAATCTTGGCATCAATAAGCAGTCTTCCGAATCTGTACACACACACACACACACACGCACACACACATACCGTGCAGGTCACTGAAGGTGGCTTCAAACAGCGTGCTGAGGTTGAGGTCCGTTTGGGAGTCTGAAGTGGGCGGTGTGTGTGTGTCTGCGTACGCTCTGGTGTGCGAGTGCTTGTGTGTGTCCGCGGGCTGATCGGACAGGCCCGACTGGGTTTGGATCTCCAGCTGCGACACCTCCAGCTTCAGGGTCTCGCTCCGCACCGCCCGCTGGGTCGGAGGTCGCCGCTCCTCCGGGGGTCGGAGGTCAGGGATGGGGAAGCGAAGCTTGAGGACCGCGTGAGGAGAGAGGAGCGAGAGGGAGGAGCGCTGCTCTATACACGGAGTCTACACACACACACACACAGAAACACAAACACACACACACACACACACACACAGGAGGAGGAGATGGAGAAAACAAGGGCGTGAAACAGAGAGACTGGGCCAGGAAGTAGATACTATTCCCTGGAACATTACAGATTACTGCCCAGAACGTTAAACATCAACCACTGTACTCTACAAGTCTGACCGTGTTCACGGCAACAGGGCACTGAGCATGTGACCTCTAGAGGTCAACATCGTGTCAGATGGCTCCAGCTGTGGCGCAACTGGCTGGGGCACCTGCACCGTATGCTGGCGACCCAGGTTCAATTCCCGCCATGTGGTCCCTTCCGGATCCCACCCCTGCTCTCTCTCCCATTCGCTGCCTGTCTCTCTTCACTGTCCTGACATTAAAGGCATAAAAAGCCCAAAAACGACACTTTTTAAAAAGATTGTCAGATGGTCTGCTCACCGGCATTTTTGTAGGTGAATGTTGGGAATCGGTGGAGCTCAGTGATTGGCTGATACAGTCCAGGCGGCCGATGATGTCAAGATCCAGCTCAGCGGTCAGGTCGCCGAGTTCTATTCGCAACACACTCTCTCTGTGCAACACGCGTTTCGCTCCCTACACACACACACATAAAAAGGGACCAAAAATATATATGTGTGTGACTCCAAGGCAAAAGCAGTCAGAAATGGCAATGGCCAACACCTTCATAGCAAGCAATGATGTGTCAGTTCCCAATGCTCCTGCATGAACTGCATGAGAAATTAGCTTGTTGCTGTGAACAACATGCTACTTTTCCTGATGCTGTGTGTGTGTGTGTGTGTGTGTGTGTGTGTGTGTGAACAACAAGCTACTCTCCCTGATGCTGTATGTGTGTGTGTGTGTGTGTGTGTGTGTGAACAAGATGCTACTGTCCCTGATGCTGTATGTGTGTGTGTGTGTGTGTGTGTGTGTGTGTGTGTGTGTGTGTGTGTGTGTGTGAACAAGATGCTACTGTCCCTGATGCTGCATGTGTGTGTGTGTGTGTGTGTGAACAAGATGCTACTGTCCCTGATGCTGTGTGTGTGCGTGCTACCTTGTTTGTGACCTCCCTAATGATGTGTGTGTGTGTGCTCCCTTGTGTGTGTTGCTCTCTAATGTGGTGTGTGCTACCTTGTGTGTGTTGCTCTCTAATGTGGTGTGTGAGTTCCTCACTAATGTTGTGTGGGTGTGTGTGTGCTGCTGCTCTCTAATACTGTGTGTGTGTGTGTGTGTGTGTGCTACCTTGCGTGTGTTCCTCTCTGAGAGTCTGTGATGGATCTGAGCACAGGGTCGGGCGGTGGATCCCACGGTGAACAGGCCCGCCGTCTGGAACTGGATGAGCTGCCAAGGAACACAATTCCACAATTACACACAGTTATTATACACACCCACACACACACACACTTATACACACAGTTATACACACCCACACCCACACACACCCACACACACACACTTATACACACAGTTATACACACACACACAGTTATTATACACACATGAACTCACATACACATAGACACAATTACACACATAAACACAGACCAACTAGCTTGCTTTTTGAAAGGTGAGCAGACAAGACAGCCTCTATCTCAGTATACTCATTTCCAGGCTGGTATGGACAGTATGTGTGTTTCTGCATGTGTACTGTATATGTATGTTGATGTCCTGTGTGTGTGTGTGTGTGTGTGTGTGTGTGTGTGTGTGTGTGTGTGTGTGTGTGTGTGTGTGTACCTCTGTGTACTGAGGTCCTGTGCTTTCCCAGAGACACTCGAGCAGCTCCAGTCTGCTGAAGGACAGGTCAGAGGTCACCGCACGTGTGTGTCGCCCCGCACTCCGCATCTCACATGATATCTGCATGGCTGCTCCCGTCAGCCTAACACACACACACACACACACACACACACACACACACACACACACACACACACACACACACACAAAAAAGACAACAAAAAAGCAAATTATAGACTATTGTCAAGTACCATCATCTCATACTTGATGTGTGATTGTCAGGCTTTGCAGAACCCCTAAGGTGCTCTACGGTGCTTTGAGTGTGTGTGTGTGTGTGTGTGTGTGTGTGTGTGTGTGTGTATGTGTACACCGGAAGTGTGAGTGTGGACAGGCTCTGCTAAATCCTGCCCCGAGGTGGTGGAAGTCTCTTTGTCTGCATCTGTGTGTGTGTGTAAGAGAATGTGAGTGTGTATGTGAGAGAGAGTGTGAGAGTGTGAGTACTCGCCCTGTAGGTGCGTACCTGATGTGTAAGTGTGGAGAGGCTCCGCTAAATCCTGCGCGGTGGTGGTGGAAGTCTCTTTGACTCTGTGTGTGTGTGTGTGTGTGTGTGTGTGTGCTTGTGAATGTGTGAGTGTGAGAGAGAGTGTGTACTCGACCTGTAGGTGCGTACCTGATGTGTGAGTGTGGACAGGCTCTGCTAAATCCTGCGCGGAGGTGGTGGAAGTCTCTTTCGCTGAACATGCTGTCTCTAAAGAAGGCCAGCTCTTTAAAGAACACCTCTGAGACCGCGGCCAATGAGGGCTCTCCGTCTGGCCCAGGGGGCGGGTTCTGCTCCAGCAGCGTCAGCGTGACCCCGCCCAAGGTCAAGCGGAGCAAAGCATCTGGCTTCAGGGGCTCTGATTTGCTGCCACCTGAGGATCGACCTATCACGGGAGAGAGAGCAGTTACATACTGAGGATCGACCTATCACGGGAGAGAGAGGGCACTTACATACTAAGGATCAACCTATCAGGGGAGAGAGAGCAGTTACACAGATGACACAGATCCCATAATGCATTGTGCTGCGGTGGAGCAGTATGTGCAGGCTTTTAAAAGTGTGTGAATTCTTACTAAGAGAAGCATGGAACCTCCCTAGCTAATGTCTACTAACAACTTTTAAAATTAAGAATCTCATTGGCCTAGACAATCAGGAACTGTGAAACTGACTTTAATTTAAATCAATTTGGTTTATGTTTCTGTGTGTGTGTGTGTGTGTGTGTGTGTGTGTGTGTGTGTGTGTACCTGGTGGCCGATTATATTGGGGCAGAGATGATAAGGATCCTGCTACAGGATAACGTCTGGGACAGTTCAGCATACCCTGTAGACAGATAGACAGACAGACAGACAGACACACACACACACACACACACACACACACAAAAAGGTTACTCCAGGTTCAGACACATCACTGAGTTCTTTGTTTTGCTAGGATTTGCTAGGATGCTTCTTGGTCTCTCTGAATGCATTGTAAATGCAGTGATGATTTAGTCACTGACATCATGCCTGAGTCATCAGAACACAACGTTCTCTAGAAGATGACTCTGTTGTTTTCATGAGCAACATCGGCAAGTTCACAGCCGGCAGATTATTGCGATGATGCTTCTATTACATGCTTGAAAAGACCAAGTGCTGATCACCCTAACGCTAACCCTAACTCTATGCCCTGAACAGGGGCTAACAGGCTAACAGAGGCTAATAGGGGGTTGCAGGGGCTAACAGGCTAACAGGGGCTAAACTAATTGGATGCAAATGTGTGAGTGGGTAGTAAAGGGAAGAAAATCATTTTGGAGAATTCTCTATGTAATCATCTTACATTTCCGCTACTTTCTCAAAAGCATGTTTTTCATGTTAGTCATATCTTAAAATGCTGTATTATTATCATAACTTTCAAAACAATCAATATCACAACTCATATCACATCGTTGTACTGTACAGCGAGTTAGCTATATTAGTTTAAACACACACACACACACACTGACCTGTGGAGAGAGAGGGTGTGTAAAACTCTGTTGGCTGTGTGTGGACGACTCCATATCGCTGTCTGAGAACTCACTGCCTGAACGCGCAGATAACACACTGCTACTCATGCCAGGCCCCATGGAGTAGAACATCTCTGCACACACACCCACACACACGTTCACACACAAACAGCATGCACACACACACATACATACACACAAGCACAAAATGCTGAATTAATACACTCAGCTCATGTCTTTTCCAATACAAGACATCAAAAATCACTTGAAATGTACAGCATCTGACACAACACACACATAAAAATGTTGCACACACACACACACACACACACACACACTAACCTCCGTTCTCCCGGCCCGTTAGGAACGGTTCATCATCAGGTTCTGCAGTGTAGTTCTCCGTGCTCAGCTGTTTGTTGAGGTCTTCCTCGATCACTCGCAGATCCTCTGTTCCCAGGGGGCGACTACGACCACCACACACCCCCACAGACTCTACACACACACACACACACACACGCACACACGCACACACACACAACATGAAAACATATAATCACTATTATCTCTACACCTGATCTGATCTGACAGAGTCAGTAATTAAGTAACCCTTGGACCCTCGCAATGCTTTTATTGTTGGTTGGAAACACTGAGGATAGTGTCCCCGACAACTGAGGCTACTAGGAATACTGGACAGAGCATCACAGAGCATAATAACGCCCCCACAGCCACTAGCATCCCTAGTTTCTATGGAGACAAGTGGGTCTGCGTTGTGCTGGGTCACCTCACCTGTCTCGATGCAGAGGGCCTGGAGCAGGCTGGTCAGGTCAGTGATCTGGTCAGGGCTCAGAAAGAGGTGCAGGCAGCCAACCTTCCCATCCAGCTCCAGCTGAGAGAGGGACAGAGAGGAGGGAGAGAGAAGAGGAGGGAGGGAGAGGAGGAGAGGGGGATGGGAGAGAAAAGAAGAGAGAAATGAGAGAAAGAGAGGAAGAGAGGGGGAGAGAGAAAGGGAGAGGAGAGAGATACAAAGAGAGAAGAAAGAGTGGGGAAAGGCGGAGAGAAGACAGAAGTAATGTAGAGAGATCCATTGATTCACATCACACACTCCCACCCTTCACTCACCCACAGACACACACACACACACACACACACACACACCCACACCCACACACAGGCAAACACAAACAGACAGACAGACTCACTTACCTTGGGTCCTGGCAACATGTCATTCTGTTTGATTTTAACCGTGGTCTCCATGAAACCAGAGCAGCTGCCAATCAACAGAGGCTGACTGTGGGGTTGGGGGTGAGCCCTGGGGCCTTCATCACCCTCATCACCACCACCACCACCACCATCATCATCATCATCATCGTCGTCGTCGTCATCCTCCTCCTCATCACCATCATCTCCCTCCTCTTTTGGATCTTCCTCCACGGGATCATCAGCAATCAAATCCTGAGGGTCAGTGGCGTGCACACACACACACACACACACACACACACACACACACACACACACACACACACACACACACACACACACACACACACACACACACACACACACACACACACACACACACAGAATTAAACAGCTATTTTGGCTTCAGGTCCTGTGGCCATGTTCATTCAGAATTGCACTAACCAAATGATGTGTTTATGAATGCACAAGGATGTCAAAGAGAGAGAGAGTGTGTGTGTATGTGTATGTGTGTGTGTGTGTGTGTGTGTGTGTGTGTTTACCCGGGGTCCTCCCATCTTCTCATAGAAGAGCTGAACAGCGCTGAGCTGGAGGATCTTGTGTAAGAAGGCAGGCGGCTGGTGGATGTCTACAGGCACCGTTTGACTGGAGTCCCTCACGGCCTCGTCACAGTAGTCCAGCCTGCAGTACCACAGGACACCACACGGGGCAGCGGACAAAAAAACACAACACAAGGACATAAAGACAGAACATTTTTAACCCATGCCAGCGCCACTGCACAGTGCACACAGTCCATTCCATTTCTGCATTCTATTCAGGGGTCAATCAAAAGACCAAGTCAAAACAAGCTGGTGGATACGAAATCATGCTTATAATGATGCACATCAAAATAACTAGCTAACTGGTGCTGTGACAACAATCTCTCTCTCAACGAAAGAGATGATAGTGGACTACAGGAGGAGACAGCAAGCAGGGGAGCACCAGTCCATCCACATGGGTCATGGAGAGGTGCTGAGGTGGAGAGGGTCCTGGGGGTGAAGATCACTGAGGACCCATCCTGGACTCTCCAAGCTCAGAGAGCATGCAGGAAGGCGCGCCAGTAGCTCTATTTCCTAACCAGGAAGTTTGGAACGAACTCCAACATCAGCTCTACTTATACAGGATTACCCTGGAGAGCCTGGCGATGAGCTGCACACTACAGAGAGTGGGGGAGGCAGCGCAGCGCAGCACCTTACAGGCAAGAGCCTCCGTGCCCTTCAGGACATTTACCACCAAAGATGCCTGAGAAAGGCGACTAACATCACGGCGGTGGTAGTGTGGTGGTTAATGAGCTGGGCTAGCATGTAGTAGCCTGAAAGTTGTCAATTCAATTTGTCGGCTTCCACTGCTGTGCCCTTGAGCAAGGCTCTTTACCACAAGTTGCTCCTGGGACAATGTAATCCCTTGTAATATAGTTGACATGTGTAAGTCAATTTGGATGAAAAAAGTGCCTGCTAAATGTGCTGTAATGTAATAATGTAACTAACTAGCATCACCAAGGGCACTAGCCATACTGCACCAGCTATTTTCTCTGCTACCGGCAAGCGATCCTGGAAACAGCCTGACAGCACAGACCGCAAGAACAGTTTCTACCACCAGGCCATCCAATTTGTAAACTCACACAGATAGTCTGTTGCCTTACACTCATCACTCTTAACAGTGTGCAATACAAACTACCCTCACCAGAAACTGTGTTTCTATTCATGAAATGTTATTTCTATTTCTGAGTGTGTTTATATATTTATATATATATATATATATATATATATATATATATATATATATATATATATATATATATATATATATATTAACTTGCATTAACTTATATAACCTGCCACACAGAAAACACATTCTGAAATGTCTCCTTTCACACATGTCTCCTGTCACACATTTCACTGTGGCAATCACACACATGACAAATAATAAACGTTGAACTTGAATTCATTTATTCATACATTTCTTCATCTTGTTTGCTTGTTTGTTTGTTTTGAGTGTTTTTGAGAGGTGAGAAAGTCCCCAAAGGACCTAACAAAACTAAATGTGAAAATGTGCATTTCTGCTGGGCCTGGTGCTTTATAAGGAAGTGCAATGGCAAAAGCTCAGTGTTGGGCTTGTGTTTGTGCTTGAATAATTGTGTACTAATAATTCCTTCCTGTCCACTGCTCAGAACCAAACAACAAGCCATCATGACACGGGAGAAGGCAACACAGTGCAGCATGTCTGAATCAGTCCGTTGTTGGTGTGCTAAACACAACTGGTCATCATCAGCTAGTGTAAACTGTTTGACAGCAGCTGCTCTCCCCTGTGTCATCATCGTGCTTCTGTGATGACCCTCTACGTGTGTGTGTGTGTGTGTGTGTGTGTGTGTGTGTGTGTGTGTGTGTGTGTGTGTGTGTGTGTTGATTTGAAGGTAGCCAACTTCACTCCTCAGCGAAACGTGATCATGACAAAGTTAGCAGCAATGGCTCGGCTCCTTACAAGCCTCCTTTCAACTAAAATGGAGTTGCACAATCAAGACAACTGGGTCAAGTTCAGGACAGGAGTATTTAACTCCCTGACAGTGTGAAAGCAACTGTTTGAGTGTGTGTGTGTGTGTGTGTGTGTGTGTGTGTGTGTGTGTGTGTGTGTGTGTGTGCTTTCCTTACCGTTTGATGTTCATCTCTAAGGCAACCCCAGACTCTGCGTCCAGGGGATGGTGCTCGATCCGGACGATGGTGTCCAGGAAGGTAACTTTGATCCGGCGTAACACTAAATAAAACACAGAGAGTGTGTGAGCTGATCATGTGTGTAACACAGAAGATGCAAGAGTGACAGTGTGCAAGGAAATCATCTGGGTGTGTGCATTTTGAGACTGAGTGTGTGTAGAGCTGATATGTGTGTGTGTAGAGTTAATGTGCGTGTGTATGTGTGCATGGGAAAAAGTGTGTGTTAAGGGTGCATCCAGAGCAAGGCTTTGAACCGGTTCATGGAACGAAAATGAAAACCAGAAGAAAAAATAATAATGTCCAAGAACAGAAACATGTATCTAAAAGAATGGTAATCAGTTAATAACATCATTGTTTTTTCCCATTCTCTTATTATTACAATGATTAAAATATTCTCAGTTTGAAAAGGACGTATTCCTTGGCTGCTTTATTTATGGACCCAGGGTACAGATTATATGAGAATACACCTTTCTCATATTTGGGATGCCATCCAAAACTTGCCCATCAGTCCAGATTACACAAAAGAGTACACTCGTGTGAAATGGAACGGCTATCAGCTAAAGGAAGAGAGACCTCTGTTGGACCAAAGGGTCGAGTGCTCACTGCGT
Organism: Sardina pilchardus; assembly: GCF_963854185.1. Lineage (NCBI taxonomy): Eukaryota > Metazoa > Chordata > Actinopteri > Clupeiformes > Clupeidae > Sardina > Sardina pilchardus. The sequence goes on from NC_085004.1 coordinate 8,910,957, forward strand.
CTCTCTTTATTAGATGCTTACTCGAGAGAAGCGTTGAAAGCGCAGTGGGAAGGTACTCCATTACTGGGCTGCTATGGCTGTAACCCTGTAACACCTGATCAGTCTCCCCATGAGTGGACCCCACGTCACGCAGGTCAGTGTGGAGTGCACATTTTAATGTTTGAAATGATTTTTTTCTCCATTGAGGTAGTCACTGAATGATTTCTGTTGTTGTTTGACAATAAACAACCAATGTCTCCTTTCGTGTATACAGAGAAAGGCTAAATGTATAAAAGTATATGAGTTTAAACAAGGACAGACTGGATACTCTAATGTGACATTAGCAAAGAATATAAAATATCTTGGCCTATCAATAGGCTATTTTATGGCATCCAAATATTGTCACATATCCCTACTGACCTAATTTCTTTTCTTTTTTTCTTAAATTTGGTTCTAACCGGTTCGGAACGGTCATTTTAAGTTGGATCGTGATATATGATATGGCATCAAACAAAGACAAGGATGCTTTGACAGTGCACAGTTCCAAGCACCTGTTGTACATCCACCCCACTCACAGCTGCCTCATCAGCTCACATATCTCCACACACACACACACACACACACACACACACACACTGACTGACACACACACACACACACACACACAGCCACACCTGTCTCGATGGTTTGTGCAAACATCTCCAGGCCCTCCAAAGGTGCAGGCGGCTCTTCGGATGCCTCTGGCGGGTCCTTCAGGCACTCCTGGGCCAGCTGCATGCTGGATGTCATACAGGAGGACCAGCCCTGAGAGTCCCATCCTCCTCCTGTGTTCTCAGACAGACAGACAGACAGACACACAGACAGACACACACACACACACACACACACACACACACACACACACCAATTGTATCAGCTTAACACACCAAAGAAGCACTACATTTTATTTTGGGAGTGACAGAGGCGAGAGAATGAGAATTACAGTTCTCCACCTTCACAGTGAATGTACACACTAAACAAAGCAAAGTTTCAGCCCATAAGCCAAATGTCCAACATGTCGCCTGTCGAGGTGACATGTCCTCACCTGTTCTGTACTTGGGCCGACATGTGATTTGTAAACCGGTGACTTCGAGGATGCAGTGGTCTGTGACCAGGGCGGCCCACGGTATAGTCACGGCGATGCTGCTCACAAAACCTTCCAAAATCTCCAACGGTGCCCCGAGGGACTCCAATAACTCGTTCACCGCCTGTAACGTTAGGGCGTTCACAACATGAGCACAAGTTTAAAAAGGAAGGAACTAGGCCGTGAGACTGACACAGTACTCACAGTAGGAGCTAGGAGGAACACTGACGACATTCCTTACAGAAATACAGAGCGAACAACTGACTCGATACCAAACGACACCACATCCATAACGCTAGAGGGCTAGTAAGATGGTACGGGGCGGTAAACGTTATCTGGAGAGCAAAACAATCCGCTAGCTGGCTAACGTTAGTTAGCCCCCAGCAATAATCATCCCAACCCAAACACGTAACAGTCTTCTAAGTGTGTCATGTAATATGCTGACACCCTTTTGCCATGAACACATATGCCCTGAAACAACATGTCAAAGCCGTAACTTCTGAGACTGGATCTCTAGGAGTCTGGGTTGCGAAATCTTCTTGGAAAGAAGCTGCCTAGCGCACAGCTAGTTTACGTTCCTCAATTAGCTAGATAGCTAGGATAGATACCTTGCTTACTTGCGAGAAAACGGCTTCAAGAAAGCCTGCCAGGACCAGATACTGGTAACTTACCCAAACATCGAGGTTGATTTCTTTGATGACCCCGCTGCCATTGTACAGGTCGAGCGTAAGCTGGTCCAAACTCAGTCGCTCTTGTAAGTAATGCCCGAGATAATGTTGAAGAAGGTATCGACAGGCCCGTTTCTTTATTGAGCCCGACCAGGGAAAGAGCCACCGAGACATAGGGCCAGAGAAGTGGGGGTAAGGGAGCTAAAAGGTGGTGGAGAGCGTGTACGAGAAGAGACCTCCGGTAACTGCATAACAAACAAAACAAAGTGGACGATAACGACGAGCAAAGGGTCGGGTTGCTAGCTCATTAGAGCTAAGGAAGGGGGTAAACCGTAACTTCCTCTCCTGAGACTAAAATTTCACAAATTCTTCTTGTCAGGAGAGACACAAGTCTGTTACTTCCTCATGGGACTTTACAGTCTTTGTCTATGGTCGTCTCCGTGTGTCCCGTACCAATTTCAGGTCGAAAACGGAGCGACAGGTCCTCTGGCGTTTTTTCTGTGGCTGAGGTTGTTTATTGTTTTCATACACTAGCCAAGTGATGGAACTAGTGGTGGTACGTCATAACGTCAGAGCAGTCGTACGTACAGGAAGAGAGCGTTGATCCGACTCCATTTTGGGAAGGTCAAAGTAGTGCACTGTACTTTACCAAGAAGCAACCAGTTGTCCAGGTTGGAAAGGACACCGCATTTCTAATCACTACATTTCAAGGACAATATTTCTAAATAACATGATATAATGAAAACACCCAGAGAACGCAGATGGACTGTAACATGGTTTTTAATTATGTCAAAAGCCACTGTACAAAATAATTTAAAACAGAAACACAATGATAGTTTTGGCCATGACATTCTGTAGTGTTTCCCTGTGTTCATAAAAACAAACTAAAAAACAAACAAAATTCCATATAAAACAGGGTCTTGGGATAAACATTTTCCACACAAGACAGCGGATGCTCTCTGAATGACAAACAAATTAATTAGGTTCCTTTTTTTCACTTTATAAAAGCGACGTCTGGGATTTTTCCTTGAGCCTGTACAAAAAGAAGCACAAGAAGAAGCACAGTGAGTCCAAACACACCACAAATCAAGGCTAATCTATTTCTGTACCAATTATCGCACACACTCCTTTATGAGATGTCCTACAACTGTTTGGGTAATTGGCTTGTAAGAGTTTAATTTTTAACTAAATCATCTGGATGTTAGTCTTCATATGTGAGATGACTGAGGTGTGTGTGTGTGTGTGTGTGTGTGTGTGTGTGTGTGTGTGTGTGTGTGTGTTCATATAGAAGAAAATGTGTCCAATGAGGTTTATGAGAGAGTAAAGGGGCATTCACACCAAGAACAATAACCGTAACCATAAAGATAAAAGCGTCCACACTGACCAACGATAACTCTCTCTTTATGTTAATGCACATTCTGGCTAAAATGTGATGGGTTCTGATTGGCTGTTTGCTTTTTATCATTCGCAAAATCTGAAAGTGATCCCCAACAATATAATTCATGTCATTATTGTTATAGTTTATGTGTGAACGTCGTCATTCATTTTAACAAGGGTGATATTTGTTTAGTTATCGTTCTTGGTGTGAATGGCCCTTAAGTCTGTGTGTGTGTGTGTTGTGTGTTGTGTGTTGTGTGTTGTGTGAGAGAGAATTACCTTCATTTGTGTGAAGACTGTGGCAGCTCTGTCAAAGTCCCACTCGTTATCCAGGAGACATCTAGGAGGAGAGAGGCACATAGGGAGAAGTTCAGTACACACAAGTACAAACCACAGAGGTCACACACATTCAACTATCACAGCAGAGCTAAGAGCAAAAGCCTGAGTGCAATGTGTACACAGTGAGAAACTTCTCTGTATGTGTGTCTTGGTCACTTCTGTATCCATTCAAGGTTCATGCAGGAGTTTCATGTTACATTACATTACATTTCACAGACCCTTTTTTCATTCAAAGTGACTTACATTATGTCAGCTATATTTCAAGGGATTACATTGTCATTACATTGTCCCCGGAGCAACATGGGGTTAAGTGCCTTGCTCAAGGGCACAACGGTGGAAGCCAGGAATTGAACCCACAACTTTGAGCCTACTGCACACTAGCCCAGTTTGTGTTTACTCACTTCTGCGACCATTCCAGGTTCATGCCGGACTGGAGGGAGAAGTTGTTCAGCATGTCCTGCTGAGGGGCGGAGAGGGTGGGCACGGGGCTGCTGGATGGAGTGGGCGCTGGAGCCGCAAACGCCCGCCGGATCTCCTCCGTCGTGGCATTCCGCACAAACAGCTCATCATTTACTATGCACAACCTGAGACGGAGAGAGAGAGAGAGAGAGAGAGAGAGAGTTATTATTATTTGAATGTGTACAGTTATGCCACATGTGTAAGCTTTGACAACACAATGTTTCTTTGTCATGCCAATAAAGCTAATTTGAATTTGAATTTGAATTTGAATTTGAATTTGAATTTGAGAGAGAAAGAGGTGGGGGGAGAGAGAGAATCAGGAAGATGAATGCAACAATAGAATGGCATATGATTGCTTAAGGCATAACCAAACACTAGAGTACAATATTTACCTAACCAAGTTGGGAATGTTAGTAACAAAGAAGACTATCTAGTGTAAATACTCATACGTGCTTCACAAGCTTACTCACTCCTGCTATTCTGATGTATTTCCGTGCTCTGGAGTTAGCATGTGTGGCGCTATCACATCTGTACTATGATTCCAAGTGACCCGATATACTTTGTTTTATGGAAATGGACAAGAGGTGCCAAACAGATGTGAGAGTCCCTGTCTCCATACGTCAATCCTTTCTTCTCAACAAATGTGACCCCAGGCAGTCAGTGCTGCTTGTGTGCGGACCACAACGAGCAGTTAAAATGAATGCTACTCTGTGTAAGCTATCCCTCAACCACATAAACATGTTAACTCGTTATCTTGTTTATTTGTCATGAGCAGAGACGTAAACAAGGACGTTTACAGACAGCAACATCTGACCGGGCCGCTACCCCGGCATGATCAAGTCTCTATAGAGAATGGGAACGGAAGTCAGCGGCGCAATGCATTCTGGGACAAAAGGGGCGTTTTCCTCCATTTGATGAGGCCGCGGCGCGAATTATAAACAAGAAACCTATGGAAACCTATGATATTTCGAACAAGATCGGCTAGCCAAAACAGTAACACTAGATGTAAACATTTAGGCTACTATGCTAAAAACTAGTAGTAGAAGTAGTAATGGACCGTACAGAGACAAGCTCCTGCCGGACGCGAGGAAACGTTATATAGAAAAGATGTCTTTGATCGGTAGCATGGATCCCTATGACAGACCGTCTGGAGAGTGGACGTGAGACCCTGAAAGTGATATAAAGACACTCCGTTGTTGATTTTTTTTACCTGACGATCGTAGGCACGGACGTTACATCCAACAACACAACAGGTTCGTCCCATGATGTGTGAAAAACAGTGTTAGAAACAGCTAGTTAGCAATGTTTTACGATGTTTACAATGATACAGCATTGGCAGCAGCGTACAAGTGGCCTCACTTATGTATCCCAGACGCCACCGCGGCGCAACCGCGAAATGTTCGACACGTCACATTCCCATTCTCTATGGCAACAGACTCAGAGAGATTCTGAAAAGGGAGAAGGGATTACCCAGAATTCCCAGCAGGAACAGCTATGAAGACTCTCGAGAACGCCCGCACAGAGTCCCTGGATTTACCATCCACTATAGAGAGGGGCAGAGGAGGGGGAAAATACATTTTGTCAGTTATAACCAACCATCCCTCTTTCTCTCTCACACACACACACACACACACACACACATATTTGTGATCTGCTCATGAACGTACCTTCTTTGAAGACTCCACTCACAGTGAACGTTAGCAATGTAAGCTGAAAGCACATATGCACAGACTATGAATGTCGGGCGGAAACATGAAACTGAAACAGAAACTGCAGACAGGGAACAGAGGGTATCGGGGCCTTACCGTGTAGGTGTTGACGTCCACGTTGAAGCACGCCACGTCATGCTGAGTCTTGGGCAGCTCGTTCAGAAACGCCACCACGTTTAGACGGGTGTGCTTGACCAGGCGAAAACGGGTCGCTGAACAGAGACGGAGAGAGAGAGAGAGATTAAGGCGTGGAGCTGCACACTCACCTGAGGCCTCTGAATGGAGGAATCTTCATTGTGTGTGTGTGTGTGTGTGTGTGTTCTGTAGGCAGAACTTACTGGGATCTTTCAGCCTCTTGAGATTCCTGCTGTCTTTTTGGTACTCCCCCAAACTGCACCTGAGAGTGTGAGAAATGCCATGGACCCAGACGGATGAGATTACAACAGTCCACCTCACACAGAGGGTAGAACATACAGTACAGGCAGTTCATTAATGAGTGGACAGAGTGTAAGCGTGTTTGTGTGTGCATTTACGTGAGCATACACCTGGCAGGGTTGTGTGTCCGTGTGTTTGTGTGTATTTGCCGGAGTATACACGTGGCAGGGTTTCGTTTGTTTGTGTGTGTGTGTGTATTTGAGTGTGCATGATTGTGTGTGTGTGTTAGCATGAACATACACTCGGCAGGGTTGTTTGTATGTTGTGTGTGTGTGTGTGTGTACGTACCTGGCAGGGTTCTGTGCACTGAATGGCGTGCTGAGCGAGAAGCAGGCGCCATCATGATAAGCGTCCAGCAGAGGCTGTCTGTCTCCTGAGTCATACACACTGAAGTACCTAACACACACACACACACACACACACACACACACACAATGAAACCTCCATAACCAGATCAAAGCCCACAAGCTTTTGTATTTGCTCCTGTATGCAGTACAGACGCTTCTACTTATGGCACAAGTACTCTGGGCCTCATGGGACTAGTTTGATTTGGAATGTTCTAGAACTTCAAGACTCTAGAAGATCTAGAGTGCTACGAGTCATCACAACTGCCACCTGTGGCCGCTGATCTATAAAGAACTTTCTTTGACTTTTTTGGTGTTTATAGATCAGTGCCTGTGGCCATTTTGTGCTCAAGGAGTTCATTTCTGGCAAAGTCTGAAGAATGCTGGACGGGTAACTACCACACCCAGGGACAATTCCTCCACTTGGAAGTTTTTTGATGAACGCTACGCTAAGTGAACCACGACAAAAAGGGTCTTTTGAAAAGTTGACAAAATCAGCTATTGACACACACACACACACACACAAAAACACTTACTGTTGTAAGAATCGCAAGATGAGGATCTTGATGTCATCTGAACCAAAATGACTACCCTGAAGTTAAAAACAGCAAACAGCTTATCAAAATGACAACATACACAGCCAGCTACATCACTAGTGTATAAAAACCTGGAAGAACAAAGAAAATAGTGTGTGTGTGTGTGTGTGTAACGGGGAGGTGAGAGCAGAGAAACTGGAGCTTGTGGTACCTTGCAGGGGGGAATGGTGGTGGGGGCCTCAACATCAAACCCAATAGGAGGAGGAAGATCATGGCCATCCTGACAGAGAGAGAGAGAGAGAGAGAGAGAGAGAGAGAGAGAGAGAGAGAGAGAGAGAGAGAGACCAAAAGAAAGACAAGAGAGAAAAATATATAGAAAAAACACAATATCAGCATCAGATTTGTAACATTCTGGGTATTTCCACCCTCTCTCAGCCATGGACCAATCACAGTGCAGTACTGATAAAGCACATTCAGTAGGAAAACCTATTGACGGCTGAGTGGCGGCACACACTTGCTGATAAGGGCCCAGCTGATTACAGCTACGCTAGGAAACAACACCAAAACAATACCTCTGGGGGAGGGGGTGCTGCTGCTAGTCCTAATCTCGCTTTCTTAAATACTGCTTCCTGACTTCACACACACACACACACACACACACACACATTCAACAGTGTGTGTGTGTTTGTGTGTGTGTGTGTGTGTGTGTGTGTGTGTATGGAGCCAGCTGTCCTTGAGGACGTAATTATTGACCAGTTTATGGCTTCAATATCAACAGAAGGGGAGAGCACAGCATGCTCTGAACCATGAAGGCAGCAGAACAACAATCAATAGAGAGAGAGAGAGAGAGAGAGAGAGAGAGAGAGAGAGAGAGAGAGAGAGAGAGAGAGAGAGAGAGAGAGGGAGAGAGAGGGGGAGCGCGAGGGAGGGAGGGAGGGAGAGAGAGAGGGAGGGAGAGAGAGAAAGAGAGAGAAAGAAAACTACAGAAAAGAGTGAGTGTAGGAAAGAGAGCTCGTTGGAGGCGAGGGAGGGGAGTGACTGAATGAGTCCAAAAAAGAGAGCGTGGTTGAGGGGAGGGAAGAGGGCGTGTAAACTAATGAGTCTAGGAAAGAGCGTGCTTGAGGGGAGGGAGGAAAGATGGGAAAAACAGAGAGGATGATTGAGATGGAAAGAGGACAGAAGGAGAAAGAGTGAAGGCCAAATAGTGACCGTGAGTGAGAGATAGAGAAACAGACTAGAATAATAATAATAAAAAAAAAACAGAAGCTGAGCACGAGTGACCACGATTGTGAGGGACACAGACCTACGGAAAGTGTGTGTGTGAGTGGAAGGGATGAAGAGAGAGAGCGCGTGTGTGTGTGTGATGAACTGTATCTCACCAGCTTCAGCATCCGAGGGAATCTCTCCCTGATGGCACTGTTGTTTCCATGGTACCCAAGAGAGAGCAGAGGAGAGACACATCATCTCTGACTACTCTCGTAGTCACACACTCACACACACATCCAGTCTTATGGACACACTCTCACCATACACCACTTAAGACACACATATGCAAACACACACACCCTTCCCTTACAAATCAAAACAGCTTCCAGTACATAATTCATGTCTTACAAATCCATGAATATTGCAATCAATCAAATCACAGAGTACTGTAGAACATGAGTGTCTGTTTACATGTTGTAAAGCTGACCCTCTCCCTCCCCATTTCTCACAAGCACACATACAGTATGATCCCCCCCCCCCCCCCCCCCCCCCACACACACAGAGTCCGATACAAAAACACAGTTTCAAACTTGCCACAGTAAGGTCATGCCTCCTCCCCATCCACTCATCCCAGCGCACACACACACACACACACACACACATCCCAGAGCCCAGGTGCACTTACCTGTTCCGGGGACTCACCTGTGTTGCCACACACACCACACGCAGGAGAACACACATCATTAAACACACAGCCGCCAACAGTGCAATGTGTCCTCACTAGCATTCACACTCCAGCACAAAAACACACACACACACTGTGTGAGTACCGGTGTGTGTCTATTCACAGAGACACACAGTTGACTGCTACTGCTTCCAAGGATGAACATGTAGAAGACTTCAGAGTTAGAATGACACAGGTGCTCTCTCTCACTCATGTGCAAACACGCAAACAAACACACCATATACATGTAAACACACATACACACACACACACACACACTATATGCACATAAACACACACACCATATGCACGTGAACACACAACAAACACACCATGTGCACGTGAAGAGCACACATTCAACAAAACTGACACATTCTCTGACGAGTTCTCCTGACACTGTGGAAAAAAATTCAACACATCACCACTCTGACACACACACACACACACAGATCCTTGAGAGACCCCATACTCTGCTTGAGCCAGCCATTTGTCTTGAGGAGAGAAAACACACACACACACACACACACACACACACACACACACACACGTGTGTCCTGTTTCTGAGGCTGTCTGTGGAAGAAAAACACCATTAACCCGCTGCAGAGGCAGAGCTGTAGGTAGCCGAAGCAGGAAGTGTGCGTTACCATGGCAAAGCTGACCCCTGCTGCCCCGAGCAACAACCGCCCTTCTTGACCGTCTTAGCAACAGGCTACTCACTAGCACACACTCAGCCATCGCTGCTTATAATCTCATAATCAGATGAGTGTGAGAGTGAGTGTGTGTGTGTGTGTGTGTGTGTGTGTGTGCAAGAGGCTTTAGGTTCTGGTTGTGTTTGGGCCTGAGTCTGCCTTGCAGACGGAGGTGCTCTAAGCTCAGAGGCGACTCGGTCGGTCCGGATTTTCACGCCCCAGTATCAGGTCGACATGTCCGGCTGCACTGCCCCTCCTGACCACTGGGGGCGCCGTTGGCTGGAGAGCGTAAGGAGGAGCGCCGCTAGGGGAGAAGCGAAGGCAGTCGCTCGGAGAGCCGTTCCGAAGAGCAGTGCGGCTCTGCTGTTGCAGGCCCACTGGAGCTCCGAGAGGTGGACACCAGCCCACGCCCTCGCCCACTGTGGCGAAGGGGGCATGGAGGGGGCATAGAGCTTTCCTCATCTGCCCCCTGCTCACTGAAGGACCCGTGAGCGGTGAGGAACCAATCAGCTGCTGAGAAAGTGATTTAAAACAACGGTCTCCCCTGCTCTTCCCAGGGAGAGAAGCCGCTCTCGTCTGATGGTCTGTGCTTTCTTCCTGGTGAGGTCATCACCAACTCCCATGATGCATCTCTGCTGCAGATCTCCACTGGGCCAGATCTTATGACTGTGCCTGCCTTAGGTTGCCCCGGGAGATGGAAGGTGGGATCTTACCCGTCATTGGCTACCAGCCTATCACACTGGCCCGCTGCAGCGTCGTGATTGGTTGAGGGGAGTTGGTGGGAGGGGAGAGGAGCCATTGGTAGAGCATGATTGGATGATTCTAGCATGACTGGGTGTCTACAATGTGGTAAATGCAAGAGGGTTTTTGAGACATCTGCTTCTTCTTTCTTTTTTTTTTGCATGGTCGGGGATTTGAGACATCACAATTCCTAGCTCTAGAATGGTTCGGTTCGGTTTCTGATTAAACTTGGCTAATATTGCCTTTGAAGAAACAGGAGACTCTTGGTGGAGGTTAATTAGGCTTATGGAACTTTTTTTTTTGCTATGAATATTTTCTTATTAAAATTTCAGAACCTTCATAATAGTGTGAACTGTAAGATTCTAGCTCAGACGGTCAGTCAGGGTGACCGTCAGGAGGGAGAGGGGTCAGCTTCCCCTTGAGAGAAGAGCTCAAGAACCAGAACATCCGGCAGAACATAGAGAACCCGCCTGGAGAACCTAGAAAACCCGCCTGGAGAACCAAGAGAACCCGCCTGGAGAACCCAAGCAAAAGAGCTGCCAGGAACACTGGAGAATGAAAAACCTCGCTGGAGGCGTCCTGGTCACAGCCTGTACGTGACAGCAAGACACACAGCTGCGACAGATCTCCAGTCCTAAGAGAAAACCGTGTTTATTCAAAACACAGAGTCGAGTGGGGCACTTGGCAAGTGCTTCACTTACACACACACACACTTCCACGCCACACACACACACACACACACACACACACACCATTTGTTGTTGCTCTGAGAAAAGCAAAGACCAGTCAGTTGCTCAAGTATGAAAATAACAAAACATGCCTAAACACACACACACACACAACCACTCAGAATTGTTCATTCCATTTAGAAGATCGGTACATTTGTCTTGTACACTGTAAATCTTCATAACAGCACATACCGGCAGAGCTGTAATGACAAAACTAAAGACACGCCCCCCCCCTCTCTCTCTTTCTTTCTTTCTCTTTCACTCTCTCACTCCATCAGTCTCCCAAACAGTGGTACACACATGGGACCAGAGTGTGTGTGTGTGTGTGTGTGTGTGTGTGTTTTGGTTTGCATGTCAGTTCCAAAGAGCAGTTGGCTCATGAACCTACACTTGTGCACATGTGCATATATTTACACGTGTGTGTGTGTTTGTGTGTGTGTGTGTGTGTGTGTGTGTGTGTGTGTGTGTGTGTGTGTGTGTTTGTGTGTCACAATACTGCAGCCACAAAGAGCCACCTGCCCCAGAATCTGTGTAGAGTTTGTGTGTGAGTAGATAGCTACTGAATCTCTCTCCCTCTCTCATTCCCTTCAGCATGCTTGTGTGCACACGGCAGATCTGCTGCATCAACCACAGCTGGACACTTGCACTACAGTCCCACCAGCTGATTACACACACACACACACACACACACACACACACAACGCAGCACACACATGGAGACGGGCCTGTTGACCACCAGGGCTCAAACACCTTCAAGGTCATCTTCACCTGACCGCCCCTACCCCAACCTACCCCCTCCCCTCCCCTCCCCTCTCCTCACACACACACCCTCACACAGACGCCTGGAGCTGATTGGACGAACCCTGACCCCTGGAGGAGTGGCTGACCTGATGTAGGTGGGCTGGTCCTTGAAGTAGTCGCACAGGGGGTTGTGGTCCAGCCACAGCTCAACCAGCTTCATGCCCTTCACCTTGTCCAGCTCCCGCTCCGTCCGTAACTACATATTTACAGTACAGAGAGAGAGAGAGAGAGAGACAAACAGAGAGAGAAAGAGAGAGAGAAACACAGATAGAGAGAGACATACAAAGAGTGAGAGAGAGAAATACAGACAGAGAGAAAGAGAGAAAAGACAGAGACAGAGACAGACTTAACATTTGCCCATGTGAACCAGACTGCATTAGCCTGGCTCCACCTGACTACGTACTTCCACTCAATTTCATTTCTCTTCATACTCCGTCTGGTATAGCTTGATTCAGCTTTGTTTACTCCGGCAAGTGCATCTCTGCCAAATCAACGAACAGAGGGCGTTCCCAAGAGTGATTACATTTAAGTTTCAAGCCTATCGTTATTGTTGTGTCCCCCGTGGTTATCATATGTCATTACCAAACGTTAGTGATTGAACTCCAATGAATTCAAACTTCAGACAAGCGTCCACAAACCAGGAAATAAACATTTGCCAATGGATCTAGGCCAGACTCTATACGAAGAAGAGAGTCTGGTCTCCAGGCTAAGACTGCGTATGAACAAGGGCACTTTTTGCCGAGCCGTCAGGCAGGCAACACTTTCTGTTCCTGCACCTGTGGGAAGGTGGAGGAAAAGGTGGCACACCGTGTGTGTGTGTGTGTGTCTGATGCCATGTTATGTGTGTGTGTGTGTGTGTCCGATACCATGTGATGTACATGTGTGTATCCACACTCACCTCGTTGTGTGACAGATTGAGAATCTTCAGGTTGCGTGCTTTGCTGGCGAGTTCCGCCATATCGTCCAACTTGTACAGCTTATTACTGCTGAGATTCAGACTGACCAACTACAAAGAGAGAGAGAGAGAGAGAGAGGAAGAAAAGAAAAAATGATGAGAAGAAAGAAAAGATATTGCATGAATGTCAAAAGGCTTCGTAAGAAAATGAGTGACTTCCTATTATGTTCATAATGAAAGAGTGTGTGTGTGTATGATTTTATTTTTAGATTTGTTTATCTGCAATATGGCAGCTGTATTGTTTTCTTTTCCAACAGAGTATGTCTATTCATTTATAGCTCTGGAGACCAATGGTCAGGCAGACAGTTGTGTGTGTGTGTGTGTGTGTGTGTGTGTGTGTGTGTATTGGATGATGTATGTGTGGTGTGCATGATTGAGCATGTGAGGCATGCATATGTGCACACAACTAACCACAGCTTGCAGATGTAAAACCACATTCCTCTTTGTTTGTGTGTGTGTGTGTGTGTGTGTGTGTGTGTGTGTGTGTCACATGTCATATGAGACCAAAGAGCCTGTAGCAAGTCAAAAACATGACCATGGACTGTAAACATGTTCTGTGTGTGTGTGTGTGTGTGTGCTTACAAGCGTGCTACTTCTGCAAGTATGGGAATGTGTTTGTGTGCATTTGTACTGTGCCTGGAATGTGCTTCTCTGTGACAACAACATGCATATTTTGTGTGTGTGTGTGTGTGTGTGTGTGTGTGTGTGTGTGTGTGTGTGTGTGTGTGGTATGACGCTTTCGGCCCAAGGCCTGTTCTAACTACAGAGACACAATAACCAGCACGGTGACAGAGCAGCAGCAGAAAAAAGTCTTTCAGGTTGGTTGAGCAACGCTGGACAAGTTGAATGAACTACAGGCTATAGCACTACCATCCTCCAACTAGTACTGCTCAAGAGAGCCCCCCCCCCCCCCTATACCCCCACCCACCCACACACACACAAACCCAACGCCCTGAAACTAGCTAATCCGCCCTCCGTGTTGCATTGGCCACTATACTATACTACTAAGAACTAGCATGCTAATAGCTACAGCTTGCTCTGTGTTGTGTTGGCTACTAAGAACTAGCATGGTAACAGCTACAGCTTGCTCGGTGTTGTATTGGCTACAAAGAACTAGCATGCTAACAGCTTCAGCTTGCTCTGAGTTGTATTAGCTGCTAAGAACTAGCATGCTAATTGCTTGGCAGAAGTGATGGAGATACATTTCACAAGTCTATATATTGTTCTAATGTTATAACACAATGCTAATTCATAACATGGCCATACTGCTGCTCAGAAAGTGTCAGGGTGCCGATTATGTGCTTTAGCACGGTGTGTGTGTGTGTGTCTCACCTCTGGAATATTCTCTTCAATGATCTTCAGAACAGCTTGCATGCAGTGTTTCCTATTCAGAATTATTTCTATGTTCTCGGACACCAAATCTGTGGGAGAAAACACACCATAACAATCAATATCCCAACACACATACACACGCACGCAGAACAAACACAAAAACAGGACAACGCACACACAGTAATGTAGCACAACACAAAACAGAAAATACTGAGCACACATATTGAGGGGGGTTACCTGGGTCTGTGCGTATGCTGCTGAGGTCCAGATACTGCTGAGAGTAGCGCTTGGACATACATCGCTGCAACCAGAGTTTCAGAGTTAATTCATACACACACACCAGAGTTTCAGAGCTAATTTACACACACACACACCAGAGTTAATTTACACACACATGTTTAACTATCCATACTTGTAACCAAGGCAACACCTACGATGTTCTCTGTACATATGGAGACTCATGACCCAACTGGTATCCTTCCCTCCCCACCCACATGTAGCCCGCTGGGGGCGCCATGTCTCACCTTCAGGCTGTCCAGCTCTTCTGGCTTCATGTCAGTGAAAGGGGGAGCACAGGGGTTTGAGATCACAATGACCTGCAGATAGATACACACACAGATTCAGCTCAAACAGGGGCCCACACTGCAGCTCATCCCAACCCACTACACAAGACATGAATATTCAGCAGATCAGCTTTGTATCTGTCTGAGCGTGTGTGTGCGTGTGTGTGTGTGTGTGTGTGTGTATGTGTATGTGTTTGTGTGTGTGTTAGGGGAGCCTCATAGTGAACATGTGAGCATCTCCATGGTGACGTGGGTCTAATGTAGGTATGGTGAGCGTCTCCATGGTGACGTGGGTCTAGTGTAGGTATGGTGAGTGTCTCCATGGCGACGTGGGTCTAGTGTAGGTATGGTGAGCCGTACCTTGTAGCCCTCGGCGTCGGTGATCTTGCGGGAGATTTTCTGTAGTGCGTTGGCAGCGGAGGAATCCTCAATGTAGAACTGCGCTCTATGACCTTCTGTGCTGAACTGGAGAGACACAGTACATTAACACACACACACAAAGTGTGACACATTTGTGTGTGTTTGAGCTCTTGAGGGTGTGTGTGTGCGCGTGTGTGTGACTTTACTTACTTTGACTGCCGTGAAGGGGACAGGACAAAGATTCTGAAGCACGTCCAGCAGCCACTTTTTGTCATACTTCTTCCCATAAGGGATCTGAAGGTTAAAATCACACACATGTCACTAAAAACACTGTGCTTCTTCCCATAAGGGATCTGAAGATTATAAGTCAGCCTAACCGAGACAAATCACACTTTGATGAGGCATTTTGGGAACTATTAGGAAGTCATTCAACAACTCACACCATGTTTGGTGTGTATAAATGAGTGTGTGTGGGGGTGTGTGTGTTACTCACTATAATCTTGAACCAGCCCTTCTTCCCAGCAGCTCCTCCTCCTCCCCCGCCGCCTCCTCCTCCACCTCCTCCTGAGGGACCTCCCCCTCGGTGGCCAGAACCACCACCTCCTCTACGATCACGGTCAAATCGACCATCTCCACGGCGACCTGGCCGGCCATATGGGTTACTGGAGAAGAATTGGGATATACAGGACTCACAGTGAGAAACACCACCAGCGCATAAACACAGACACGCACACACACTGGCTGATGGGGTGAGACAATAGACAGGCCTAACAGTTTCCCAAAAGAAAGTCTGAAGCTGAAGTTCCTTTCAAACCTTTACTTAGGATTCACTGTAAAACTAAAACTGTTTAAGAGTAATCATGTAGGCTAATATTTCAAGTTACAGAATAGAAACAAATGTGTTAGCTTATGGCTAATGTATATGAGAAACCCCATAGAGATGCTAATGTTAGCATATTAGATAAAAGCAGATATTTAGAACAAACTTCAGCCCATTTACAGAAGGGATACAATGAAAGAGTTCTTTGTTTACAACTGACCATAAAAATACTAAAAGGCTAATGTTTTCTATCCTACCCACACACACTTTAATTTCAATACTTGATAATGTCAATTTGTACATTGTTAAAACAACAATCACAATATTATCGCAGATTATATCGCCCACCCAGCAAAAGCAACACATCAGAGAGAGAGAGAGAAAGAAAGAAAGAAAGATAGAGAAAGAGGGAGACAGAGAGAGAGAGAGAAAGAGAAGAAAGAGAGAGAAAGAGGGAGACAGAGAGAAAGAGAAAGAGAGAGAAAAAGGGGGAGAACTTACTATCTGCGCTGCAATGAACCATCCTGCGACCCCTCTCCCATGTTGATGTCACCATCGTCATCATCAAAGCGGGAGCGGGGGTTGGGTCCGAACCCCCCTGCTCCACCTCTGTGCCGCTGCCTCGGCCCCTGATGCTCACTGTGCATGCGGGCTCGGAACGAACCCCGGCCCTTCCGGTTCCGGAACTGAGGGCCCCCAGTGCGGTCATCATGCTCTATGAAGGACATATAGCGACATAGAAGAGAGAGAACCAAATCAAATACATACATAGATAGATCACAGACAGGCCGATCAGAGAAAGGAGAAAAGAGTTTTAGTTCTCTTGACAAAACTTACCACCACAAATACTGTGCATTGATCAAAATGTGCCCGAGTTCATTTGGGTACATTTTCAGCAACCATTCATACACATACATGCCTGCAATTCTAACATAAAAGCTTTCCTCAAACTAATTAGTGAAGACACAAAACTATACATTGATTGATAAAAAAAAGTATTCATGTAGTCTGAAACTTAAGAGAAGGAGTTGATATTACACCTTAGAATATTCACTAGGTGCCATACTACCAACCAATAGCCGTAACCCTAGGTGTCATACAACTAACAACCCGAACCCTAGGTGTCATACAACCAATAAAGTCAGGCAATTACAAGAGCACCACGATGTTCATTGAGGTAAAGAACGAGGCTAAGGATGCATGCACCAGATTATACAATTGCAAATCATGTAAATGTATCGCCAATAAGATTGGTGGACCTTAAAAAACATAACAAACTCAAGAAAATAAACTAAAAAGACTCTACTAGGTCTAGGGCTTGCCCAATTACGTAACCGAATCCTCACGTACAAAATACGTCAATAAGCAATCCCCATCCCCTGTCCAGTAAGTGGAACATATAAACAAATATAAATTACTGTGTCGGCGGTGATTCACAGAAACATCAATCGGTTATAGGAAACTACTGAATGAACGGGATACAACACAGTAGGACGGTTTATGAGAAGCGCGCTAGTCTTCTCATTTCGCGTCCGGGGCTGACTTCAATGATTGCCTTTCAGTGTTTACCTGTAATGAACATGCCTCTGCTGAACACCTCTCTTTCGGATGAGAATCCATCTACAGAAGAAACGAGGAATACAGTGCGTCTGAATGTCACCGTATGGGTCAAAGGACTGTGAAGAGACTTACCGTTGTAGTAGCGGGAGTCGTCGGCCGCCGCCATGTTCTGTCAAGTGGCTGTAAACAATCCTGCTACACTGTGGATACGACACACCGGGACAGCGATTCTCGACCAGACCACGGGACCCACAATGAATATATTCGAGTTATTGAAATACAACGCCCTTCAGTTCAACTCGTGCTACTTTACAGTATGTAAGGGTACACCGTCGCACGATTACCAACTGTTTTCTACTGCGCATGAGTGATAATACCTAAAACTACAGTATCTTTCTCTTTGGAATTTCCGGAGTTTTCTTTTCTACAACCCCCCTCAGCACCATCTTCTGGAGAGGAGGGTACACGCATGTTATTCCAGCGTGGGGTGATGGCCAAATCTGAAAATTATGATCTTCCTTGACAGCACCACCGCTCACAGAGGAACTTGCAATACTTATATTCATGTACACCAAACCATCCTGTCTTCAAGGTTTAAAACTATTCATAATTCAAATGATGCACATGCATATCTACCAATTCCATGCCAATTAACTAGCTGGGTAACTGGTCTAGATGGCTTGCCCTCAATTTAAAAGTTAATCTTAGACAGCATAAATCAACGTTGATCCTATTTCATCTATTTTTTCCCCCATTCACATGGTGCATGCATATCAGATATCTATCCGCATGCATGCTTACATTAATGATGCTAATTTTCTGCATTATGTTGCCTCATGAATCATGATAGCATCCTAGCAATCAGGCCATATTGATAGTTCTGGAAAGAAGAAAATAGGCCGATTGGGATCTAATCATGAACATATTTCGTTGCAAAGTCACGCAGTTCAATTCATAACTACATATGTGTTCTGAGTTTTGCCGCGTAATATTAACTATCAAACCCTGTAAGTTAGGTATTAGCATGCTAGCTAAAGTGGCCATGTGCACGCTCCTTCTACTGACTTGAGCGCCACACACACTGGCTGACACCAACTTTTGCAGCAAAAAGTCGTGCCATGGGATGAAATACCTGGTGAAGGTCGAATACGTGTAGTCACTGCAAGTGTTGGGTGAAATCGGAAAGCCATTTTTCACGTCTGTCCCATATATTTCCATCTAACTTTTTGCCCCATCCAAAATAAAGTCAATCGATACGAATTGTACACTACACTGCCAGAGGGTGGCGTCTTCCGATTTCAATGGTCAAGATAACCCAATTCTCCAATCCACCTGTATGGTGTGAACAGTTCCCCGATTAGCACTGGGTGGGCCTGTTGACTTTAATGTGGCTTTAATGTGGGATGAGACCACTTTTAGGTCTATGGGTGAGACCAGGGTGAGACAGATGAGCCATTTCTTTTTTTTTTTTTCCTTTTTTTTTTAAGTGAAACGGTTGTCATTTTTGTAATGGAAACCAAGTAGCCTACAAAAGCTGACAAAATGTATTCTACATGGTAGTTGCACTGACTGATGAGAGAGCAAGGATCAGATTTGAACAACTGCGTTAATTTCACATTCGGTGGGCTACTTATTAAGTTGAAATCTGATTAGTAATCTGTTAGACATTTCAATAATAATAATGATAATAATAATAATAATAATAATAATAAAATAATTTAATACTGGTACATTGAAAGTTGCACTCTAAAAAATAGCCTTGACAACTAATTTCACACACAATATCAGTAGGCCTATCCCTCAGGTAAAAAAAAGAGAAGAAATATCAAAACGCATTACAGTCACTATCACTGTGCGTTGGAGTGTGTGTACGCGCCTGGCTACAGCTTATTTTGTTATTAAAGATGAAGTTCAGTTCATCCAGTCCCTGGTGCCAGCAGGCTGATCCTCAATAGTGGTAGCTGCCTCTGTGATGATGCCTCTCTGCTTCCTGACCCTGCTGGAGTCACTGTGCGGGGCTCAAGCCGTCAAACTGCACAGGCTGTGTGTTCCTCTCCTCGTCCTCGTCCTCGTCTTCGTCCTCTCCATCCCCAGCCAGCGTCTGCGAGTCCGAGCGCTCCAGGCCGCTGCCTTGGGCTCGCCTGATGGCCTTGGCCAGGAGCCGGTTTATGGAGGCCAGGCCGATGAGGTACCCGTCCTCCCGGTTGCCCTCGGCCCACGCCACGTCGTGCTGCAGGCGCATCCCCTCGGGGGTCGGCATGCTCTTCCCAAAGTCGATCATCCACACGTTGGCCTTGCTAGAGCTGTCGTGGACGAAGAGCAGCGAGCTGCCAATCAGCTGGGAGAGAATGGGAGCAGGACAGTACACATGAGTGGACAGGATGGAGGGGTTAGAGACCTGGGGGGGGGGGGGGTTGAGACCTGAGGTGGTGTGCATGTGTGGGGGGGGGGGGGGGGTTGAGACCTGAGGTGGTGTGTGTGTGTATGTAGGGGGGGGGGGGGGGGGTAGAAACCTGAGGTTGTGTGTGTATATGTGTGGGGGGGTTGAGACCTGCGGTGTATATTTATACTGGGTGGGGGGGGGGGGGGGGCCTGATTATTAATAGACCAAACTACAATGAACTGAATAATGGCAATAAGCAAAAACATACAAACAGCAAATGAAAGAAAAGAGGAAGGAATGCTTCTCTTTGCTATAATTATCAGTTCAGGATGCTCTTCAAAAAGGGCCTATAACTTTTGTCAACACATTTCAACTCTATAGTTTTCATCAGGGCATGCCCAAATTAAAACTATAGAGCTGAAACGCGTTGGCATGTGGCCATTTTTTGATTAAAGACTTTTTTAATATTTATCAGGAGTGCCTCAATACTTCTACTTTTTCAGCAGTTAAATGACTTAGAACTTAGCAACGAGATAGATGGATAAGTAGAGACTACAGGATGTTGAGAGGAGCGCTTGGACTAAGTCTCCTCTCCCAACCAGAGTTAGGAAGGGATGGAGGAGTAGTGAGGGAAGTTAGGAGGGGATGGAGGAGTAGTGAGGGAAGTTAGGAGGGGGTGGAGGGGCAGTGAGGGAAGTTAGGAGGGGGTGGAGGGGCAGTGAGGGAAGTTAGGAGGGGATGGAGGAGTACTGAGGGAAGTTAGGAGGGGGTGGAGGGGCAGTGAGGGAAGTTAGGAGGGGATGGAGGAGTACTGAGGGAAGTTAGGAGGGGGTGGAGGGGCAGTGAGGCATGTCCCCACCTCCTCAATGTCCTCCCTGTCAGGACAGCGTGAGTACTCCGGCAGAGCTCACCTCATGTGTGTTGAAAAACTCTGACTCGTGCAGCGCGTCACTCAGAGCCTGCAGTCTGGACTGGTACGCCCTCTGGTGGAAACAAAAGGCATGACTGTTTGGTGGGCGGCGACTGCGAGTGTATTTGCATAGGCTGCCAAAACAACAGCACAGTCTACTACTAATACAGTATGTAAAGCATGTGTGAGGTGCAAATATGGAATAAATAAGGGCAGATCAGGGAGAGACTAGGTGATAGTGTGTCTGTCTGCAAGACAGAGGAATAGAGACATGCAGGCTACACTCACTGCCATGCACAACTGACAGGCGGAGGAAGTCATGTATCCAGGGCCATACAACTCTTCAATGCTTCATAAAGGGAAGAGGAGAGATAGACTTCTCTGCATAGGCTATCTGCATCTCCACTCTCTTCTACACTTCCATGTCCTTCCTTAACAATGCTGTGTACTGACTGTTTACTGGCTACATTAGCCCACATGTACAACCCCTCCCTCCACCCCCTTGACCGAACTGGACTCTAACTTCATACTTGACCAATGGCTGATGATACTTCAAACCCATCCTTGCACTGCTGCTGTAATTGTTATGTTACTATGTTTTCTCTTGGTTTGTCCATATACTGTATACTACAGTATAATTGTTATATTACTATGCTTACATTTTATTGTCCATATTTAACCCTGCACTGTGAGAGAAAGGAGAGAGAGAGAGAGAGAGAGAGAGAGAGAGAGAGAGAGAGAGAGAGAGAGTTAGGAACAGGGGAGAGGGAGAGAGAGGCAGAGAGGTGAATACCACTGACCAGGATGTGGAGTTTGCTCTTGGTGAAGGTGATGAAGGCATCTATGAGTTGACCTATACTCTGGGTCCTATTGAAGTCCCGCAATACAGTCCCATTCTCCAGCTGACAATACACAAACACACACACACACAGGTAAGTTTGCATATAGGCCTAAGAAAACGTGTGTGTGTGTGTGTGTGTGTGTGTGTGTGTGTGTGTGTGTGTGTGTGTTTGTACTGTATATGTATGTCTGAGCTTCATGTCACCATGATGCCTTCAATCCTGAAGCCCAGGGTTGAACTGGAGCTGACTGAATCCCTCCACTGCATGTAGCGCAGCTTGGTCACAGCAGCCTGGGCGTGTTCCTCCGCCAAGGGTGCAGATGGATCTACTTTCATCATCTTCTGGTACATATCTTTCCGAAGGCTGGTGCTCATCCTGGCCTTGGCTATCTCCTCCTCCAAATATGTTCTAAAGGAAGCCAAGACAAACATGTCACAGACACCAAGAGAGATGTCAAGATATACAGATATATTCTGTAAATAACAAATGTACTTAGTTACCGTACTGGCCAGTTTGACCAGGGAATCGCCAACTTACTAATGGGATTTTACTCCATGACACCAGGGGGCGCTCTCAGTGACTGACATAACAGAGAAACCTGTCTACCAGGGCTGTGTCCAGAAGTCAAGCGTGCACGCTGGATAGTACCTTCTTTCCAGTAGCGTCTTAGTTAGCTTGCTCCTCAGTATGCGTCCCTACCTACATTTGGACAGCACTAACTAGTTGGCGTCACCTGACTCGGGGAGGGGGGTGTGTTGACGATTTGCATGACGTGTGGAGCTTGACCTGCGCTGCGCAATGGATTATGGGCTATCTGAGGGCAAAAAAGATGCATCGATGCACGCTTGGAAATCACGCCAAACGAAGTACCCAACTAGTGAGAGCGCTTGACTTTCGGACAGTCTATTCTGACGTAACTTCTGGAAAATGCACACTGCCCAGCGTGCGTACTGATGTTTCAGACACAGCCCATATGTAGACAAGACAGAGGAACCTGTCTACCTGATGCCTACGTCTATATAACAAACCTGTTTACCTGATGTCTACATCTCTATAAAAGTAATAGCGCTACCGCACACTGTTGACTTTTTACTCACATTTTTATTATTCAGAGCAAAATAAAAAAGTGAGTAAAAAGTCAGGTGTGCGGTAGAGCTATTACTTTTATTGCTATTTGAATGGTCCTGCAATCTACCGGCACCTGATCGGACTGTGCGTGGTACCGGAGTGATTTGGAATCTCTGTATAAGTACTCAATACTTAGTCTTGTAGGCCATTTGTGTGCATCACAATAACGGTTTAGAAATCTGGATAAAGCATTGGGGATATGTGTGCTCTAAGGTGTGTGATCCTATTGTGTATTCTCTCCCCCTCTCTCTCTCTCCTTCTCTCCTTCTCTCCTTCTCCCGCCCCCCCCCCCCTCTCTCTCATGATGGTAGCGTCCTCTCCTGCTGTCGTACCTCACTCCCATCTTGCAGTCCATGATGACTGGGTTGGTGAGTCCGGTGAGGAGGTCCTCTAGTCTCAGGTACTCGTTGCCGTTGCGACACAGAGGGCCGTAGTAGCGCGGCACAAACACCCGCAGGACGTCTGACATCAGCAGGCTGAGACACGCCCCCTCCGTCTCACTCCAGCGCTTCAACACCTCACCTCCCTCACTCAGCTGGAAGTTACCTAACATACACACACACACACACACACACAATGTCACTCAGTCAGAAATCAGAAAAGTCTGTATACAAACAGATTGACAGTTATATAGATAGACAGATAGATAGATAGATCGATAGATTGAAAGATAGACAACTATACTTCATTGCCACACAACAATGTTGGTGGTAATTGTTGTTACAGAAAATGGCAGTTCAACCCAGTAAAGGAGAAAAGAACCACACACTAGCTTGAGATGGAGGTGGAGGGTGAGGGCATGAATGACAGGACACCGGGGAAGCCCTTACTCATTAATGTGCCATGGCATCTTTACTGACCAAAGGATGCCGGGGAACCCCCTACTTGTTGTGAATGTGCCATGGCATCTTTAATGACCACAGGAAGGCAGCACCTTGGTTTAATGGTTTAATGGTTAAAACAAAACACAAAGGCAAATAAATAAATTGTTCAGATCAAGTTTGTGTTCAGGTGCCAGATTGCTGAAGGACAAGGTTTTGTATTGTCTTCCAGAGGACCTGTGGCGATTTGATTATTTTGGTAGCACAGCTTAAGCTGCACAGTTTAAGGTAAACAATGAGGTCAGAGGCTGTGGCTACAACCCTCTCTGATGTCCTTCAGGTGCAACGGTCTCCAGACAGTAATGGGTGACGTGATGATGCTCTCTATGACCGCTTTATCGAAACGCACCAGCAGGTGTTTTCTCACAAGAAACTTTTTTTAGCCGCCTAAAGAAGCCTTTACTGTACTTTTTGATTATGGGAATGGTGTTTATTCACATCTATTAATTCATGAGACACTTTTACCCAAAGCAACATTCCATATTAAAGGATTATATTACAAGGGCCATTGTTCCTGGAGTAACTCAGGGCTAAGTGCCCTGCTCAAGGGCACAACAGTGGAAGCCAGGAATTGAACCCCTTTTCAGGCTATCATACTCACCAACTCACACACATGCCATGGAATTACTTTCAGATACATACCCACCCACCCACACACACACCTCAAATATTTATTCATACACACAGTGTGTGTCTGTGTGTGTGTGTGTGTGTGTGTGGCTAAGAGAGGGTGTGTAAATCTCAGTGATATGAAGGACTGTGCATTTGATCCTGTGAGAGTGTGTGAGAGCCCATCTAAGTTATATTAGGACTTGTGCATTGTGCATGTGTCACATTGAGCTTCTTGAGTGAGTGAGAATGGGTGGCTGTCAGTATGTGATTTATGAGGGTGTGAGTGTGTGTGTGTGTCCTACGTGTGAGGACAACATAAAACTGGACATCAAAGCGGTGGCATTCAGTGTGAGGTCAGACTGGCTTGACTTTAGCGGTCTCTGTCATCAGATTGGTATACTTGAGAAGTGGGCGAGATCAGACAACAGAGCAGTTGAACCGGATAACACCATTACCGACCCGCACATTTACCCGCACGCAACCTATAAACCGGAAAACACCATTACCGACCCGCACATTTAACCGCACGCAACCTATAAACCGGATAACACCATTACCGACCCGCACATTTAACCGCACGCAACCTATAAACCGGATAACACCATTACCGGCCCGCACATTTACCCGCACGCAACCTACAGTATAAACCGGATAACACCATTACCGACCCGCACATTTACCCGCACGCAACCTATTTAACCGGATAACACCATTACCGACCCGCACATTTACCCGCACGCAACCTATAAACCGGAAAACACCATTACCGACCCGCACATTTAACCGCACGCAACCTATAAACCGGATAACACCATTACCGACCCGCACATTTAACCGCACGCAACCTATAAACCGGATAACACCATTACCGGCCCGCACATTTACCCGCACGCAACCTACAGTATAAACCGGATAACACCATTACCGACCCGCACATTTAACCGCACGCAACCTATAAACCGGATAACACCATTACCAACCCGCACATTTACCCGCACGCAACCTACAGTATAAACCGGATAACACCATTACCGACCCGCACATTTACCCGCACGCAACCTATACACCGGATAACACCATTACCGACCCGCACATTTAACCGCACGCAACCGGGTAAATTGCGCGACACGCAGTGCAAGTTACAACAATAGGTGCGAGGGCAGCCATCCTCAAAAGTAAGCGCTCACACAGTACACAGCACACAGCACACAACAACGGACAGACCTCAGACTACAGGGAAAACTCCACTCACTTCCTGTCCCACACCGTATTCTCAAACTCCACTCTTGGCCAGGATATTATAATTTTTCCCACACCGTATTCTCAAACTCCAGACTTGGACAGGATATTCTCACTTTGACCATCAAAGCGCGCCTTCAAGTCTTCCCAACAAGATCCAACCTGGCTACATGGTACCCATCCAGCCACAACCCGCACTGTGTTCTTCACTCCACTAACCATGGCAGCGAGACCACGGCATATGTCCTGAATGGATACAGTTTTCATAAAGGACTTATATTTAGGCATTAAACCATTAAAGGAGTGCAGGAGGGAACAACAAAAATATACAAACACCACGCTGCTCGACACCATCATATCTAATAAGAATGTGACTATTGTCCAGATAGGATGTACTTTTGACTTGTATATGGACACTGGTTTCAACTCCAAAACTGTATCAACCACTTGCTGACAGGATTACAAATCTGGGATTCCAGTGTAATCTAATCGTTGTTGTGTTTGGGAATCTTGGACATATGCACAAACTTGTTTTGTGTGGGCTGCAATGGTGGACTAAGTGAGCCAAATGCAAAGAGCACTGCTCCTCTTCTGCAATGTGTATTCATTTGGAGACGACGCTGCCGTGTTCATCCAGAACCACTAAGGACCAATAGCACAACGCACTCTGTGTTTGATCAGACCTGTCTAAGCGTGAAACATACTTCCATTGACGTTTATATCTGTCAATTCTTCCCCTGTGTTAAGGTCAAATAAAAACATTAAAATGTGTACTCATCATACCTTGATGGCCAGCCAGCTGGACCCAGGAACTCTGCCTGCGCTTGGACCACTGCATCATGGTGAGGAAGGTCCTCCACGATCGACACTGCAGGACAGCGGGGGACATACAGGGCACAGAGGTCAAAGATGAAGGGTAAAAGGTTAAAGGAGAGAGAGCCTTTTCTATGAGGTCAAGAGGGCATCGCTGACTGGTGGCTGAGGCAGTATTACGAGTGGTCTTCTTCACTGGGATGGATCATCCCTTTTGATCACTAATGCAGCCAGTAGAGTGTGTGTGTGTGTGTGTGTGTGTGTGTGTGTGTGTGTGTGTGTGTTGTGGGGGAAGTGGGGGGGTGGGATCTCTGGATGTTACAGTTTTGTACAAGTTTTGCCTCTGCTAAATTTGTCATGTTTTCCAGCCTGATGTGACCTATGGAACCCAATCAGTGCGTGTGGGTCTGCATGTGGCATGTCTTGTCAAAGTCACAGTATTGCATCACCTGACCCCTGCCATTCTACTGCCCCCTGCCATGCTCACCTGACCCCTGCCATTCAACTGCCCCCTGCCATGCTCAGTTCTCATCACAGTTCTCGTCCGTGGAATGCTTGATGCGTTCTAGATGCACGCAATGTTTGATGAACATACAGTGCCTATAGAAAGTTATCATACCCTTTTGAAATAGTTACCTTTTTTGTCTTACAGCCTGAAATCAAAACCCATTTTAAAAAAAATCTTTTCCAGTTTTATTTACAAATGTAGCTGTACAACATCAAAATAATGAAAAAAAAACTCAACAATTCTGAAAATTAATAAAAAATGAAAAACTAGAATAACAGGGTTGGAAAAGTCATCATACCCCTGACTTAATACTTTGTAAAGCTTCCTTTTGCTTTCATTACAGCCATCAATCTGTTTGGATATGTCTGTATTATGGCTTTGCACACCTAGATAGGGGAATATTTGCCCAATTTTCCGTACAGAAATGTTACAATTTAGTCAAATTCTGTAGGGAATGGCGATGGACTGCTCTCTTCAAGTCAATCCACATATTTTCTATAGGATTTAAGTCAGGGCTCTGACTTTGCCACTCAAGGATATTCACCATCCTATCCTTAAGCCACTGCTTTGTTCTTTTGGCAGTATGTTTAAGATTATTGTCGTGTTGGAAGGCGAATGACCTCCCCATCCTCAGCTGTTGGGGAGAGGGACGCAGGTTTTCCTCAAGAATTTTGGTGTACTTGGCAGCATCCATTTTCCCTTCTATCCTGACCAATTGCCCAGTCCCCGCTGAAGAGAAACATCCCCAAAACATAATGTTGCCCCCACCATGCTTCAAAGTAGGTATGGTGTGTTTTGGGTGTGTTTGGGTGTGTATACTGTGTTTGGTTAGCACCTGGAGCTCAGTCCAAAAACTTCAATCTTAGTCTCCAAAAAGTTCGATCTTAGTCTCATCTGACCATATAAGCTTTTTTCACATGGTAGCAGAATATTCCAGATGTGTTTTTGCACTGAACTCCAAGCGCAATGTTTGGCGAAAACCAACACAGTACACCTCCCAAAACACACCATACCTAGTGTGAAGCATGGTGGGGGCAACATTATGTTGTGGGGATGTTTCTTTTCAGCAGGAACTGGGCAATTGGTCAGGATAGAAGGGAAAATGGATGCTGCCAAGTACACCCACATTCTTAAGGAAAACCTGCGTCCCTCTCCTAGACAGCTGAGGATGGGGAGGTCATTCGCCTTCCAACACGACAATAATCTTAAACATACTGCCAAAAGAACAAAGCAGTGGCTTAAGGATAGGATGGTGAATATCCTTGAGTGGCAAAATCAGAGCCCTGACTTAAATCCTGTAGAAAATATGTGGATTGACTTGAAGAGAGCAGTCTATCGCCATTCCCTACAGAATTTGACTAAATTTTAACATTTCTGTACGGAAAATTGGGCAAATATTCCCCTATCTAGGTGTGCAAAGCTATAATACAGACATATCCAAACAGATTGATGGCTGTAATGAAAGCAAAAGGAAGCTTTACAAAGTATTAAGTCAGGGGTATGATGACTTTTCCAACCTTGTTATTCTAGTTTTTCATTTTTTATAAATTTTCAGAACTGTTTACTTTTTTTTCATTATTTTGATGTTGTACAGCTAAATTTGTTAATAAAACTGGAAAAGATTTTTTTTAAAATGGGTTTTGATTTCAGGCTGTAAGACAAAAAAAGTAACTATTTCAAAAGGGTATGATGACTTTCTATAGGCACTGTACATTCTCTGGGACGCGTGTGTGTGTGTGTGTGTGTGTGTGTGTGTGTGTGTGTGTGTGTGTGCGCGCGTGTGTGTCTGTGTGTGTGTGTGTGTGTGTGTGTGTAGACCACACCGGTCATATTGTCATGACTCTTTCTAGAGTATTTAGATCTTGTTTTCTTTGCGTGCCTATTAAATAAAAAATAAAAACATTTAAATGTGTGTGTGTGTGTGTGTGTGTGTGTGTGTGTGTTTAGCGGACATGGATACAGTGCAAATTCTACAGTTGCTCGCCTATCCTTACCAGTACTCCCATGCAAATGGCGCATTCAAATCAGCCGGGTCAGGGCATTATTTCAGACCAATGCAAATACAGCCCCAGGGATGCAGAGAAAGAGACAGCTCGTGTGTGTGTTTCAGAGAAAGAGGGAGCTCACCTGTGTGTGTGTGTTTCTATCACTTTAATCATTTGATGTTGAGAAGGAGAGAGCTTGTCTGTGTGTTTCAGAGAAAGAGAGAGCTTGTGTGCGTGTGTGTGTGTGTGTGTGTGTGTGTGTGTGTGTGTGTGTGTGTGTGTGTTTCTACTATTTCATTTTAATAATTTAACGGTTAAAGAAATGGGTCTTGGCCATAGTCTGTATACAAGTTCTTAATAAGTCCTGTGCTCTGTAATAATTAGGGACATTCAACTTGAAGGATGGGATTTCCTGAAAAGTTACTGGGGGGTTACTGCTCCAATCCCTTCAATGTGCAGAGCACAGTACACTGTCAGTCCAGAGGGTTCTGCTGACCAACCCAGTCAACCCAGAGGGTTCTGCTGCTGCTGACCGACCGGCCGCCATGTTGTTTTCTAACTCTCCCGTGGAGACATGACACAGCAGACGCTGCCCACAGAGAGGACTGAAATCAGAACGCACGCCTCATGATGTAGACTGGTCATGACATCAGAACGCACACCTCACGACATCAGAACGCACGCCTCATGATGTAGACTGGTCATGACATCAGAACGCACACCTCACGACATCAGAACGCACGCCTCATGATGTCAGAACACACACCTCATGACGTCAGAACGCACGCCTCATGATGTCAGAACGCACGCCTCATGATGTCAGAACGCACGCCTCATGATGTAGACTGGTCATGACATCAGAACACACGCCTCATGACATCAGAGCGCACGCCTCATGATGTGGACCTGGTCATGACCACTTCATGTCCAGCTGTTTAGTTGGACCTGGTCATGACCACTTCATGTCCTGCTGTTTAGTTGGACCTGGTCATGACCACTTCATGTCCTGCTGTTTAGTTGGACCTGGTCATGACCACTTCATGTCCTGCTGTTTAGCTCCTCTAATGTATGTTTCTTGTTGGGTGTCCTCATGTGTACAGAATAATGGCTGAATAGAATAATTCAACCAAGTCAGCTGTTATGTGTTCCTCTTAGGTAAATGACCATCACTACATTATAGTCATTCAAGTGAATCATGAATATAGTTTCAGTAAGCATTTCCAAAACTGACTTGACTGTATGCGTGTTTACTGACTTCATTTAAAATATACAAATATGTGGACACACACACACACACACACACACACACACACACACACACACACACACACACACACACACACACACACATACACACACACTCACACACAGAATTACAAACACATATAGTCAAATTCAACACACATTGACAGGTTCACAAACAATAATAGGGACATGCTCTCTAGACGTACACACACACACACACACACACACACACACACACACACACACACACACACACACACACACACACACTTACCCTCCTCATGATTCTCCGGCGAGAAGAGGTCTCCTCCCCTTCGCTGAAGACCTCGTCGCTCTCTGGAGAGGAGCAGTTGAAGGAGGAGGAGGAGGAAGAGGATGTTGAGGAGTGCACCAGTACGCGGGACAGAATGTGATGGTGTGGCGTCTCCTTCACCCTCCTCCTGTCCTCCTCCAACCCACTCCTGGCCTCCTCCCTCTCTCCGTCCACCTCCTCTCCATCTCTGCTGTGCTCTTTGGACATCTTTCCTCCTCTCCTCCACCCCCTCCCGCGCTCCTCGGGCGTAGTCCTCTCCAGGCTGCCGCCGCGCGGCCTCTCTCTCCTTCCCTCGTCCCGCCTCTCATTCATCCCTCGTTCCCTCAGACTCCACAGGTTTCTCCTCGGCGCCTCTCTTCTCTCTGGCTGCTGAATCCCTCCATCTTTCTCTCTTTCTCCGTCTTCTTTCGCTTCCACTCCTCCATCTCCCCCCTCCTCCTCCTCCTCCTCTCCACATGCTCTTCCCTGCTGTGTGGAGTGACCTGAGATTGTGTGTGACGTGTGTACTGGTGTGTTTGCCTGCTGTGTTTGTGTTGTCTCTCCAGTCAGGGTTAAGGTTGTGTCGTGTGCTGCTGGTGTGTGTGTTTGTGCTAGTTGTGCGGACGCTTCAGTATGCGCCGGCGTGTGTGTGAGCTCGCCTGTCTCTGGTGGTGTGTGTGTGACCCCACTGGTGTGTTCAGATCCTTGTGGTGTGTGTGTGGCGTCCGGTCCCCCCTCCACGCCATCGTCGGCCCTGGGGGAGAGCACAGCCTGGGCAGATTGCAGCATCGGCGTGACTCTGGGCCCTTGCAGGACTGCAGTGTAACATCCTGCCATTTCCTCTTCTTCATGAGGGTGTCCCTCTAGCAAACAAACAATTCCTCCATCTTCCGCACCTGTATCCAGTGACGTTCCAATTGCTCCTTCTGCTCTTCTCCTTTCCAGAGAGGCTGAGGGAGAAGTGGTGACGTTCATTGTTCTCTCCAAACACTTACCATGAGAGCAGGAGTTCTGCTCATTTACTTCCTTAGGACATTACGAAATGCTCTCAAAGCAAGAGGAAGCCCCGACCAACTTTTTTTTTTACGTACGAAAGTATGATAGCCACCGAGTTCGCTTTCACTGCTGTCCGTGTCCTAGAAACCGACGACAAATCAAATAGGTCGCCGACCTTAGGTCCTGAACGATCTCTCTTCAATTTTTGAATCGATCTGCCGTGCGTTTTGCGCCTAGAGTGAGGGATAATTTACATGATGTGACGCGGGGCTACAGACACGTCGCGGAGGTTTCCAAAACAACTCTGAGAGCGCAGACTCGACAGGCACGTGCCACATCCACTTTACATGTCATCGATCAAAATCAGCACACTGGTGATGCTGCTACTAGGGTAACGTATAATGAAGGAAGATATCTGCGGTGTGTGTAGCCTATTCAAACTATTCAGCAATAAAGCCCGATTCGCTTATATGATGACTCGTTGTCCAGATTTTTTTTTTCTTTTTACAAAACAATGATATTGAATGTACTTCTTCGAACACACAGCCACGTTTACTCCACATCCTTTCTGGGTGATATATTTCCCCCAATACAGCGGCCCCAGGTTGTGTGTCCCTGCGTGAATAGCAGCTTTTGTTCACAAAACATGACATAAACAAATGTTCCCTTCTGTCGCCAGCACTTCGCAGAGAGAGACAGAGTGTGTGTGTGTGTGTGTGTGTGTGTGTGTGTGTGTGTGTGTGTGTGTCAGAGTAAGGTCCATGGAAATGAATGCAAATTCAGGCATTATTTTCCACATTCCACCAGATGAGTTTCATGTCAACTCCGTTGGAATCGTCGGCTCGCGCCCGTCAGACGCCGAGACAGAAGAGAACAAAACATTAAATCGGAAGAGAAACCAAATGAAGTTTTGGAATAATGTAATTGTTTACTTAGAAATGTACAAACAAAACTAAAGGAATGTACAAAGGACAAACATGCCACAAGACCAATGTTTAAACATATGTATTTGGTAAAAGCAGAAATATCTTGCTTGTTGAACATAAAAGCAGAGGACTTGCAAAATGAAATAACATAAATGCAAAATGAAATAACATAAATAAATAAACCATACTGAGTTGTTTGGTTTATATAATAAGCTTGGCAGATAGCTTTGAAATACAGCCTAGCTGCTACATAAGCACACAGTTGAATTTGCTTGCTCAGCAAGTGCCATTGCAGTAAATGGGAATGCTACTTCTCTGCATCCTCCTGATCTGGACTTTATCAAAATTGTTTTTCCTCGCTTTAAGATGGGTTCTGCTTACAGAGAAGTAAACACACAATGACTTCACTTCAGGTAAGGCCTGTCAGAACGTGTCCTTAAAAACACAGGAGGGAGTCCCCACGTGCAAGTGTGTGAGTGTGTCTTTAAAAAGGCAGGAGGGAGTACCCTATAGTGCAAGAGTGTGAGTGTGTCTTTAAAAGGACAGAGGAAGTGCATGAGTGTGTGCGAGCGCTGAGCTTGCTTCTTGTTTATCTTGTTCAGGTGCTGAGATCCAAAGTCGGAGAGTTTTGGACCACTCGATGTACCGTTGATGCATTGCCTACGATTTGGTATCGATCACCATACTCGGACTCACGCCGGCGTTGGCCCAAACCCGGCCCAGATCTAGCTATGTGGCCAAAGCATGGTAAAGCTGGACAGAAACTGTGGGGAGCACTGGTGGATTGGACTGAAGTTTGATGCAATGAGGGCTCCAGATCACCCCTCAGCCCTCCAGACTCCATGCCAATTTGTCTGGTCATGCCAGTCTGACACGAGCAGGGTGAAGCTGGGAGCCCCCTGTGGAGGATATAATAGAGGTCCATTATAGGATGGGCTGACCACAGACTTTTTAAGTGCCACCTTTATGTTACTAAATAGCGCTTGCTCGCTATTTTGCACTGTTAATCCTATTTGACCTCTCTTCATGGTTTTACATTACATTACATTTGGCTGACACTTTTTAACCAAAGCGACTTACAACATGGTAAAAACATTTAAGCTTTTAAGAGCACTTCTAACAACAAATTAAAAACCACAATAAGTGCATCAATGAGTGTAATAAGTGCATCAATGAGAACAAGTCTGTAGTAGTGCTATTATGAGAGGAGATGTTCTCTGAAGAGCTGGGTTTTCAGACATTTTTTGAAGATGGCGAGGGATGTCCCTACTCTAGAAGGAACTGGTAGTGCGTTCCACCGACGAGGGACGACAGATGAGAAAAGTTTGGATTGGCCTGAGCGTGCTGGCGGAAGAGCGTTTGAGTGAGCATTTACATTCCTATTCCTGTGCTCAGTTCATTTGTTTGGGCAATCGTGGTTGGCCTATCAGTAACTATATAACACAACCCACAATCAAGAAAACCCATTTCAGTTTTCAGTAGGCTTCTCCCACCTCACCATACTTCTAAAATATACAGCCTGTTTGAACAACTTCACATCTCTCTATCTTCCCCT
Organism: Sardina pilchardus; assembly: GCF_963854185.1. Classification (NCBI taxonomy): domain Eukaryota; kingdom Metazoa; phylum Chordata; class Actinopteri; order Clupeiformes; family Clupeidae; genus Sardina; species Sardina pilchardus. Next base: position 8,944,720 of record NC_085004.1, read on the forward strand.
CTCTCTCTCTCTCTCTCTCTCTCTCTCTCTCTCTCTCTCTCTCTCTCTCTCTCTCTCTCTCTCTCTCTCACTCCACTCCTCCCACATAGAAACATTCATTTTGTATGCATCTGGTCATTTGGGTCTGTATCTGTTTTTAAACACTCAGAAGTGAGGTGTATGTTTGCGTGTGCGTATGTGTTGTTCATGTTCCGTGTGTGTGTGTGTGTGTGTGTGTGTGTGTGTGTGTGTGTGTGTGTGTGTGTGTGTGTGTGTGTGTGTGTGTGTGTGTGTGTGTGTGTGTGTGTGTGTGTGTGTGTGTATGTGTATGTGTGTTTGTGTAAAAGAGCTCAGGAGATGACACAGTGGTTGGCCTGCTCCTCCTCCTCTGGGGGATCGAGGGCTTCTGGGATACTGGAGGACTCCTCTAGTTCGGCCTTGTTTATGCTGGCCTTCTGCTTCTCCTCCGCTGCCTCCGCACACAGACCCTGTCCTCCCACTTCCTGCTCCTGCACCTCTGGCTCCGGCTCAGACACCCCTTCCCTCTCAGGAATGGACTCTTCCATCCCATCACAGGCTTCTACAGGTGGGTCACTGTACTCCAGCAGAGGAGGGGAGTCCGTGCAGCTTGGCTCATCTGTGTCATATGTATAAAGATGAGAACAATTGACACCGAATCGCATCATAGCAGATTAACACACTGCACTGCCTCTTTCTAGACACAAGGGAGAGATGGTGAGTCAAACCAAAAGAGTGTTTGGCTGATCATTGGGGTGTCCTACGAAGCTCGATTAGTGGCTTAGCGCGGTATGTTGCACTCAAAGCCAGGGTATGCTGTCATACGAAAGTGGATTTGTTTTAGTGTCGCTGTATCACCATGGTATCTTATGCTCGCAACCAAACCTGGTCGGGAGCAGGTTATGTGCTAACTTATAGCTCAAATCGTGAAAAATCACCGCCCTCTGACTAATCCTACTGACTACTGACCAATCAATTATCTTGAAAAACGAAGTCATCTCACGTGTGAGAATCTACTGGAGCAGCTCCACGTCTTCAAACATTTTGAAACTCGAAGGCGCCTTTAACTATGTTGCGCATGCAGATATATCGCTACTATGGACATGCATACTATACAATATCTGATGAACATCGATTTTTTGATGTTATAGGTAAGACACTAAAAAAGACCACCCTAGATTTCACTACCGCTCATAAATGCGGAAGTAATCGTTGTTTAACCTAGGCTGTCTTGAGCATCTCCACGTTTCCCGATTGGTCAAAGTCACCCCAATCACGAGAACGCGCACAGATCTGAGCTGAAAGCCTAGTTTGACAAATTTATCACATACCTGCTATCGTAGGATCACTTAACTTATTACCCGATTTAAGGCTTTGTGCAGCCTCGATATGTCTAGATAGCCTAGACATGTCTAACTTGCTTCGTAGGATACCCCACATGTCTTGTGCAGATATTCCATGTTACGCAGGTGCATGCAGGTGTTATGTTCAGGTGTACCGTGCTCACCTGTGAAGATCTTGTAGCGTGCCATGAACTCAGCTGCAAGCCTCTCGCTCATATCTGATCTCAGATCTGCCGTTATGTCAGAAGGCTCTGAGTAATAGGCTCTCTCTGGTGTCTCCTCTCTGCTGTTCTGCTGACGAGACCGCTGCCTCACCTTGAGTTTACACACACACACACACACACACACACACAATATAAGTCAAACTTGTGTTTACATGTTTCTGTGAGGTGCTTTCCACATATTTAAGGTGATTATTGTATGTGTATGTGCGTGTGTGTGTGTGCGTGTGTGTGTGAGTGTTGTGCTTGTTTACCCGCGATCGTGAGACCTGCGCGTTAAAGCTGTACTGTAGCGAGCTAAAGAGGATGATGACGCTGAGGAAGCCGAAGGTGCTGGACACTCCAATCAGAGCGGACAACGTGGGGAAATTGAACAGCACGTATCTGCAGACACAACAACGTGGGGAAATTGAACAGCACGTATCTGCAGACACAACAACGTGGGGAAATTGAACAGCACGTATCGGTGTGTTTAATTACCCGATGTGTGTTTGTGTGTGTTTACCTGATGCCGGAGAAGTGGGCGTGTATGTACAGGTGTGCTGCATACACCTGGACTCGTGGAGTTTGCAGCTCGATCACAGCACCTGCAGTGGGTAAATACTGATACCACACACACACACACACACACACACACACACACACACACAAACAACACGTGTTCACACACCTGCAGTGGGTAAATACTGATACCACACACACACACACACGTTCACACACCTAGTGAGTAAATACCAAAGATCATAGAGCGCTACGCGTAGCGCTATATGATCTTTGGTAAATACTGATACCACACACACACACACACACACACACACACACACACACACACACAAAACAACACGCGTTCACACACCTGCAGTGGGTAAATACTGATACTGAATACTGTGTGTGTGTGTGTGTGTGTGTTGGTGTGTTTGTGTGTGTGTTGCGCTCACTCAGTTCTCTGTATAGTCTGTGAACAGCTCTACAGTAACAAGCTGCTTTTACCCAGTGTGTGTGTGTGTGTGTGTGTGTGTGTGTGTGTGTGTGATTGTATGTGTGTGTGTTTTGCTCACTGAGTTATCTGTGTAGTCTGTGAACAACTCTATAGTAATGAGCTGCTTCTGCTCAGAGTATGTGTGTGTGTGTGTGTGTGTGTGTGTGTGTGTGTGTGTGTGTTCTCTCACTGAGTTCTCTGTGTAGTCTGTGAACAACTCTAGTAATGAGCTGCTTCTGCTCAGAGTATGTGTGTGTGTGTGTGTGTGTGTGTGTTAGGGATGTCACGAGAACCGATACTTGCGATACCTCTCGATTCTAAAATGAAAAAACACCGACGATGCCTATTTTTTTGAAGCACCGTAAGCACCGACGCCAGCATAAGCATCGGTGCTGCGACTCTTCCGGAACTGATGGGGGCAATACAGTGTTTCCCACACATAGACTAATTTGTGGTGATGCGCCACAGATTGCACCGGCTGCCACATAGCCTATTGCGTTTCGTTACTTTTTTTTATTTACTTATCTATTTTTTAACGGTATTGAAAAACACGCAACATTCGTTAAGCTGAATTTCCTTTCCCTGCTCTCCCTCTCTGTCACTCACGCGTCTGTCTCTCATGCACACACACACACACACACACACACAACAGCCTCTCCCCTCCGTGCACACAGCGTCTGTCTCCATGAAAACCAACCAGATCATTCCTGGAAGCGTGGTCGTACTGATGCACCTGACGCTGCCCGGGTGGAAGCATATAGTCTTCCGCAACTTTTGTAGATTATAGGCCTACGTGCAACTACCAAACAGTAAAAGTAAAGTAAAAGTAAACTTGTTCTCCTTGGCCCGCTCTCGTACGTGCTCAATGGACACCCGCCCACGACATGCACATTTAATCCAAATAAAACATTCACAATCGTGAATGACGCACAGAAGACGACTAGCTAAATTGCTGTTTAAAATCCGGTTAGCATCATTAGCTAGTCTATGCTGCAGACATTACAACTCTTGCATTCAAGTTGACTGACCATCTCAATACCAATGTTTTTCAACTCCAAGACTTAAAAGGTTCTGTCCCAAGGAGAAAAAGTAGCTTACCTTGAAACTTAAACACATGTGGGGAAACTGAACAGTCCAACCAGAGTATGATAAGCTTAGCCTGCTACTTTGTTTACAAAATGTTGAGGCTTCAACCAGACAGCTGAATTTAAGAGGTGGAGTTGTAATATGAATAGTAGGATATAATCTGCATAAAGTTTGCTGCTAATGAAGATCAGAAATTTCATATAGAATGTATTAATAGTTACAGAATGTATGTGTGTTTCAAATAAAGACTTTACATCTTGTAAAAAAAAATCATTCACATTATATGAAAGCAGAGTGATAAAAAGGAGATGCAAGTTTGTTGGCTTTTATACAATCCATTAGAAAAGTGATTTAATTAATTATGTGTAAGCCTATGTGATTTGCTCGCAATTGGATACTGTATTCTGTTATGCTCTGTATGTTATAGAAATTATATTTCAGTATTCTGCAAATATTTCAATAAAGAAATTCATTAAGTACATGGGATTTTAGAAAATCCTTTTTTTTTAACGATAGTATCGAATTTGGCATCGAGAATCGTGTAATTTTACTGGTATTGGCACCGACTACTGATTTTTTGGTATCGTGACACCCCTAGTGTGTGTGTGTGTGTGTGTGTGTGTGTGTGTGTGTGTGTGTGTGTTTTCTCTCACTGAGTTCTCTGTGTAGTCGGTGAACAACTCCACAGTAACAAGCTGCTTCTGCTCAGAGTGTGAAGTGTGTGTGTGTGTTGTGTGTGTGTGTGTGTGTGTGTGTGTGTGTGTGTGTGAGTGAGTGAGTGAGTGAGTGAGTGAGTGAGTGAGTGAGTGAGTGAGTGAGTGAGTGAGTGAGTGAGTGAGTGAGTGAGTGAGTGAGTGAGTGAGTGAGTGAGTGTGTGTGTGTGTGTGTGTGTGTGTGTGTGTGTGTGTGTGTGTGTGTGTGTGTGTGAGTGTGTGTATGTGTGTTCCCTCACTGAGTTCTCTGTGTAGTCTGTGAACAGCTCCACAGTAACGAGCTGCTTCTGCTCCGAGGCTCCAGAGAGCAGCAGGGGGGACAACAGCACAGTGGACATCATCTGCAGCAGAACTGACCGATAGTGCAACATGACCTGCTGAGAGAGAGAGAGAGAGAGAGAGAGAGAGATGGAGAGAGGGAGGGAGAGAGAGAGGGAGAGAGAGAGAGAGAGGAGGGAGAGAGGGAAAGAGAGGGAGAGAGAGATGGATAGAGGGAGGGAGAGAGAGAGATGGAGGGAGGGAGGGAGAGACAGAAAGACAGGAGAAAAAGATAAAAGAGCGAGTGAGAGAGATAGGGAGGGAGGAAGATATTTAGAAAAAGAGAGGAAAAAAGAGAAATATGACAAAAAGAAAGAGAGAGAGAGAGAGAGAGAGAGAGTGTGTGTGTGTGTGTGTGTGTGTGTGTATTAAACTCACAGAGCGAGCTGCTGTATTGATGTTCTTTCCCTCTCTGCCGTATGAAGTCATCTTCACCATGAACATCCCTAGATTCTGATTGGCTGGTGACTCAGGCATTTCCAGCTCAAGAGAGATGCGATAGGGCTGCCCATATGTCATCACCTGGGAGGGCGGCACATCACTCACAAATCAGGTATATTTTTTCCTGTTTATAAAATAGTGGCTGTCGGTTGGCTGTGTGTGTGTGTGTGTGTGTGTGTGTGTGTGTGTGTGTGTTTGTGTGTACATCCGTGTCATACCTGATCCTTGTTTTTTCTTAATAGAGACACATTGGCCATTGGAAAAGAACACACAGCAGATGACTGACAGTTTGGGCTGTGAAGCGGACACACACACACACACACACACACACACACACACACACACACACACACACACACATAGAGTGTGCGTGTGAGAGAGAGATGCAAACATGAATACATGAAAACATGACACATACACACATTAGGCAAATGAAGATAAGATGGTATATCATGTACTCTCTTCCCTGCTCAATAGGAATGCAATAACAACATCTTGCTTCAGGGCTTTTGTGCTGTTCACTGTTAAACAAGTTCTGCTGCTTCCCGTCATATGAACCCAGAACGATCCAAATCATTAATGTGCACTAACTTGGAGGTCTGTGCTTACCATGTACTTATCATGCACTATGTATACTATGCAGTAACCATGCATTTACCAAACACTTCAATTCAATTAAAAGAACTTTATTTATCCCCGAGGGGCAATTTCTCCAAGCAGGCATAGTTACATATAAGACATAACACAACATATAAGACATACAAGAGAGGACAAAAGAGAACAGGACAGACAAGTGTGTGTGTGTGTGTGTGTGTGTGTGTGTGTGTGTGTGTTTGTGTGTGTGTGTGTAGAGGGGGGATTAGTTACTTACCATGTACTTATTATGCACTTATACTATGCAGTTACCATGCGTTTACCAAACACTTATCATGCACTTAACATGTACTTCCATTCTTCCCTCCTCTGCCTCCTTCTTTTGACACTTTCTCACAGCCACACCATTGTCTACTTAGAACCTCTGCACTCTCATCCTAGTCATATTGATTGATGTAGTATTAATTGCTTCATAAGGTCTGCTCCTGGGAGCTTTGATGTTATTTCTTACTTTTGTATGTCGCTTTGGATAAAAGTATCTGCTAATTGAATAAATGCCCATGGAGGCAGTTGTGGCTGATGATGCCCAGTCAGAATGTCCCCATTTCTACTACACTCTTGCACTTATTCATGAATGAATAATGAATAATTCAGAATGAATTATTCTCGAATTGAAATCTTAAAATGTTTAACATGTTGTAAGCCACTTTGGCTAAAAAGTGTCAGCCAAATGTAATGTAATGTATCTAATGAAACTAATTCAATTGAATAGATAGAGAGGGAGATAAAGAGAGAGAGGAGGGAGAGAGAGAGGGAGAAAAAGAGAGAGGGGAGAGAGAGAGAGAGAGGCTCTAACCCATAGTAGAAGTGCACAGGCGTGGAGTAGCTGGCTGTGGGCATGTATGAGTAGTAGAAGCTCCCGTAGATGAACATGGCCGTCCACAGCAGCAGCAGCAGCAGACACAGCACCACGGCCAGCTGCAGCGCCCTCTGCTGGGCGCGCTGGAACAGCAGGCGCGACGCCTCCAGCAGGCTCTGCAGCACCTCCACCACCTGCCCCAGCAGCTCCACCTCACCGGGCTGCTCCTCCACATCCGGCCCCTCAAACTCCATCTGGGGGGCACACACGCGTGCAACACAGACACACACACACGCACGCACGTACACACATACACACATGTACACACACGCATGCACGCACGCACCCACATGCACACACACACCCGCATGCGCGCACACACACACACACACACACACACACACACACACACACACAGGTAAAGGTTCCCTTTAACAGATGTTTATTTATATTTATTAAGGTCAGAGGCATATGATAATACACTGGACAAGACAGGACATGAGCACATGATAAATACCAATAAAATGGTGGCTGAATGGTACACACACACACCTACACACACACATACACACACACACTTAAGGAGTCCAGTGAAAATCATATAGTTTCTCTTGCACTCGCTCTGACTGACCTGGAAGAGATGTGTACGTGGGCTCTGATGAAAGAGAACCTGGGGGAATACATCATACACATTAACACAAAATGTGTGTGTGTGTGTGTATGTGTGAGGGAGATGTAGAGGACGGACAAATATATTCAAATAGTGTGACAAAGAATGTGTTTGAGAGACAGCCTATAAGTGTGTGTAAGAAGAGTGTGTGTGTGTGTGTGTGTGTGTGTGTGTGTGTGTGTGTGTGTGTGTGTGTGTGTGTGTGTGTGTGTGTGTGTGTGTGGAGCAGGGGGCCTGCTTATTAGCCAACAGTAAAGAATGAAGAGCATGTGAGAGGGCATCCAGACAGATTCATCTCTGATCCACTAATTCAGGGTGAAATTCATCAGACACACACCACTTTCCCCGAAAAGTCCGTCATCAGAGATCATTTTATTGGTTGCTTGCTCTCTATAGCCAAACCCAATTCACATAATGTAGAAAACGAAATTGTTAACATATAAGCAACCTCCTGCATTGAGGCCAGTCAAATCAGGCAACCAAACTGTTCAAATAACATTTCACCTGAATATGAATGTTTTTTTTATTTATTTATATCCAGCCAACAACAAACGTGGAATGTAAACGTATGTCCATTAATTATGGAAATTGTATTCGATGTGCACTGACAATGGCAATACTGTACGTCAGACTATAAACCAATATGTTGCCTTATGTCTTCTCTGTGGCCAAGCATGCAATGGCTACCCTTCATGTAGCCTCTGAAGGGAAAGTTGGTCTTAGATGGGAACTTTTGAGAGGAGAGGACTTGGAGAGGGTGCAGCAATGTGTTCAGCAATCGAGAATAACTGACTAACGTGCTGTAAATACAATACGACCACTATGGCCTATATTCTTGTCAGGCTAATTGTTGCTATTAGACAGTAAAACTGTTCTGCTTCGCTTATGTCAAATAAGTTGACGTTAAGACAATTCTGTCACCATTTCAGTAGCTTCAACGAGGTCGACAACAAGTTGTTCATTCGCGACAGTGTAGCCTGTCCATATCTTAGGCTACTTCACAAAGTGAGAGAAAGTAACGGGTATATAGCTTACCCTTATTTTCCGTAATGTGACCGTTTTGCCTGGATCCCCGTAGAGTCCGATGTGTTGGTTATGGCGCTCCAGTGCGTTCTGCGCCAGATATCCTGCTCAAGATTTCATGATTTCACCTTCACGCCAAATGTTGTTAAGAGCCATATCTAATGGAGTGGTCAGCCCGCCACTGACCTCAGGGTGGAGTTATATTCCCACTTGGAGAGGAGTAGTGCAACAAGAATAGTTATCGATCTTTTTTGTTAAATATGCGCCCTTAAATTGGCTGAACTGGATAGCCTACATGAACAGAAAACCCTTTTCCCTGTGAGTTTCAGCTGGGCAGGCGCATCTGATTTCGCCATTTCGCCTTACTAGATGAATCATTTGTTGAGAAATTATTTGGCCTTGTTCCAGTAGAATTTAGCAATTACTGGACCTTTTGGCCTATATTTCGTGTATGAAATAGGCTACTGAACAGAAAGGGCCGCATTTTGGCCATATGTTGCTTATTGTTTATTATTTTCAGCTAATGATAACACGGACCCCTGACACTGATTCCCTTTGATCAAAGAAAAGGACATAGGCCTAATGGCTATATTTTAAACAGAATTGTCATTTTGATTTCGCATGCATTCAGCGACCTTGGTGACACTATGTAGCCAAACCAAATCTTTAAATTCGGGCTAGCATAATAAACTTCACGCCCCGCCCATTCTGGTGTTAACCAATCATCTGTGAGTCTGGCAAAGCAGTGTTTTGTTTGGGTCGTCCACCATTTTCGGTTAGGCAAGCAAGCAAGCAAGCGTAAGCTACTTCGCAGGTTGTTGAGGTGCGAGCAGGTTTAATACAATCTCTTATAAAAAAAAAAGTGTCCGGGGAGGTTCGATCTCTTTGGCTCTCAACCGGAGCAGACATGAAGGCGCACCCTCTAGTTGTGTGTCTGGTGCTAGCCGTGTTCGGTTCGGCTTTCTGTGTTGATGACGGTTCCGACGCGCAATTGATTGGGGCTCCGGGAGCCATGGCCCGCTTGTCTGAGTCGGACCCCGGTGTTCTGAGAGCGGTTAAATTCGCGGAGGAGCGCTACAACATGGGATCTAACGGCATGCATATCCGCAGAGTCAGTCGCGTGATATCAGCCAGCAAACAGGTAACAACATTATTTCACCCAGTGCTTACGACATTCGGATAGCCCGAGCGCTATGATTAATGTCAGTCGCAATATATTGTTTATTTCATATCACTGGACTTTCAAGTGTGTCACTATTTTACGGTTTGTGATTAGGCTTGTTATTGGTGGTTGTTACGAAATGTCCGACTGAACGTGATGTAAACAGCTAGGCCGATGCGCAACTCCCGTTGATAATCCTATGGAGTCTAGGTCATTGTAGCCCTTCCAAACTGCGCACTACATGCGCAACTAATGCGGAATTGCGCAGCTAATCTAAAATTGTGCAGAACTCCTCTCACATTCGCACTTGTAACAACACAATAGTGTGTTTCATGCTAGGGAAATCAGATTCATATGTAAAACAACAACTTAAGTCCTACAGGATTCCAATCAGATGTTGGATTGACAATCCTACAGGATTCCAATATTTTGGATTTTTTTTTGGACAGGTCTCTGTTGCTATTAGAATCGTATAGGATTGTTGCTGTTGGAATCCTATAAGACTTTTTGATGAGTGTCCAGGAGGCCCCATAAAGAAACTTTGAAACAATCTACCACCACATGCCTTGTTATGGTTCAAGTGTGCATACTGTAGTATAATATCATGTAGTAATCATCTGTGCCACTAATAGATGAAGGCGCACAGTGTGTTTATTCCGTCTGTTGTGTGTTGTGTGTGCTGCTGCAGGTGGTGAAGGGCATCCGTTACAGCATCACCGTGGAGATCGGGAACACGCAGTGCAAGAAGACGGCCGAGCTCAGTGTCACTGACTGTGAGTTTGTTCCAGAGCCCCACAAGCTGAAGGTGAGCCAGACGTGCGTGTGCGGGTGAGGAGAGGGAAGAATCAGTTAGTGAGGATTGTAGCTGTGGCAGTTCGAGCAGACGATTAACAGTGGGAGGAAGTGGTGCTCTGTGACATTTGTGGCGTCCAGTATTTGCACTGTGCTTCAGCACTGCACTTTTTACTGTGTTCATCACCCTCTCCTCTCATGCACAGATCATGTTGTCCGCCAGTTAAACACACACACACACACACACACACACACACACACACACACACACACACACACACACACACACACACACACACACATACACATACAGAGTTCCCCCTCAATATTTTGAGCCTTGGCAGTGTTTGTGCTCCATTGGACAGTTGGCCAAGTCATTGGTGCTCAGGTCATGATCAGTGGGGGTAGAAACACACACACACACACTTGTGTGCACACCCTGGAACCCTGCCCTAATCCACAAAACACTGTAGCATGTGACCAAGCCAGTGTCTAATATTAACACACACACACACACACACACACACAGAGACACACACTCTTGCTCCCTCACTGTCTCACTTTCTTTCTTTCTTTCTTTTTGTCTTTCTTTCTTTCTTTCTTTCTTTCTTTCTTTTCTCTCTCTCTCTCTCTCTCTCTCTCTCTCTTTCCCTCTCTCTCTCTCTCTCACTCATACACACACACACACACACAAACACTTTGTTGGTTGATGTTAGTCATCCCCTCTGTTGTAGTAGATTCAGGAAGCAGTTTGTAAAGAGAACTGTCTGGTCAGCTGGCTGCGGTAGCGTCAGCTGGGTCTGAATCACCCTACACACAAGCTACGCTGCAGAATACTGATGACCCCACAGTCAAACACATACACATACACACACACACACACACACACACCCTAAACACAAGCTATGCTGTAGACTACTGATGACCCCAAACCCAGCCAGCTGCACAATGGAGGGCCGATACCCCCAAACCCAGGTGCACCATGGGTAACTGATAACATTAGGGTAAACACACAAACATCCGACATTATGGAATGTTGATAATATTAGGGTAAACACACAAACATCCGACATTATGGAATTCTAGTAACATTAGGGTAAACACACAAACATCCGACATTATGGAATTCTGATAACATTAGGGTAAACACACTAACATCCGACATTTTGGAATTCTAATAACATTAGGGTAAACACACAAACATCCGACATTATGGAATTCTGATAACATTAGGGTAAACACACAAACATCTGACATTGTGGAATTCTAATAACATTAGGGTAAACATACAAACACCCTACACTGAAGTTGTGTCTTTGCTAACTCTTTTAGCTATTATATCCTTTCATATTAGAGAGAGTTTAGATGATAAAGAAACACTCCCTTCACTATATAACACACACAGGAATCTGTTGTCCTTGCGTTGTGTGAGAGTGTATGTGTAACCTGCTTCAGATCTAGCGACATCTCGTAGATACTCATTCTCCTCTCCTGTGTGTGTGTGTGTGTGTGTGTGTCTCTGTCCTGCAGACGGAGGTGTGCCTGTTCGAGGTCTGGGATATCCCCTGGCAAAGCAAATACACACTGCTCAAACAGAAGTGCCAGCCTTCAGGTGTGTCCTGAACACACACACACACACACACACACACACACACACACACAATAAACCAAATTGTTGTTTAAAGGAGTCTTACAAGGTCTACCCACTGAGTGTTCTAAGGATAAAGGTGACACCTACGTCTCCAAATTCCCAATTATGGCTCCCAATTATGCTAGATACTGAGCAGAATTTTGTGATTTGCTTGGCCCTTTTCTTAGAAAGTCCACAGATCTGTAAGCCACGCACAAACATTTTATAAATATGGCCCAAACTACCAAAGATTAACACTATAACTTTGCAAGCATAATCACAGTTGTTTAAAGCATTACACAGAGGTTGATATTTCAGCAGTTTTGACGTATAACGAAGAATAATTGATTTGTTATGCTCATTGATTAATATTAGATCAGCCGATTTGGAGAGTGATTGATAACATCTCCCAATGAAATGCACTGATCGTATGTGAGAGAAAACCAGTCCGTTTGAACACTTTCCATGTCATGAATTGATGTGAAGTTGACAGTTCCACGTAACTCTTTCAGGGTTAGAGCTACGATACGGTCATGCCGCGCAATGTAGAGTCCCTTGTAAGCGGCACAGCCGTTCAGGTTATGTGCCATGCCATGCCATGCCATGCCATGCACACACACACACACACACACACACACACACACACACACACGCACACACACACGCACACACACAAACTTAAAATGAGTGTGCACATGTCTTGATTATTAAAATGATTTTAAATATAATTGTAAATTGTATCTTTTAATAATTGTAAAACTACAATAATTGTAGAATACAGAATGTACATGTTTATGAGCTGTTTTGTTCTCTTCTGTACCCAGTGGCTCCTCAGGAGATCAGGAAGGTTGTGGCTGTGCCCCTCTCTGTAAACAGGCCCTCCCAGGTAGTGTGTGTGTTTGTGTCTGTGTGTCTGTCTGTGTGTGTGTGTGTGTGTGTGTGTGTGTGTGTGTGTGTGCTCTATACTCTATAAATGTCAGTATCTTTAATGGTCCTCCTTTCTCTCACTAAGGAGTCTGTGGAGCTGTTGACTCAGTTCAAAGACTTCATGGAGAAATATAACCGCTCTTACAGCGGTCAGGAAGGTGAGTACTCACACACACACACACACACACACACACACACACACAAATAGAATATTGACATACACAATAAGGTAATGAATTGGAATTATATAAATGCACAAGATTTCGAGCCACTGTGATCACCTGACAAATGACCTGACCTCTGTCCTTTGACCTCTGCTTGTGTGTCTGTGTCCATCAGAGGCCGAGAGGCGTCTGCATATCTTCCAGGAGAACATGAAGACCGTGCAGGTCCTGCAGTCCCTCGAGGAGGGAACCGCTGAGTATGGGGTCACCAAGTTCAGTGACCTCACAGGTGTGTGTGTGTGTGTGTGTGTGTGGATCTGGGGTAGAGTTGCGTAGCGTAGCCACTGCAGTATTGAGGAGAATGGAGTCCTGCAGGAGTGTGTGTGGGCGTTGGCCTACTTCTCTAAATCAATAGCTTCTAGTTAGATGAACAGGCTAATTGTGTGATCTGGGACATCTCCCATCTGCTGATTTGATTAGCTTCTGCTGCTTTTAGTTTGTCTGCTAAACACCACCATTCTGCCTGTCATGTTATTCTTTTCCTTCTCTATCTATCTCTATCTATCTATCTATATATCTATCTGTCTGTCTATCTATCTATCTATCTATTTAAACACCATCATTCTGCCTGTTATTCTATCCTCCTGTATCTTATCTATCTATCTATCCATCCATCCATCCCTCCATCCCTCCCTCCCTCCATCCCCCCTGTAGAGGACGAGTTCAGGACGATGTACCTGAATCCTCTCCTGAGTCAGTGGTCTCTGCAGCGCCCCCTAAAGCCCGCAGCAG